>NC_140663.1:61722819-62170319 GCF_054131305.1 Coturnix japonica | reverse complement strand
TGTCAGTGGCTTCCCTGACTCATGTTTTATAATGGCCTTTGCACAAAAGGCAGAGGTCTATGAAGGGAGGGCAGCCTGATTTTTTAATTTACTCTTTTCTTTTTTTCTTTTTTTCTTTTTTTAATTTCTGTTTGGTTACCTTCACCAGGTCACGGCCTGTATCTTTCCTGTTGTGCATCAAAGTGTTAAGCATTCGCATGGCTTGTGCACAGGGCAGACAATGCAGCCACGTTTTTTGCTTCTTATTATGTAGTGACTCGCCAGGAAGAGGACGGAGGTAATAACCAGAGCTGATAGAGCCTGGCTAAAAGCTCAGAAATGCTTACGAGCTCTTGAGCTGAATTGGCTAAATCCGTGGCCTTTTGAAAGCATAATGCTTTCTCCAGGTGTTATGTCATCACGTATAATGGTTTGCTATTTGGTAGTGTTATGGATGATGACATAAAGTCACAAAAAATATCAAAGTTACCAATTTTGGCTTATCTGAGCTTTCCAAACCTGGACTGTGCTGATCAAATCAGAACAACTATCAGATTAACAAGCCTAAACCCCTATTCTGCATTGCTCTGAAGTAATATTCTTGTATTTTCTCCCTCTACAGAAGCTTCAAAGAGCTGCTTTGCCAACAGTACATTGCTCCCTCTGACTGAAAATGACAGTCATCGTGCTTAAAAATTACTAATATTCAGGAGGAAAGAATGAAAGAAGGTGTTGCAGCTCTTTGGTGTGGGGTGTGAGGAATCTTGGAATTGAAGGTCTTTGAATTTCTGTCTCTGCCACGTGTTTTCTGTGGGATCCTAGCCAATTCATTTGGCCTGTTTCTGCCTCAGACCTTGATCTGTAAAGTGGTTAAAGATATATTCCTCTACCATGGTGGATAGCATGAGGCTTCGTTAATTAAGGAATTACAAAGAGTTTGAGATCCTTGGATGCAGCTTCTGTGTAAATGCAGAACATACAGTCTATACCTATTTTGTTTCTATAAATGGCTTGTTGGGGACACCTGAACCAGTTCTGAGAAGAACTCTTCAGTGAAAATTAAATCAATCATACTTGACTCTGTTGATTGAAGAGACTTGCTGAGCTGTTTTGCAGACATTTGAATGGAGCAGTTGTCACCTCACAGACAATTTGGGGGGGGGGAGTGCAGGGGAGGTGTGAAAGGCTTTGCTGAGTCCTGAGGCTGCAGAGATGGGAGAGTTGTCTTGGGGAATCCTAAAAGTTTTGGGAAATATCTATGCCTCTTCAGCCCTATTAGATAAAGCTAGAACACTTATTGGCAGTTCTGTGCCACTGTCACAATAATAAGGAATTCTGTTTCTGTATGGATTATGGGCTTAGGTGTGTTTCAGTTTCTTGAAGTGAGAATCACACAAGACTGTTTCCTCTCATGCCCTGCTGCTGTTCCTAATGTGTGTTTTATTACAAATTTATCTATATAGATGCAGTTTAAATGTTGAGAGTTCTTAGTACCCCAGCCAGCAGGTGTTTTTGAAGTGGTGATCATGACATACTCTGCACCAAAGCCTGCAACCTCACAAGCTGCAGCCGCGGAAGAGTCTTCTCAGAAAAACAAAATGTGCTGCCACCTATCACAGACCTGATGCCTGGGATAGGGGTAGATTTCCAGAGACGAGTGTCACAGATGTTAGTCCTGGAGACTCTGATGCTTCCCAGGAAGATCTTCTATTTTGACTGCCACTTGTTTTAAAGTGCTTGGACCTGTCAAACCTAACAGAATAAGACTCAGAGGCAAGTTGCAGCTTCGTGCAATTTTTGTGTTGCACTCTGAAGCAGCACAGGGTGTTGTCTTGAGCTGTTACTCTGAAGGTTTCTCAGAGGGCTTCTGTTCAGACTGGTTCCTTATCATAGCCAATGTAAGAACTTTAGCTCTTAAATTCCATTTATTTTGAAACTTTTTTCTTTCTTTCTTTCTTTCTTTCTTTCCTTCTTTCTTTCTTTCTTTCTTTCTTTCTTTCTTTCTTTCTTTCTTTCTTTCTTTCTTTCTTTCTTTCTTTCTTTCTTTCTTTCTTTCTTTCTTTCTTTCTTTCTTTCTTTCTTTCTTTCTTTTTCTTTCTTTCTTTCTTTCCTTCTTTCTTTCTTTCTTTCTTTCTTTCTTTCTTTCTTTCTTTCTTTCTTTCTTTCTTTCTTTCTTTCTTTCTTTCTTTCTTTCTTTCTCTCTTTCTCTCTTTCTTTTTATTTTATTTTATTTTATTTTATTTTATTTTATTTTATTTTATTTTATTTTATTTTATTTTATTTTATTTTATTTTTCTGTGTTGTGCAATGGTTTCCCTGCATTTCCAGTCCATTATTGTCAGTTCTTTTGGGGAATGTCAGATTGCATAAAAGTTGATATAAACATTCAGTAGAGCTCGAAGCAGGCCCTGAATGAATTCTGTCTTGGCAAGCCTACTCCCTTGCCAAAATAATTTCTGAATGATTACTGCAAGAACCAAGATCTGTGTTATTTCTGTGATATTCCATAGTAAAGAATTGGTAATTATTTTTTGTGTAGGAATCTGAGAAGATAGAAAGAGCTTGGAAGGACAGAATACATCAATTTATGTTTCTTGGTCCAACTGTTCTTTAGACCATTTCACCTTTTAAGTTAATGAAAGGTTTCACTGGGAAAACAGGAATCATTATTCTATTGCTTAGGTAGTATAAAAGACGAATATGCTAAATAAACAAGCTGTAGATACCTGTTTCCTTTCTCCTTCTCCTGGCCACATTATTTTAATAGCTTGGCTTGTACTAACTAGAGTTGAGTTAAAGGAAACAGTTGCTAATCCCTTTTACTTCTTCGTACTTTGTTTTTCTACATGGTTATCTCGTGCCAAAATGAGAGGGCTCCTTTTGTGTGCCATTTACATCTGTGAACGGAGAGCTACATTTAGATTCTCGTGACTGAATAAACTTCCTACAGATAAAAGCTTTCTTTAAGACAAGCCCTATCATGTGGGCGCACTGTGAGACTGTTTCTCCATTCTCCATCAACTCCTTTGTGTTCCTTCAATAGTGGAAAGGACCAGCAGAAAAAGATTTTGAGAAAACATCCTCGGTTTAAAGGGTTTCCCAGGTTAATGTGGAACCATTGGAGTAACAGTGCTTTCCTCTGGAAATGAAATTGTCCTTGATTAGCTCTTGAGAGAAGCTGACAGATATACACCCTCAATTTCTTTATGAAACGTATGTTAGAGGTCTTTGAAGAGGACTTTAGTACAGTGCACAAAGATTTGATTGGCTGTTTTGATAATGTGGTTTGGTTCATCAGTCCATTGAATTACTAGAAAAAAAAAATAAATCAAAAATCATAATCTAAGTCCCCAGAAGAAAAGCTGGCATAGCAGTCATAGTATTATAAATTAGTATATCCTGCATCTGTTTCTCTTTGCATTTTTATTATGAACATCTTAAGTGCACTCAGCTGATGCATTTGAGGCATTAAAATCTCAAATTTTAAGAAGTAAAGCCTTATGTAATCTAACGTGATCACTTGATTCTAAGAGTTGCAGCTTTGAGAGAAGCACAGAAACCATGGAAGATGTTTGAATGGAGAAGGGTGAATCTTATAAGACTCAGAAAGTCACTTCACTGTTTGTGGAGTTCAGGCAGTCAAATGGGTTTTCCTATGAGATTACTAGGATTGGGTCTGCTCCATAGTGTTTACCAGCGTGCACATTATTTCAGTGATAAACGATGACAAGAGAAAGAGTTCATTTTCTTGGAAGCACTTTAAAAGGTTAGTAAGGAAAGCAGCAGCTAGTTGACTATTTTGTGGCACTCTGTTATGGTTCCCTCTCACAGTGGTTCTCCATGGGCAGGTTTATGGAGCCATCTCTCAGTTGCAAATCATTTTTTTTCCTGTTGCCATGTTGCACCTGTTAAAAATTAATGTACAGTGAATAACTGAGTTAACAAGAAAGTAAAAGTCTTTGTTAATTGGTGTTAGTTACGTGTGCTTTTTAGAGACGTTATTCCCCTCATTATTATACTAAAATTTATTCTGCGCTTGCCTGTATGTAGATCAGTAGTTTGCAGGTCTGGGGTACCAGCTAATGGCACTGTTGGTGAAAAGACCACTAAACACAAGAAAAAGTAGCTATATATTTATATATACATAAATGTATATGGATGTATGGATGTATGTATACAGCACAATGTATAAATGTATGCAACATTTACCAGCCACTCGATTTGAAACATTTTATATATGCATTTGTGTTTAATTGAGACATTGAAAAATATCAAATTGACTGGTTTCCTTTCAGAAGAACATTTGGTGGTGTTTTCTTTACTAGTGCCCTCTGTAGACCTGTTGTACATTGGTTACTCTTTCTTCAAGCTTTTGCTTACATTGATGAGCAGTAATCAATCAATCAATAAATAAATAATAAATGAAGGGAAATGAAAGGATTGATGGTCTTCTACTCTTTGAAAGCTGGCACTGTAAGTCAGATGTAAACAGAAAAAGACAAGAAAATTAAGATGTCTCAGGATTTTCTTCCTTATCTGTGCTTGCATGTAGTGTTAAAAACTTCCCCAAGATGGGCTGATGGCATGTATTGGATGACTGAATGCTTTGATAATTTACCGTAAAAAGCCAGTACACTGTGTGCTGTTCTCCATACTTACTCAACGAGTTTTCTGCTCTCTCCTGTATGTTCTGACCTTTAAGGACAGTTCTTCTATAGACGGTGCTTTATAGTATGTAAATGATTCAGCAGCTAGATGAAGTCTTTGGCCAGCAAGTCAATAAAACTTGCTGTGAATCTGCACATTTTCTATTGCATTCAACTTTTATGCTTCCAGAGTGAAGATGATTAAGTTTTAAAAAGTTTGGAGAACTTGACTTTAAGCATTGTTGACAGTTTCAGGAATCATTGGGCAGCCTGACATAATGTTATTCATGATGAGAGAGCTGTCAGCATAGATCAGGAGTGGCACCAGAGAGAAATGTAAGGCGATATTTTCAGTTTAGTATGTGGGGATTTAGCTGTGCCACTTCCATTAATAATGGGAGTTTTGCAGTTAAATCCCCAAGCATCATCCTGAAAAAAAAGAAAAAAAAAAAAAAAAGAAAGAAAGAAAGAAAAAATGCCCTATAGTGTAGCTTGAATAATTTTTTGTTGGCTGTGGTTTGGACATTGAAGATCATCATGTCTGAGCGATGGCTCTGGTTCAGTTTCCTTCAGGTGCTGCTGAACAGTAGGGAACTGCAGCAGTGGATGCATAAGGAGAAACTGCATGACCAATTTGTGATCTCTGTCTGTTTTTGTGCATTTAGGCAGTAGCAGATGCATCTGTCTTCCAACAAAAGTGCCATCTTTGGGCAGATCTGCTCTATCAGTTTTTATATACATTATGACTGGTCCATCAGGATTATGGAGTTGCACAGCAGCGCCTATAGTCACATTTATCAGATTTTCTGAGTGAGATTCTGTCTGGACATTTCTTTTCCTGGGTTATATTCATGCTGAATTTCCAGCCTACCGAATAATAAATTGCTCCAGATGATGCACCTGAAATTAATAACTGGCCTGGATAAGTCATTGTGATCAGAAGAATGAGGTCTTCTTCTCAGTAATATTCTCTCTCTTTCAAAATAACCAAGGTGATGCAAGGCTCACAATGTCAGGCAAATGAGAAAGCAGCCAACACAAGGAATATCCAGCTATTAAAGACTGCTTGTTTTGTTATTTGTGGTTCTACCATTACCTTTTGGAGGGGGACTGGAATGACAAGACTCAATTGTCAGGGTAATTCATATACTAAAATGTTCAAAGTTGCTCTTAATTTGGCTTATTACTCTTCCTACATATGAACTATGGAAATGGAGGGACATTGGGAGCTTTCCTCTCTCTCAGCATCTTGGAAGAAATATGTTATAACTGGCATTGAGTATCTGAGTTAAAGCGATAAAACTGTGGCTGCATATCATTAGAAAGCTTATTTGTTTGGCTGCACAGCTGACTGGTGGATGAAGCCGCAGATGTTGACTAGGAACTCAGCCCAGCAGGTTATGTCTTGCAAGGAGATAAAGGTGTTCAGCTCTCCTTGTCTTTGGAAGTAAGCTTTTAAGGACAGAGACTGTATCCCTTTATTTGTAGTGTGTGGTTATATTTTGATTATACTTGTTCACTTGATGTGAACAGTAATAAGAACAACTTAAATTCAGGATTTTTATGGCCAGTAAATCTTTGTTGTTTAAATGATTCCATAGCTGTTCTTTCCTTTCCTTACATTTTCTTGGTCATTAAATTTTGATATAACTCTGTGGGGAAAAAAAGGAGAGGAAGCGTAATGTATTAATCCATCAAAAACTATGCTGAAAATGTTTATATGCTTCTACTAAAAGGTCTCACACCTCAATTCTAAGCCACAGCCACAATCCACTCCTGTTTCTGTTTACCTTTAAAGTACCTTTAAAGTATTTTCAGTCATTGTATACTTATAAAATAATTAGTATACTTGAAAAACCACTATTTTGTTAAGCCAAGGTTTCTACAGTATGAATTCTTCCCAGCTGTGATAAAACACTTTTGAAATTAGCAGCAGTTTGATGAGATCTATATGTGACTTCATAAATAGGAGCAACCTTTGTTTTGCTTTAGCTGAAGTTACCTCAGCACTTCCCATGGCAACTTGAGTTTCCATGTGATTATTTCAGCCATCCACACTTCCTCTGCAGTGATGTTTATTGTACAGAATTTAAGGTTTAAGTATGTACTGTCCCTCAGATTTAAAAACATAATATTTGATTGACTTTTCTAATTGCTCACCCTGAAGTGTTGCTTTTCCTTTTTATGTAATTACAAAGACTTATTTTAAAGTAATTCCGTAGACTCCCTGGTTATTCCTGATGTCAGTTACCTTTGGTTTTATATGCATGTCTTTTGAATATTTCATTGAGGTTTGATCTTGCAAGGTCTAGAGTACTTGTATGATTTAATGTAAGTACATGCTTTGTAGGCTGCCCAGCTAGAGTGTTGGAGAAAGCCCCATTGCAGAGCAAGGGTGAGCTTTTTTCTGTGGACAATTCTTGGGCCTTGGACCTCACTCAGTGTTAGGGCTTTACTTACTCCAATGTGGAGTGGATATGGGAACATTTCTGGGATTTCTTTTTTCTAAATCAGCAGAACCTTGAAAAATTCTGAATACTTTAAAGAGAAGTACATGATAGTATGTTTTCACTTTGCATATGTGTGTTTATGAGCATGCAAAATATGTATTTATTCCTATTTGATATAGTTATAGTGGCAACTTGAATGTTTTATCCCATGGATGAACCTGCAAATTGACTGAAAAACCCTTTTTAATGCAATCTGTGCCCCATTCTGTAAGTCGATTCAATGCTAAAGTTTGGAATGTCTGCAGATTACAAGGCAGAGTTCTTCTTCATCTGTGTATGCGGGTTTAAAGCAGATACCCATGTACAAGATCATGTGGTTCACTTCTGGTCTCTATGACCAGTGTTTCATTGTAGAAACCTTTTGTGAAAGACTTAACATGTCTTAGAAATGTGAATACAGAAGGACTTACCATCCCCTAAGTGCTATGCTGCTGGTGTCTCCATACAACAGGATTGGATCAGCAGTGGTTCTTGAAAAGCTGAAGAATGGCTCTCATGCCTGTACTGTATCATGAGATCAGCCACAAGTGCACACTCTCAGAAGGTCTGAGAGCTATGTAAATCTGTCATTACCAGGTGTCGTTGGCATTACAGCACATGCTCAGCACTGTGTTTGCATGGGATGTCTGCTGGGATTCTCAAGGGATGTTAGCTGTCACCCGTCTGTGTGTTTCTTCTCTTTCTGGCTCTCAAGCTATGTGACATGAGCCTTGGGGATCCTGGCCAGAGAACACTGTGTTGTATGATTTTGTGGGACGAGATACTAGCCGCCCTTGCAATGATGTGTGTCACAAGCAAAGTTTCCATTTATTTTCAAGGAGAACTGGGATTCTGGTTCTATAAAGAAGGGAGCAGCACATATATTTCTTCTGAGTACTTTGTTGTGGCCTGTTTAGCTGATCTCAGTTTTCCTATGTATAAGAGAAAAGAAGATGATAGAGATCTTCTGACCACATAGAGGCCCTGGGCTATGGCATTTGGCTTGTTGCATTGCTTCTCATATCGTGGTTTAGCTCCCGTGTGATGAACAGACTGCCAAGATAGCCTTAAGCATAGTGTGACATTCTCAAATTTCATGTACCTGGTTTTAATTCTATTAGTAAACGGCGTAGTTAGATTCCTGACTTTATTTTGGCTGGTATTCAGGGGAACAAGGAGTTTGATTCTTCCATCTGCATCACGCTGGGTTACAGGACAAGGTTTGTGTTCTGTGAGTCTTTCCTCCCTCCAGCAGAACTCTGCTGTTGCACGTGAATGGACTCTTTGGCATGGGTGGGTTACTTGAGTCTGGGCGGTGGTGTGATATTTGAAGGCAATTCTGTGTGGCTAGGCCATCTGTAGTTTTTTCACTCAGACCGAGTGTATCTTTGTCAAAGGAGATACAATAGCTCTTCTGTTTTCCTCAGAGACCAAATGACTGTCTGACTGCCTGAAAAAAACTGGAAATTCTAGGGAAACACGAGGATCTTTCTAACAATTAGAAGTTACAATGCATGAAGTAACAAGGGTTTTCTGATGTTGGTTGTCTCCTCTAGTTTTTGATTCTTTTCCGCTGCCATCCTAGTTACCGAATTTATTCTGATACTGACTGGGTTTGCCCAGGTGAATGGAGCGCTGAGGGGAGAAGTCTTCTATTGTGGGGGGACTTGCTTAGCATCTTGGTCACTAAGTACTTGGTGATAAGGATCCTTTCTTGCCATGTATGTTCATTTCCTTTGTGACCTGCTTTTAGTCCAACTTGTATCCAACTAATAATTCAACAGGCATTAATTGCTGTAATGTCAACAAGAAAAGCACATACACAAGGCTGGTTTTTAGTATTCAGTCCATTTTGGTGTACATGAAAGATAACCCCCACAGGGACTCTGTCTACAAGCACCAGAGACTTCTCAAAGCAAAATGTACTGACAGATCTCAGGTCAATACCGTAATCATCCCTCACAGAGATTGATTCTAGACATACCATAGGTAATGGATATATTTCTGTTCTGTTGGGATTTATGTCACTTTGTGGTCCAATTCTTCTAGACATTTTGTCTATCAAAGTAGGAGCATCTCCACAGAGCAATAAAATAACAGCTTGTCTCCTTGGATCTAACAAACAAACAAAAAATGCTTTCTGATCGTTCAGGCTTTACCATATCTGTTGCACTTAAAAGAATAATAAAATAAAAATCATTGCAGTAGCTTTTGTTGGCAAGAGTTAGCTGCTACAGACTTTCTTGAGTAGGAATGAATACCTTTACGTAGTGTTTTATCTCTAAATGGGCATCGGGAAGAAGGTAGCCTTTTCACCTAGCTCTTTTTGGTTGTAAATCCTTTTCCTCCATATCACTTGTGGCCCTGTAGTGACTAATGCACTACTAAAAAGTGGCTGTGGAAGTCTGACAGTGGAGCAAGAAGACAAGCCCTGCCAGGTCCAGTATGAAAGGAAAGCTCTCAAATAGTGGTGGGCCTGCAACCACTAAGGATCTTGGGTGGCTTTACTGTTTCTGGAAGTAGCGCAGGGATCTCTTTGGGAAAAGAGCAGGGTGAGCTGCACATATTTAAGTATGAATTAAAGGAGAGAGTGATTGAAAATTTGAAAGGTTTGTGTATAAACTCAGTCACTCACAGCTCAGATTCTTTCCCTGCCTTCCCTTGTTACATGTTCTGCATGTTCTCTGGTCTTATTTAATATTCTTATTCCTTTCAATTTCACCTCATTCTAGCATCCCCTTCTGCATGTCCATTCTTCTTCCTCTTACACTGATTCTTTCATCTACCTTATTTTCTCTAAGGGCAACATTCTTCTTGTTACTGTTATCTAGCCAGCAGGAAGAGCTGCTTCTGGTGCTGAAACTTTCTCTAGTGCTGGGGTCACTGAGTCTGGCCCATAGAGGTATCTAGGAGAAACGCTTGGTATGTTGACATACTAAGATGAAGTTGTCATGATGGCTGCTCGGAACACTGTCTGATCTGACAGTATTTGCTTTCTCTGCAGTTTCGATTGAAAAGAAAAACGGTGCATCTAGGGAGTAAAGCTGCAACGTGTAGCTTGGTCCTGGTGCTCTTAAGGAAAGTGTTATTTTATAAACATAGTGAAATTGTTAGCTGTCATAGAAGACAATGCTATTGATCTGCAATAATTTCCTCAGGCTGTTATATTTCCAAACATCGTGAAAGCGATCTTCACTTGCTAAGCTTTCAGGGGAGGGAAGTGTATTTTTCATCTTAAACGTTCTCTGTTAATAGCCAGATATCCAACTAAAATATATGATTGTAGTGTGTTTTATTATGTTGGGCATATGTATGGAACCAATAATACTTGTGAAATAGTTCCATTCTTCCTGTCTTTCAAAGAGGTAAAGTTCATGCTTGTGCAGGCTAATGAATTGAGCTCTAGGGACTGAAATTCTCTGTTCATTCACAGAGCTGCTATACCGCAGTCAGCAGCAAAGTTCAGCCACAATGTATTACAGAAATGCCCTGGTTTTATGATGGATTTCTATTATAATCAAATAAGTACTTCTCCATCTGATTTATTACTTGGCTTCTTTAGGTCCTTGGACAAAATCAGGATTTTCAGTCTCAATCCTGCATTTAATTTGCTGAATTTTGCAAACGAGCAACAGTTCTATTGAAATCATCACTCAGAATTAGCAATGAGAGAGAGATTACATGCTTTGGTATGTTTCCCTTGTCTAGAAATATTCTTAGCTAAGTTTTCTCCAAGTCCTGTCGTTTGTGCTGTGTTGTACCAAGAAGAGGAAAGTCTGGGTCGCATCTCAATTTCCAGCAGAATTCATGCTTCTTTTCTCTGTCCTGAAAAAGCAATTATTTGAACAGGAGGAATATCTGGTTAAAGTAATGTTAGTAGATAATACAAACCCTTAAATGGTGCGAATTCCTATCTCATTTGGTATGTTACTTAGGCATAATTAAATTTCAGCTTTAAAAAAAAAAAAAAAAAAAAAAAAAAAAAAAAAAAAAAAGAAGAAGAAAAAGAAAAAGAAAAACAGGAAAGGGTCAAATAGTGTCCTTAAAGGAAAACCAAAAAGCATTTACATTTAAATATGCAATTAGGTTGTAACAAATCACTTGATCAGGCATTGATCCGTCTGATCTTTTCTGCCTGGAATTTAAAGGGCAGAATCTGGTACATATTTGGTAAGCAGCAAAATTGTTTACGACAACACGAACTGATTCACAAGAACTTTTATTTGGAAAAAATTCTTAGCTTCCATTTTGACTAGAGCCCATAGTGCCTGCAAAACATGAGTTCTCAGACCTGTGCATTGGAACAGTGCTCGAGTTCTGGCACCCCACAGTGTTCCACGTGGATATAAAAGGTAGCCAGAACTCTAGCAGAAATGCCATATTTTTATGGTGTAAAAAAATTATCCCTGAAATTCCCGTGATTAGTTCA
Organism: Coturnix japonica; assembly: GCF_054131305.1. Classification (NCBI taxonomy): domain Eukaryota; kingdom Metazoa; phylum Chordata; class Aves; order Galliformes; family Phasianidae; genus Coturnix; species Coturnix japonica. Next base: position 62,158,776 of record NC_140663.1, on the reverse strand, counting down.
TGCAGCTCTATAAGTTATCCCAATTCCAGCTGTGCTTGCAGAGGTTTTCCCGAGCTCTGTTGATTCTCCAATCAATTTCTACTTCTCCAGCTGTTGACAGTGCCTTTCTACTCCAGTTCCTATTCAAACCAGACCGTAATAATACATTTTCAAAACATTATGAAAGCTCATTTGTGCTTCTCTGACACAGAAATCTGTGGAGTGTGGTCAGAAAACCAGAGACACCTTGTACTCACAAACCTCCAGGAAAGCCTGCTACTAGTTTGCTATATGTTGTTCTAAACGTTTCTGTGTTTTATGGTCTCTTCACCTGTATGGTCTCCTGTGATCTACAAGCATTAAATATTTGCATTAAAAATATAATGCATGTCAGAGGAATAGGAGAGAAAGAAGTATTTTTCAACTCCTCAGAACTAATGACGCAAAATGGGCAGGAGACCACGGAGAGTGCAATAATTACAGAGACTTTCTTCCTGCCTTATAATTGGGACCGAGTGAATTGGCCAGATCAGTAGTGTGCTGCGCATGTCAAGCAGGAGCAAAACTGTGAGCTATGTGAAAAGTTATCTGCTCCATACATAGGCTTACCCTGTGCTGTTGGGATGTACCTGAATTTAGCTTGGAAACTGGATGGCTTGCCTCTACTATTTGAAGCCATTGGGACTGCTTTTGGTGACTAACACTATCATTTTTTGGAACTGAATGGGCCAGCTTCTGTAGCGTATCACTTATTCCAAAATAAGCAAATATTGGTTCAGAACAAGCATTCAAAAGCGTAGCTAACTACATCCCTACTTCACTTTTCTACCTTTTCTTTCCCTGTGTGATCCAGTGTGGAGTACTGCACACCAATGTGAGCTCTGTGAGCACGTTTGCCATTATTACCACTTTTTAATAGTATTAACCATCTCTCCGGTTGAGATCATATGATGCTTTTGGAATGCAATGCTCTTAATTTGCTGCGTTTTATATCTAAACTATTGTGCATTGGCCACTGACCTGCCATCAATCAACTCAAATGCCTCAGTGCCCTTTCCATCCATTTGTGTTTTCTCTGTGTGTGCTGAGAATTAGATTTAAAGCAATGTGCCAGTGATTAAACAATTACTCTGTCCTCTCTCTTACATATCAATAATTTGAAAGAGAAAAAAGCCAGCTATTCTTTTGTGTGTTTGACTGGCCTCTAGCTTTGAATCTAGTATATGATGACAAAGTGATGGCTGCTTAAAAAAATAATAATTGTAACACATGTGGCCTTTTCAATTCCATTTGAGGACCTCTAACCATCGTAAAACAAAGAAAGCAATTTAATGCAGGCTTTGATAATGTCATTTTCAGTCACCTTTTAATTAATAAACATGAAAAGCCTGAAATTGGATAGATCTCTGAACTAACAATGGCAGAAATGTGAACTCGATTTCAAAGACAATTTTAAGGGTGTTTGAAGGTGGGCATTACTATTTAGGGAAAGGGCTGAGATGGCAAACCACCAATTAGCAGCCACTAAGATATATCTGAGCTGAGGCTGCAGGACATTGATATTATACTGCTCTGCACGTGAGTAACTGTTTTATGCTGCGTCATAACTAAACAGTGGTGAGGTTCATTATGTGGAACACAAGGAAAGTGCCGAGTGGCTGACTTCCCCACCAGCTTGGCCAAGGGCTTGCTGCAGGCTCCAGACGTGCCTCATGCGTGTTTTCTCTGCCTGCACATGACTTGCTGAAGGGTACGGCTTCTCCGCATGAAGGCAGAGGCATAACCTCTGCTACTGTAGCCCGTATCAGTATATACAGCAGCCTTCTGGATGCTGTAAAAATAATCGTTCTAAGTGGATAAAAGTCCACAGAGACTGTGTGTTGTTTACTAGACCCCAGGGCTTCTGTTTTGTTTCCTGGTATTTCTGGGCTCTGTAGCAGCACTGCCTCATCAGGAGATCTGTTCCGAGCTTTCCCCTTTCCAGGAGCTCATAAAACAGAGGAAGAAAGGCAAGAGGAGAGGCAGGAGGACAGTGGTACTGCAAACAGTTCTGCTTCCCATCTTCTCATTGCGTTTTCATTCTCTTTCATGCACATGTGTGATTACACATGCAGGGCATAATCTGCAATGAGAGCTTAACTCCTGGCATTTTGACAAAACCAAGTTTACTCCAGATTATTGTTTTGAGCTAAAATACACAAATTAATAATAATGCTATTAAAAAAGTGACAGTATTCTGTTTCAATTTATGTACTCCTGAAGAGCGGTGTTCAGTAGCATTAATTGGAACCTCAGGTGCTGATTACAATTATCAAGGAAATTTACCTGTCAGCAATTGAGATATTGTATCAAGGAGACTCCTCCTTTTCCCAAAGGATCGGTTATTACTCATGATCAATTTATTACTCATGATCAGTTTTGCCATGTACCATTTGAAGTTATGCATGTCTATAGGCAACTTCTAAATGCTTCTAACTCCTTTCAGTCCATAAAACTGAATTGTTTTGGTGACAGAACAAAAACTCCATCTTAGTTGATGGGTTGGGCTAGATGATCTTAGTGGTCTTTTCCAAGCTTAATGATTGGTGTTGAATTTGAATCCATCTGTTGACCAGAACCCTTGAGGTCACACTGCACACAATGAAGGCATCCATGTGCCACATATCAAGTTGTTCATCGTCAAGATGCTGCTGCTAAGTCTTCAGAGATTCAGCAGCTCTAAGTAAAAGATAGATAATGTGAAGACCTGTTTGTAAAGTAAGTGGGAGTATTCTCTGGTAACTGTTTGCCACTTGCTTTCAAAGTACAAGATCTTTAGAATTCATTATGTTAGACTAAATCCCCAGTACCTAAAGAGATTTGAATTCCTAAATGTCATTGATTTTGGTGGAAGTTAACACCTCCTCTAGTATAAACATAGATTTCAAGTGACTACGGTGTTGATATTTATAGCACAGATTTCATTGGAAATGAAAGATTGTACTTAACAAGGGAACAATGAAAAATAAATGCCACTGAGGGAACTCAAAGAATGTGCTCCCCTAAGAGCGTCTTCAGTTTCCACTAAAATAGGGGTGCTCTGCATCCCACAGCCTTGCGCTGAAAATGCTTCACAGACATTCAGGACTGGGATTTGGCATAGCCACTATTGAAATACAGAAGTGAAGACATCATTGCACAATGATCTGGAGGAAAAGACTGTATCAGTTTGAAGTAGCAGGAATAAATTAAGACCTATAGTTATCCAGATTTTTTCCCAGCAGTGTTTCAGTGTTTCTCCTGTTACTACCTGCTCTCACACTGGTGAAATTAAAAGAACACATCCCAGAGTAATCCATTTGCAAGCATCTTTTCTGAACTAAAAAGAAGAGCAGTTAATACATATGCAGAAAGGAAAATATTCTTATCTCATTAACAGACTTTCTTTAAGCTTGCTAAGATTAGAATACTTAGTTATTTCAAATTGGTAAAACATGCATTCATTATAAACATGATTATAATGATAACTTTGTAGATAATAATCAATTATTTAAATATGAATTATTTCCCTACATTAGAGTCATGTTTTCAGCTATAATCATCTCGGGTGCTCAATTTCTCCCTCTTTTACAGCACCTCTGGCTGTGTGTGGAGCATTAACCATTTGCTTCCAGATAGTCTGGAAGAGTACTGAGACCAGAATCAAAATGTATTGTGTTGTCCTTGCTAAAAACATGAGTACATGTCTCCTTTGGACTCCTTTAGATGATGGGGGGGGGGGGGAGGGGGGAGGGGTTGGGGGGAATGGGGAAGGAAAAAAAAAAAAAGCCATGCAAATGGCCATCTTAGCCCTCCTTTTCTTTTTTTTTTTCCCCCTTACATTTACATAAAACCCTTGCAGAAATGTACTGGGAGCAATGCTCAAGGGCTTAGTAAATCAATAACTGATGCCCTGACTGTTTGCAAGTAGATGCAATCATCCATTTTTAATAAGAGTTCTGAGAAGATTAGCACCCTGCAACAAGAGCTTCATTTACACTGTTACAAGGTTTAGCAGCACAATAAACTCTCCTAGCTTCTGTGCGCTTCGTAACTCTAGATGACAATTTAACCAAGTTCCTTGCTTCTCATAGCGTGGAGAAAATCCACCTTGAAATATTAGATCTCTTGAGCATGTGCAACATGCTAAACATTTGTAAGATAGACTATTCACAACGTTTATGTGCAGTGAGTGGAATTTAATCTCTTTTATTCCTTGCTCCAAGACTTGTCAGTTGTTTTCCCCATTCTTTAGTAGTCTCTTTAATATGGTTTGCACATATTTAATATATTCCCTCTGAGGTTCTCAACACACTTTCAAGAGCTAGTTTTGCCTTGCTATGACTCTGCAGCCTATCTAGAGTGTAACAGCACTATAATATACCTTTTTTATAGATACATAAACTGAAACATTGAGAAGTTAAATGATTTGCTGCTGGTTATGTTTCGAGTTAATGACAGAAAGGAAGGAATTCATAAAGCTGGACTATCAACATCCTGCTTTAACCTCCAGACACAGTGGTGCAATTCTTCTCACCTAAGCTCCTGTGTCTTCCGGATAGATACTACACAGGAGTCCATTCTTCCTTTCTAGTCAATGAAAGGATACTGGCACTTGTGAGGTGCAATTCACCAAATCCTTTGGTACGTATTTAGAATGGGTCAAATCAGTCTTCTCCTATGAGACTCTGCTTTTCCCTGCTGACTTTGAATGGAGCCCAGCTCAGACATTAACAGCTATGTGGAAGATGTTAGGTGAAACAAATACCATCCAAGCTTTCTTTCCCATAAATTTTAATTCTGAGTGCTAAGTGGCTCTTTATCAAAGCGTCAAGAAGAATACTCTGGCAATAAGATTAATTAAATACTTAAAGGGAAAACGTGGCTGCTGCCACATTTAACCCAGGAAGAAAAAGTTTGTTATTGCCACTGAGCACTGAACTATGGGAAGAGAAGGAAGTTTTGACCCATCAGGAGAAAAAAAAATGACGTTTGCTCAAGTGCCCAAGACATTTAGTCACGGGCAGATTCATCCATGTCAGCTGGAATTCTCAAAGGTGCCTAAGCAGTACTTCTGTAAGAAGTTTTGAATACTACAGAATGATCTTCTAGTTATATTTTAAGGCGTTTTTGAGAATCTGGCCCTAAGTACTTCAGAAAAAAATCTACTGGTGTCATAAGGGAAGGTGAACAAGAGAAACTGATATTTGAGATGGGGAGTAAAATATACTTGAGAAACTGTACTGCACTTGGGCATGGCGATTTATATGCTTGTAGGGATTAATAACTTCTTTACTTTATAACTGCTTCATAGCACAGCTGTGTCTTTCAGTCTGTACTCACAGCTTTCGAAGTAGCAATGACAGCTATGGGTGAAAGTCCATTACTGCAAGAGGTGAAATGGTACAGTTGAGCCATTCTCAAGCAGTAAACCACAAAACAATGATAAACAGTCAGCAAGTTGTTGAAGCTGTGTCTGGGCTGATGGTTTGTCTTAATATCTAAAAAAAACTTGATAGGTCTCTGCGACCAGTGTATAATTATCTTGAGCAAATGCATTTCATTGCTTCCATGCTGCTCCAGTCTAACTAACTGCTGCCTCCTGTTTCATAACTTGCAGACTGCTGGTGGCAGGAACTCTATGCTTGTGTAGCACCTACCTGCCACTGGTGGCTGAGTTTCCTGGGCACTATTGTTATATTACAATAATTCTGTTCTGACAGTTGCGTAGATGCAGAGGCAGATGCACAAAGCATCCAACATTCCTAGGTGCCTCACTTAATTAGAGGAACATAGAGTCAAAGAGAAGAGGAGGAAAAAACAAGAGCAAAAGCAAAAAGAAAGCATTGTTTTTGTATGATGTGTTTCATACTTTTACATTACTTCCTAAAAATATGCTCTTCTGTTTAGATTTTCTTGGACTGGTGCAAGTTATGGAAAGATCCCATGTTGAGGTCTGTCAGTGTTTTTTTGTTTTTTTTTTTTTTCAAATGGAATTTGGCTTGCTTCAACAGAATACAATGATAGGTGTGTTTTATTTTGAGCAGAAAAAGAAGAATTTCGTTATGTATATCTTTGTAAACAGATCATTAATCATCACAATATATATAAATTTTGAAACATGACATAGCTGGCAAGCACACTCCTAAGTGAATCTAACCTGAACTTAATAAAGAAATGCCAAACTAAGTGCAGAACACTATTCTGCCAAGTTTCAGACTCTAGTCAATCATCCTGCTAGGTGACAGCATGTTTAATGCTAGGACAATATATCACCAACAACTTCAGCTGCTACCAACTCAGCAGAATCAGGCTATTTACTGAGCAAAACCCCGTGAGGTAATGACAATGGCACAAATGGTGGGCCACAGCTGTTCTCAGAGGAAGACTGTGAAATACAGCCCCTAAAGAGGAGGATGTAGGGAAACGAGGTAGCCAGCAGTGCTCTTAAACACCACGTCCCGTAGAGGTTCTGCCAATTGCATTGCTGCTCAGTTTGGCAGGAAGGTTTAGAATTGAGCAGAGCATGGTTCCATGCTCAGATCTGATCTCTGGGAAGCACTTCTCAGCAGCACCACTGGTTATGTACATGATTTGCACACTTTTAAAATGTGTCATGACTCGCTAAAAAACTGAAAGAGTTGGGAAGACTCTGTTCTCCTTTTACATTTTTTGGGGGAAAAAAAGTAGAGGTGATCTGTGTTTCTCAATTAAGATAATTGTGTCTCACAAAAACATCTTAGTAAAGAACCACTTGTTTCTCAAGTATTTTTCAATCTAAAATGTGCAGCGTCGCTTGCAGAGATCTCTTCTGCCCTGGCCAGTATGCTGCCTGTGCATTTATTTCCTCTTTCAATGAAAATGTATGGGGAGTCCTGAAAATGAAAGAGAAATATGAATTTGAAGAAAATACAAGGGCACAAGTAAGTATTGTGATTTTTTTTTTCTTTAAAATGTGTTAGGGCATTGCCCATGTGTCCCATGATGGAAACTCAAAGCTACAAACTTGGGAAACTGAGAACATTTGTGTTATTTCCCATGACTTTGCAGGCTTCCGGGAGTGCTACGTTCCGTTTTATTTTTGCCCTTTGCCTTTGCTCTAGAACCAGTGCTCAAGCTGGGATGTGGCCTTGAATTTTGGGCAGATTTTTGGGGTAAAAGCTGGGACCTGGCCACATATGGCTTCAGCACCATAGAGTAGATTTATAATAACACGTAGGAAGGCTGATGCAAGAGGCCTCTCTGAGAGGCACTGGCTCCTACCAGGATCCTGATTCCCTGAGAAGCCCCTGCCTCTCACAGAGGCAGATACTGCCAATCAGCTGATTGGCAGCATGTTGCCTCTTTGAGAGGCAGCGTCTGTTGGCTCCTTCAAAGTTCCTGCCAGCATTCTTAAACTCTAATTTGGGAAAGAAAATTACAATCTGGCACATCACCGTTGGAAGGTTGCCGACCCCTGCTCTACACTGTATGAGCGGCAGCTTCAGAGAACAGTAGTATGAAACTTCCTTTGTTTGGTGCATCAGGAGCAGACGTCTGAACGTAGCTCTTCGTCAAGGCAGTATTCTGACTAAACTGTACAATCCCACTCAAGACTGCAAAGGCAATGGAGTTATCCACGTGTTGACAGTGAACAAATTGTCTATTCCTATTGTTGCTGGATGAGCCACTAGGTAACCAGATTGATTTTATGATCCCTTACTGAGTGTTCAGGACTGGTGCTTGGAAAAGACATCTTTTATCTGTCAGCCAGTAAATCTCACATTGAGCTGCAAACATACTGGAAAGCTAGAATTCAGCAAGACTGTTTTTATGAATAGAAACATTTTCAGAATAGACACTCTCCTGAACACACAGTTGTTTTACAGGAACTAAAGAAGTCCTTATGGTAGATGGATAAGCCAACTAAAAGATAAAATAAGAACCAGTCTATACTTTGAACTGCTGCTTGAACAGAACCTTTTTGAAGAACTTTAAAAGTTCTGAGTTTTGTTGGTGTTTTGCTTTCTGTTTCCTCTGCTTTTTGGTTTTCTTCCTGCTTACTTGGAAGCAAATAGTGTACAATATGAGATGAGAGGACTTTTTTTCCCAGAATTGTTTACATGCAATATAACAAACTTGTAACAATTTTTCTTCTGTTCTATTCACATTATTCAAGATCCTGGATATTTGTGTAAAATCCTCAATTGACCTAAATCCAAATACTGCACCGAGCAGCATGTTGGGTATAATGGCTACCACTGTCAGCCTCACCTCTTTAGAGCAGCCGTAAATCCAAAAGAAAGCATGAAGTTTTCTTCAAATTAATGTTCAGCACACTTCCAGGTCATCCAGTAAGTACTATTCCATCCCTTGCACTATCTCTGCCTTGTTAGCAATAGATGATTGATGAGAAGACACCAGAAGAGGTTGCACACTATAGCCCCAGTGAGATCCACCTGTGTTCCGAACTTTCGTCTTGGCTTCCACAAATCCTTGCCATGTACTCAGAGAAGTTAATAACAGGCTAGCAGTGATTCAGGGAAAATAGAGTCTCTCCGAGGGAGAAACTGTGGATGTCAAGCAACCATTTCACCAAAGGAAATTTCCAGATCCATTGTCAGTTTTTTAAGCAATTCTGTGCTCTTACACAGAACTCTATATTTTGAAAGTGTTGTAAAAACATTAACTAGATGATTCTCCTGGAAACCCCACAAAATAGATGCTAACTGTTTTTTAGAACTGGTATACTCGTGCGAGACTTGACAGAACATTGCTTAAAGATCTGAAAGAAGCTAGACCAACACTGGCATTAAAAACTTGGAAATTCCTGCTCTACAGTTGCCTGTGCATACTATTAGGCAGCTTATCTTTACCTCATTTTCTATACCTAGGGATTTTATATATACAAGTATTTAGTGATGTATATTGAAACCAAAAAAGGGCTAGTTTTATAGCCAAAATTGCTTGGAAAGTAAATAACTTTAGGGCTCATTTGAGAGTGTCCTGATGATAAAATAGTACTTAACTCATACTATAGTGCTGCTATCTTGTGCTGTCTTGGCTGAGCGTGTTGTTTAACTGTACTGGAAGAATCATGTGACAAATTCTGAATATATCCTCGTGTGATTTGACAGTGACACTTAAAAAAAAATTAACTGTTGCCACTCCTTGAACTTTTGAATGACTCTAAGCAGGTATTAAGGTTATAGAAAATGTGTGTTTTTAGAAAGATTCTGATTTTAAGAGATTGTTAAATAGCGGGTTCAAACCGTTACGTTTATGTGTGTTTCCAGCCTCTTTCCTGTCTGGCAGTTTTATTCCAACCACATCCATTTTCTTTACATAGGGAATGTCTTGTTCTCTTTAATTGAAGCTGCACTTAGACTCAGATCTGAGAATGTTTAAAGTGGAATATGACAGAATGTAAGTGCCTAAATGAAATCTTATGATCCCAAGAACCTCTTCTTAGCTTCTGTCTGCTCTGATTGTGCCTAAACTTCCCAATTGCACGATTTTTTATTTTTTTTTTAATTAAAATAAAGCTCTCCCAGAAGTGCTGCTGTCTTGCTATAAATGAACAATAGCAGTTCTCCTCTTCAGAGGTCTCTCAAAATGCAGTTCTGTGTGTCTTCTCCTCTCACTGAAGGGAATACAGGTGTGGATTTCTCACTTTTTAGAAGAGTAGCCCAAGCACCAGAATGCAGAGTAATCTAGGACTGGCTGAGATCTGCAGTTCTCTTCATGTAATGATTCAAATTGTCTAGAAAGAATAGGAGATTAATTTGGCTGCAGAAAGAGATTTCTGTACTAGCATAATGGGCTAAGTAATGAAACAATCTTAATACTTCTTAATACAATCTATGGCTGTTTGGTGTAAGATGAAGGAAGAGGCTGTGGAACAAGCTCTAGAATCCAGTGCACCAGTTTCTCATCTGGGCATCTCCCCTGCTGTGTTAGTGTATCATCTTTGTGTCATGTCCTTTCCTATCAAAGTGAGCTTCTCACATCTTGTAGCAGCTTCTAGGGAGACTCACTGCATTTGACTAGTCTGCAGTCACGGCTTTAACGCCTGGCAAGTTGTTAGGAACAACAAGGTGTGAATCTGTAGCCTTCAGGCAGAGGAAGGCTAGCCCCGGCTTCTGAGGTGTATTCAGTTACTCTTCATTGCTGAACTGCTACGAGTACAGGGCATAGACGGAGAGTCATTTTTGCAGCCCTCTCTTCTTCCTCCTGTGTTTCAGAGCAACTTAGTAATCCCTTCTCTGCTCCTGACAGAAGTGGCCTGGGAAGATCCAAAGACAGAAGGTGGCTTTGAACTGTGATTCCCCAGAGGAAGGAGCAGTTCCTCAGTAGCACTGAATTCAAACACCAGCAGGGGATATTATTTGAATTCTGTTCCTACTACTTCTTTATTATCACAGATCAGTGTATTAAGCCACCTAGTTCTATACACAAGGGCTACTCTGAAAGTAATGCCTCCTGTTTTATGATGTTGCCCCATGACATCAGAGGTGAATGTTGGTGGTATGGCAGTAGAGGTTGAACCTTCCACCAATACTCCATTACATTTTATTGCACTGTGACAGATGGTAGTAGAGGGGAAGCCTGACGAAATAGCATCTGACATGGAAGTGCATATGAAGTAAAGGTATGTCACTGAATACCTTCCCATAGAAAAAAAATTGCTCCCATTTACATCTGTCAATGCTTATATAGTGGATGTAAGCACAGAGAGGCAATAGGTGATGCATTTCAGCAGTGGTGACAGCAATGTTAAAGACAAACCACTTTCCGAATCACTAAGACTTTTGTGTATGTGCCATGTAGGCTCTTAGTCATTGCTGGTGAAAGTATTCAGTTAGAGGTGCGACTATCTTGCAGAAGTGTTTTGTAGCTGACAATTTGCTCTATCAGGTAGTGTTGTGCTCTTTGTATCTATTATAGTTTTCATGGAAGTAAATAGGAGGCATTAGTTTTGAAGTAACCTACAGAGTGTACAGAGAATTAATGCATGAAGCTGAGAATAGCACCTTCAAAGTGTGAATGTCATGGTTCCCACCTCACCTCTGTAAGGAAAAAGGGAAGATGCACCTTATGCTGATTTGTGTTTGATTTAGGTTTTGGAGGCTGTTGTTGCCTGCGTCTCATTACTGGTATTTGGTTATTAGTTGTGTTATGGGTGTGTTGCATCACGGAGTCTATTTTCATGGTAGACATAGGGCTGGCTGTTCCCCAGGAGCCACTAGGTGGGGAACATGAAGGCTCCCCAGGGTGTCTGGGCAGGGCCTGTCAGCCTATGCCTGTTCCACCACCCCAACCAGGGTCCCTCCCACAGCCCCATCCAGGAGCACCAGGGCAGCCCTAGGCATCAGCCCCCCCCTTGAGGTCGAGTCCAGGCTGACACCAAGTGGGGAGGTGGGCCTGTAAGTGGGCAGGGCTGTGAGGAGCTGGATCCAACCCTGCTGAAGTCTCACTGGGCAGGGGCTGATGGTTGATGGCTCTGGGAACTGACATGGAGACCCGGGCTCTGAACAGGTATAGTAGGCTTGCAGGTGGGCAGGGACAGTCAGGGCCTAGTAGTGTCCCCAGGACCTTAGCACCTCTTGCTGGTGAGCCAGTTAGACCTGTTGCGTTAGACCTGTTGCACAGCAGCTTAGAAATAGCTCATTTCTTCCTGCTTTACATTTTCTGAAAAGTCTAACGATAGATTTGCTTTCACATTGTTTGAGATTAGTCCTTATTTCAGACAATGCTTTCAACACTAAAAGGGTCATAAAAATAGACAGTTCCTGAAGAGCTTAGAAAGAAAAACCGCTCGTCTCCCACCCTTCTCCCTCCCCCAAATTATTTAATAATGGAATGGGAAGCTTTCCCATAATCTTTCACTTGATTTTTGCTAATATGAACCTGTCAAACATCATGGCATTTCCTCACTGTGTGATGTGGAGCCAGCTGGAACCAAATAATCCACCCACATTTTCCTTCATCTTCGTATCCTGATAGGAGCTTTTGCTTAGCAGAAATGAGAAAATACCTGTTGTTCCTTTCTTACTGTCATGGTGGCCATACTGGGGCAGTTTCCCACATGGCTGAAGTGCTACCAGATCTGAATAACTATGACTAGACCAAAATTAATGAATTTTCTGTCTGGAACCCACACCCTACTCTTACAGCAGTTCAAGAGGAAAGTACTTTAAGAAATGACACTTTCCTTTCCACTCACTGCCTCGAAGAAATACTTTCAAGGATGAATTAGGAACTTTCCTCCTTTGGCTTGAAGATGCAGAGATTTGGGTATGTAAAAATACCTCTCTTCATCCTCAGTCTTACCCCTCCATAGGGTTACCACTTTTATGAAAGCGTGTGGACTTGCTGACCAGAGAACACAAGTGACTTTTATATGAACTGTAGTCTTCCCCACTGAAGCATCCACAGGGATGGGCAGCAGTACAGAATACAGCCCCCTGGTTTCGAGGCCTGATGGCTCTACAGCTGGAGGAAAGAATCTCTCCCATTTCATTTTCTGGTTTCCTGTTTCCAGCCTCTCTTTTGGTCGGTATTGCGTCTGTTTTAAGCATTAATGTTTTGTGTGTAACATCTCTCAAAGCCTAATCCATTGCTATGGACCCACCTAGTGACGGCTTTATAGATTCTTTATATTCATAAAGGCACTTTACACTTATCTCTTCATGATTTTTGTTTGTTTTGTAGTTTTTATAACGTTTGAAATACATCACAGTAGCCAATCTGAGTCCCTTCTGTGAATACTTCCTTCAGCTTTGTGTATTTAAACACATGCAAAAAAAAAGTTTACATGGTGGTTACTTGTGAATAGAGGCATAAGTAGAAGGATTATGGTCAGGAAAGTGACTTCAATATTACAGATGTATTTTGGATCACCAGAAGTAAGAACTGTCAGTAATCTAAATGTAAGGAAACTTTTTCTTGCTCATAAGGAAATGTCAGTCTATTAGCTACCAGATTAAAATGATGGCACAAGGCTCATATGTGTTTCTTGTAGTGATCTTCTGTCTTACAACTGACTCGGTGAATGTGAGAAGTCTGAAAGCTTCTGTAGGCATGCAAACTGTAAGGAATTGGGCAATGGCTTTTAGTGATAATCTACTGCTTTGCTGCTTTGCGCAGTGATCTGTGAGATTTTTGGATGGCCAGCAATGGCTCAGCAACATCTGACTCTTCAGCAACAGATGCTGAATATCTAAAAATCCTAGACAGGTGTTCCTGATTTATGCAAAGAGTGACTGCGTGCAGTCAGGCTAAAACAACAAAGATGCATGGAACTCACTGTCCACATGAAGTGGAACCTAGTAAAGCATATGTAATTTGCCTATTGCCTTTGTACAGCCCATGCAGGTGGGGGTGATCCTTCTTTCTGTTATTTCCCACATTTGGTCAACCTGTGTATTGAAATAGTCTAACAAACAGTTTCTAAGAGGCTTTATGGCTGCAGTGCCCCCCATACTGTGTATTTACTCTGCTATATTAATAGCTGAGTTGTCACATGTGAACAACCATTTTGGTACACTGAGATTGTGTATAGCAACCTTTAAAAATATGGTACTAAGAACTTCTTGTTGAATATCCTGTGTTTTAGAGATAGATAGGTCACATTATGCATCCTGTATGGGTATCAGAGAGAATGGCTGGGAGACTGCATGTAATTACCTGTGATCTAATAATGAAAACAGTGTTCACAACTAAAATTATAATGCAAGCAAATATTTCATAAGCTTTGTAAAAAAATAAAAAATAGAAAAGGAAAAAAAAAAAAAAAACAGATTTAGATTTTAGTTACAGCTGAAACCCACATGTGAAAATAGCATGAGCACTGCGCAAACCTCTGCAATCAGATTTGTTAATGCAGATCACTGGATGATTCCTAAAAACACTGTATTTTTCCTTGTAAGGGCTAGTTCAACTGTATGCAGAGACCATTAGAACTCTTACATTATGGCTTAATCTCAAAAAATCACCAGCCCTATAGCACGGTGCAGGAAGCTATAGTTCCTTCTCAGCTCTCGAGATACCTCCTTGACAAAGGAATTTCTAAATTTACAAGCTGCCTTAGTACATCAGTGTATGGTGAAAGCTCATCAACCCCTGAGGGCTTAGCAAGTCCTGAAGATGGACTTGGTTCCAAGTTCTTCTTTGAACACTTGGTTTGCATTGCCTGGTGTACAGTACTAGACAAGGGAGCGTGCTACTGGAATAGGTGTCACTTAAAACTGGGGGATTTTGTGGTTATAGCTAGCTTGAAATGCAAGAGATACCCATCTGAAACAGTAGCACGGTGTCTTGAGAATGGATTGGCTTGCTGAAACTGCAGGGAGTATATTCAGATATTTTCTAAAAGATTTTCCACATCACATTTACAAATCACTTTTTCCCTCAGCAGTGTAGCGTAGAAAAAAGTTAAGGATTTTTTTTTTTTTTCTTCAGTATTTAACACAGAATAATAGGTAAGGAGGATAAGGATAAGGGTTTTGCTGAAAAACCAAATTATTTCCTTGTCATATTCCATCACAGAGGACTTAAGAGGGCAAATCTAACCCTTAGTCATTCTTTTACAATATTAAGGATTAGCTACTGACACAGACAAGAATGAAGGAAAAGGAGGTGCTAAACCCATCAAATGAAGAGCAACAGAGTACCAGGTACAGTGAGATATACCAAAATGTGCTACTAAAAATTGATAGGGCTGCTAACTTAATATGTAGCCTTTCCTTTAATACTGGCTTCTAAGCTCTGAGGTTGGAGAAAGCAATTTTTCTGCTTCTCTTTAATTGAACAGTAGAATTGATGCCGAGAATTAGCCTAATGAATTTTGGTTCCTTGCTTGATAAATGGGTTGAAGTAGTAATAAAAAGTAAAATTAAGAGACATATAGATGAGCATTGTGATATTACGGCTATCAGTCAGCAGAGCTTTTGTAAAGAAAAATGATGTCTAATGGTATTCCTTGTGCTCGTCAACAAATAGTAGAGGACAGTCATTAGATTTTATTATTTTTTTTCCAAAAAGATTTTGAAAAACATCTTGACAAGATCCCATTGGAAAAATAGTTGTACTTTTGAGAACTAGACAGCCTTGTAAGGGACACAGGACAAAACTAAGAGTGTGGGATTGATATTTGGTGTAGGAAAGCAGTACAATGGGGGTACTCAAAATCTGAGTGTAATAGGTGGTTTTTGTTTTGTTTTGTTTTTGTATCTGTACTAATAAATTGAAAACAGTCATGATCATTGTAGTGAAACAGTGAAGAAACATTTACATCTGAGGCAAAAACTATCAAGTCGGAATGGGAGAAGGCAGAGGATTCTTCTTGCAGTGTAGGAGGATGGACAGGTTGGCTACACAATTTTGGCATTAGCAAAAACATAGTATTGCATATTGGCTGGAAAAAGGGATGTTATGATACACCTTGCCCTTTTCTAGTATGACCATGGCTACAAAGTAATGGAAAGGACCTATTTTTTCATATGAAATGTTTAACCAAAATAAGCGGAACGATTTAAACACAAGACTTAGTTGTTGAAAATGGAATAAGAAAATCACACTGGAAGTCTTGGTGTCATCTGTCAGTAGCACACCTTTTCATGTAGTACTGAGATCTTCATGTGTTAGGCCACCTAGAGATGAACATAGCAGAAACAGAAAAAAACTGAAGAGATTCAGTGTAAGTTTTAATCTTGATATTAGGAAGAAAGGTCAAAAAGAATGCTTAGAGAAAAGATATGACAGATTTTTATGAAATACCAGAGAGGAAAATGGGCTACTGCATTTTACTTTCTCAGTTATTACAAGTCATTCTTTCAAAAGAAAAGGAGGTAAATATAGAGAACAGAGTTTTCTGCAGCTTCCTATTTGGTCTAGATTCCTAGAATGTTTCCATATCTGTGAAGTAAAAGAAAAGATTTGTGTTTTCTCTGCATTATGTGCCCAACTGCAAGATTTTAGGGTTAGCCATCCAAAAAATAAACCATATTCTTGTAGTGATCTTGCAGATCACACCTCCAACAGGCAAGATTCTGAAAAGCACTTCATGTTACCTGTCTTGCCATGAGCTCCAGCTTGGGGTGCCTCGCAGCAACCAGCTGTGGTCCTCAGAGCTCATGAAACATTGTGGGGACGCACTACATCTTGGTCCCTAATTCATGTTACCTTACTCAGTAACACACTTGCACTTGTTTCCCACAGTTTGCCCTATTGGAGCCACCTGCTGCCATTCTATTGCTAGCTCAGAATTCTTTAGGAATCAAGGTTCACCTGTGACATTCTCACATGTGAAATCTTTGTGCAGAGTTTGAACCGTGTTGCTCTCGGGAAAAGGCAGTGACTACATGCAAACAGTGGGAGAGATGATTCATTGAGTGGATTGTGTGGGGTCAGGTACTAAAAACATATGTAAGAATATGGTTGTGTTTGTTGCAGAAGTGTTGAGAGGATATTTCTGATACCTGGTGTGGTGGCATTCGTTGTTTTTATGTTTTGATATTTTTATCCACGAGGTTTAGGTTGTTAACAGGCAGAAGTTATCTAATTTATTTTAAGTTATTTATTGGACAGGGGTCAGGCACTCGTAAATTATGGACTGCATTCTCAGTGAATCAAAATATTTAGGTTGTGTGTGAGGTTCAGTTCTTGGCATCGTGTCACTAATTACTTTTACACAACTCTGAAATAATGACAAAAGGAAAATGCATCAACAAAGAAAGAGAAATTAAACTTTGTAAAACAAAACAAAAGCAACATCAGAAATAGAAAGTGTTATTTAAAGGGAAAAGCGGGTGAGCAAATGTGCAGTCTGGATTCAGTGCAGTGTTAGATGGCAAGAGAAGAGACACTCAGCCTTGGATCTTCTCCAGGCACAGAAAAGTTTATGATGTAAGTTTTCTTTGATAAACATTCCTGAGAAACTACTTTGTGCTTTAATCTAAATGAGCGTTGGTCTCAATCCAGTTATCTTTTTGTTGTTGTTTTGGCTGGCTTTTTTTTTTTTTTCTTTTTCTTTTTCTTTTTAGTATTTCCTTCCTGATTGTTTTATACTCTCACTACAGTTCCATGCCACCTGTTGAGAATCTGTCTTGCTTCCAAGCTAAGTGGTAATAGAAGGTCGTCCACTCTGTACCTGGGTGGCGTTAGGGCTCTTAAAAAGCATCCCTCGGTATTCCAGTGTTCCCACAATTACCATAGCAGTACTTGCTCTGTTTCTGCAACGAAGTGTGGAAGCGTTCCCAGGGGCACTCACCATGGCACCCAGCAATGCTGCCAGCCTCTAGCTGTCCCGTGTAACAAGAGGAGCAAGAGGTTTTCTCTGCAGAACTAACAGTAAAAAAAAGTAGTCAATCTGTTTTATACCATACTTGCCTATTTATTTATCTGTAATAGCCGCTGAATTGGGGGTTTTGCGTTGGAAGTGGGAGCTTAGCTTTTTGTTTCAACAGAAATGGATGACATTCATTCTGCTTTTACCCCAAAGTGGAAAATCACACAAAAAACAGCATCAGAGCTGCTTTAAAATGAATGAGCGCATATAGTACAGTTTTGTTACTTCAGAAATGTAACATAACTCTACATCCTCAGTGGCTGCTGTTTCAGCGTGCAAGGTGTAAGATAGCAACATTTCACGACTCCTTCCAGAGATGCATTTAATGTCATTAGAATCATAGCTTAATTTACAGCTTGATCTTCCCAGTGACATGTATAACAAGTTAAATATCAGTAGAGTGCATTTAATAAACACTAATTTGTATTAATCTTATCACAGACTGTATATGTTATGCAGCGAACGTGTGTGGTACATTAGAAAGGGGATGTATTTACAAATCTGTTCTGAATTTAAAAACCGCACATTTCAGCATCTATGTTTTTTGAAACATTTGCTGTGTAGTGGTTACATGAATACTTGTGGTTATACAGACTAAAAAGGAATAATGTAGATAAACAATTTACAGCATGTAATAATTTTATCTTTTCTGTGTTCTTTGTTTAATTACAGTTAGTCTAAAATGTAAACTGGTTTTGATAGAAGGTATTTCTTGCAGAAGACCTAATTCTTCATGGGTCTTCTAATACAAAGTGAAAAGAAAATAGTCAAATTATTTGGAAGCATTTTACATTGCCTCTTCTTCTAATCCAAATGAGTGTGTGAGATGGAGGGCATCCATGAACTGAGCTATATGTGCGTCATGCCCACCCAGAAGAGCTCAGGCTGGTTAGCTGAAGGTGGCTGATAGCCCTATGGTAAAAAGATAAGAAATGATCCCAGTGGCACTGGAAGATGGTGTAAAGAAGCAGACAGCAGAGGTAGATGTGGGCCTGGAGAATTCTGATTGCAAACACCAGAGCAAACCTCAGGACTGCAAAAAGAAGGAACACCTGTAGAAAGTGCACAGAACTATCTATGGTGGATTATTACAAATCACCCTTGAGCTTTTAATTGCATGATGCTTGTTTGATATCGGGCAATCAATGGGAGCAAATTTGTTTGTTTTAAATCCAGCCTCCTTGGTGCATAGGTTAGGAAGAGCGGATTATAGTGGAAAATGCAGTCAGGTTAGGAACACAGAGACAAAATATAATGCTCATAGCCCTTGTCGGTGGATGAGTTTGTATAGTATTGCTGTTGGGGAAATGTCAATTCTGTGGTGATAAGCTCTGCAGGCATTGTATTGAGGGAGACTCAGAAAAACCCGCTGGGTTAAGTGGAAAGATCTCAATTTCAGTGCACTTTGAGTCATGCTCAGCAGTTACTATCTAGTTTTATAAATAGATCAAAGTTGTGGCATTAGGGTACGTGGGCTCAGAGGCTTATGTTTGGCTATAAAACTGAAGTTGCTCGTTCAAAAGAGACTCGATCTCTCCCAACCACTCCTCCACGCACACACCAGGGGAAAAGGGAGTCATTTCCGTCCGATGGGAGTTGGCTGTCTGTATGAAATGAGCGAAGTTCATCATCCGGTGTATTGTGGCAGGCATTTACATGTTGCTAACAGTCATCCCAAATGACACTGAGGAGGGATGTTCCTGCTGGCATTGTTGTGCCAGGGGCTGAAAATGGGCTGGGCTTTGGCAGTGGCAGAGCAGTCCCTTGGATGTGATCGGCCTGCGCAGGATGGGGTGAGTGAGGTGCAGCTGCAGGTTTTGACTGGGATGGTACTTTGTGTGTGAAATAGTCATGCTTGAAAAAGAAGTTAGAAAGAAGACTGAGAGCAACAGGTTCTTAATCTAGTAACACTTTGTGTTCAGAGCCATGATGAGAAACTGTAGACTTTAAATCCGGCTAGCTTCCTAAATAACTGTAAGGGCACTTCCTATCCATGGATATTTCCCTATCTTTTTTTGGTTGGTTTTTTGTTTGTTTGTTCTGTTTGTTTGTATTGATGGATTTTGTTTTGTTTTGTTCTGGTTTTGCATGTGTTTACATATCATTTTGTTTCTAAAAATGCACAGGTGGTTACAGTTCTGTATGAATTTTGAGTTGCCTTTACCTCAACCGATGTGGAGCGGATGGAATCAAAGAAAGCAGAGTTGATAATAAAGGGATGAGAAACTCTGTAATTATTTTTACTGGCCCTTAGGGAAGTTTGAATTCCAATTTTTGATGAAGATTCAGATTACTCCTTAAGGGTAGTGTCAGTACTCCTTTATGGGGAGTGCTGCAGATGATAGACCCCCACTGAAATAGAAGGTAAATAGCTGATAAATGAGGGCTTCTCGCTTGCAAGTGAAATGCTTTTACTTTTCCTTGAAGAAATTCAGTAAATTGAAAAACTCGAAATAGCACAGAAATTTCAGTCCTCCAGACCGCCTTCTCCTTCTCAGATTTTGCGATCCTATATTCAGCGCTCCGTTTTGCCAACACCAAACATGCCTGATGTGGCATTTACATTCTTTTTAAAAAAGCATAGATTAGTTATATTTCTAAGAGTTAACTTCTTCTCTTGACACATGTACTTAATTCCCGTTAATGGAAATGGCAGTTAGGCATGCACACTGAAAGGAAAAATCTGTTCCGAAGCATATGATCCAAACTGCATTGTAGCTAAACATTTCCATACTCTGAAATAAGCACTCATTATTTGCAAGATATTCTTCGTAGTAAATGCATGAACCCCACTCCGTTCTCCTTTCTCTCTCTTAACCTGTTCCAAAAAACCCTTGCTTAGAAATGTTAGAGTTTCATTCCTAATGCTGTAGTTGTTTTGGATATATGCCTAAAAAAGAAAATCTATGTAGGATCTTCAGGGTTTTGCATATTTTCTATGAGAGTTTTCCAGTAAATCATTCTGTGGAATATCTTACATTTCCTTGGACTTTGTAGGTCTCTATTATTAAAACCTACAGTGGAAACAACAAAACATGAAAAGCTCACTTTATTTTCCAGCACTTCCTTTACTTACAATATTGCAGCAGCTGCCAAAGGCATCAGGCTGAAGTGTTATCATTTGATGGGTTTTATTATTTTATTTTTTTTAAATCATCTCCTTAGTTTAAGGCTTTCTTTCTGCCCATTTGCTTGTATATAAAGACCTGTGGATTCTGTAATATTCGTGAGTTATGGTATTTCTAACTTGAGCTGGGTGGATAATTGATTTTTTGGTTCATCTCTTGAACTGGAGGACCACGATAGCAACAAAAAATCACTAGCACACAAAAATTCAGATAAGAATTTATAATTTGAGATGTTTCCTGCACCTAAATGGAAGTCAGAGCCTTTTGGTTCCTTTCAACCCCAACTGCCCTGTTTTGCCTGAACCTTTTTGGTTTGGGCACCCCTCAAAGGAACAGAGCAAAAGAAGTGCAAAGGGAAGGGCTGGCGGGGGGAGGCTTCATTTTTCTCATCACGTGGGGGTATTCGGACTTACATCCTGATTCTCAGCTTGAGAAGAGCTGAACAAGGCTTGTAGTTACGTATTGTCTTAGTTTCAGCTCGAGCTGACTCGTCATTGATTCCAAATTCCTCATTTTCTCCAGTTTCTGATAAGACAACAGCTTTTGTTCTACATCCTCGCAATTTGTACAAAGCAAGGCTTCAAGATGACCATAGGAAAGTTTCAAAGATCCCCTCAAACCATTTGTTTGGCTTGCTGCTTCTTGCAATTAGTTGAACTTACTACAAGAACATAATTTTACATATGAATCTACAATAACACAGTGACATCCATACACTAATGCAGCAATACGATATTAATACAGCGGTAACGGTAACTTTTTTTCCCCCTTTTTGGACCGTGATTCCTCTCACCAAGCTGGGAGCTCAGAAAACATGGGATGAAGGAAACTAAGGAGAAGGAGATAGGCACTAAGTGGCAAACACAGTATGGTAAGTGCTCTAAGCTAGGGCTAGGGTAAGGGAAAAGAAAGGTTTATGTCAGAAACATTCAGAGCAATGATCTCTGCTTCCTTTCTTTCTTCCTTCCATTTCCTCTCTCCTTCCCAGCACTCCCTCTTGCTTGTTTATCTTTGTTTTCTCCCCCAGCATTTCTTTGTTGGTGAGTTCTCTTGTGTTGTGTTTTTTTCCCCCTTTTATAATGGTTCAGGTCTGGCCGATGTCCTGTTCCATAGTTCCTGATGTAGGCAGCGATTGCTCTGGTTCATAATCATATAGCAGAGATCTGCCTGAGGAGCCTCAGCTTGCTGGGCATGACGCAGACTGGGACTCGGAGGGGATGTGCTCGTTGTGCTGAAGATGCTTTAACAGGGGGGAAAATAGAGGTAAATATACGTGAACAGAGAAGGGCAGTTGTGGCGTGGAGCTGAGCTGGAAAAAGAAGACAAGGTTAGAGATCTGGATGGGGCTAATGTACAGTCAGAATACGGTAGTCCCAGAGACATTGCAGACTCTTTGAATGAAAGGTCATCTTCATCTCCCTACAGCTGGAGCTCCTGACTGGCTTCTGTCTGTAGGCAGCTCCCAGGGCTAAGGGCAAGCAGGCTGGAGCAGAACGTGGAATGGCAGAGCAGGAGCAGCATCTGCTGAGGGGCAGTCAAAGGGAAAAGGCTGGGGGCTCTCACAAGTGTGAGCAGTGGGATGAAGTGTGCTTTAACCACGTGTAAAAAGTCACGCCTTTCCGAGGAGAGCAGCAAAAACACACAGCGTGTTTCAGCAGCGTGAGGGCTGCTGCGGGCTGAGGCGCGTGGATCTTTGTTTCCCATCCCGTTGCTGCATTTGGCTAACGGTGTCAGCCTGGGCAAGCTGCTAAGCCTGTCTGCATCTCAGTTTCCTTATTTGAGGCCAAATTCTCCTACTAAGTAGCCTCCTACTCCACACAGAGATTTGCTGATTTGAATGGAGCCCCTGTGGAGCGAGATACTTTTCAATACAAATAAAGTTTTGGAATCAGCCCTAATTATATTTATTACCTGCAGAGGAGTAATGTGAGACTTAACGTGGTTTGAGACACTCAGATGAAAGAGAAAGTATGTGGAATTGTTCTTTTTAATCATCCGCCGCCTTTTCAGTGTCTACCTCACAGCTGTCCTAAAAGGGCTAGCTACTAAATAACAAATAAAAATCCTTGTACATAGTAACGAGGTTTGTCAGGCTCCCATGAATGAACCTCTGTGGAAAATATTATTAGCCAGGGGCTACTGGAGGAAATCGGCAGAGCTGCCCCACGGCGAGGAGCCATTAGGTCTCCCTCCTGCCAGCAGCTGGCAGAGCCCCCGGGATGGGCTCGGGGGGGACGGGCCAAGGGCAGCCTGGGGGATCCTCCTGTGTGCTGGGCCCCGCGCCCGTCCCCAGTGGGGCCGAGCTCCTTGGGGTGACAGAAGCGTTCATCCAGGGGTGAAGCCAGTGGTGCCTTCGTGCGGCGCTGGACTGAGCGGCCCCAGCCTGAGCCTGCTGGGTTACAACATGTGCATGGACGGGGGCGGAGGGGTGGCGGGGGAGGGGAGGTGGCGGGGGGGAGTTAAATAGGGTAGTATTAATAAAATAACACACTTTTCTTCGGGGGGGATTTCTTTCGGCCGGTGGGCACGACGATATCGAGTGCTTCGTGGCTGCTCCGTGTGGATGTGCCCATAAACTGGTGCAGCCAAGTTGCGTTCTGCGCGCCGCCAGGAGGTGAGGGCGAATGGGGGGGTCGGGGGGGGGAGAAGCGAACCTCATCCCACCGCTGTGGGGTCAGAGCCTCGTGGGCTTTAAAGGCCTTTAATGTTGTCCAGCTGCAAATTAAAGCAGAGAGAGAGAGAGAGAGAGAGAAAGGAATTAGGGCTGGGGAACTGGAAAGAATGGAGGATAGCTCCGTGGGTGTGTGCGCTGGGGAGCGGTAGACCGGTGTGTTGTGCTCTGTGGGGTTTTTCTCCCTTCCTCTCATTTTTCCCCGCTCTCAGCTCGTTGTGCCGCTGCTCCCGGCGCTGGGACGGGCGCTGCCCCGCGGTCCCGGCTCCCACCCTCTGTTCCCTCCGTCCGCGCCTCACCCCGGGGAGCGCGTTTGGGGACGGGCCGGGGGAAGAGGTGCGGGGAGGAATGGAGCGTCCCCAGGGGAAGGGCCCCAGCGGAGGAGGGCAGAGCCGCGTTTGTTGTTGTTTGCGCGTGTGCGCTCCGCTCCGCACGCCGCTACCTTTCCCCCGGCGCACGGCGGGGCCGTCTGATGGAGTTTGGAGCGGAGGCAACTCCGGGTGCGCTGCCAGGGCGGCTCACGGCGCTGCGCGGAGCGGCAGTGAGTGACAAGTTGTTTACAGGTTTCCTTGAAGGGGCCTCTGCTATATTTCAATCTGTCAAAGTTGCTTTTCTTCCCGCGAAACAATGCCTGATTGTTGTGGGTTTTTTTCCTCCCCTCCCCAAAGAGGGAGAAAAAGGGAGAGGAGGGGAGAGATCGGGGCTGGTTGGGGGGGGGAGAAAGGAAGGCGGGGGGGAGTAAAGGAGTGGAAATTCTTCCGAGCACAAATGCCTTTGGTAACATTTTTCTGCGCCCAATCCTTTCTCCCCCGTTGCAACTCGCAGAGAGTTGGTAACTGGTTCCATTTAATCACTCCGCTCTCGTTTTATCTCCTCTCCCCGCTGATCTTCCTCAGCGCAGGGGATTTGCTCCCGGTTTAGGTGGATTGTCAGGCTTTTTTTTTTTTTTTTTTTTTTTCTTTTGTTTTTTTTCAGTCATTATTTTATTCTTTTCCTCCCTCCCCACCCCCCACCTCTTTATTTTTCTTTTCCCCCCGCTCTCGGGGCCGCGGGTGCGCAGCGCCGCGCCGCCGCGGGGGGAGCCCGGCGAACGGGGCTGCGGCGGCGCGGCCCCTTTAAGAGCCTGGTCAAGGAGCCCTCGCTCAGAGCAGCGCGCCGGGAGGGAGGCGGGAGGAGGGAGAAAATCCATCGGTGTGGAGGGCTCGGGCTCACTTGACAGGTTCAGTCGGAGGCGACCATAGGTGGCTGCTGTGACAAAGGGAAACTGCGCTTTTCCAGCATGCTCACTGACCCTGATTTACCTCAGGAGTTTGAAAGGTGAGGCGACTTGGTGGGGCGGGGGGGGGGGGGGGGGGTAGGGGGGCGGGCTGCGATGGGTTTGGCGTTCGCTGGTTGTTGTTGTTGCTTTTTTTTCTTTTCGGTGTGGGGGGGATGGGGGGGTTCTCTGTCTTTTCCCATATTTCCCTCGCTGTTCGCGATGCCCGCACTCGGCGCGATGCCCCCGCTCCCCCACCCCGCCCCGCGTCACCTCTCCGCTGTCACGGCGTGGGGGGGAAGCGGGGGATGCTCGGATGCTGCTCTCCGTGCGGCTCCGTCCCGCCGGGAGGTTTCCCCGCACTGCTCGGTGCCCTCCCGGCAAAGTTTGGGGCCGCCGCGCCGGGAGCGCTTCTCTCCGCTCCTCTCCGTGCGACCTTTGTTGGCCGCGCCGCCGCCGGGCCCGGCCCTGCAACGCGGGGCCGGGAAACTTGCTGCCAACTTGCGGCCCTCCCTCCGGGTGCGGGCAGCCCCCGCTCCGCTCCGAGTCCGCCGTCCCCGGCCGCGGGCGGGAGGGATGCGCTGCCGGGGGGGGGGTGGGGGGGGGGGCTCGTCTCGGTGCGATCTCCCTCCTGTATAAACATTTGGTTGTATCCGGCGGTGCGGTGCGAGCTAGGTGCTAGACCAGCTGGGTACAAATATGCTCAGGCAAGCTGTTCGCCGCTCGGAGCGCTCCGGAGGGGAGGCAGGGAGGGAACGGGTGGGAGCGGGCAGAGGAGGACGGGAAGGAGCGCCCGAATTGAGGCATCGGAGAGAAACGAAATTGGGAAGTGCGGAAAAGAACTATTTTAACGCTTTCTGCCCTCTTTCTGCAAGCAGAGAGCTTTTCTGCCAGAAGTGGGGTTGGTGTGTGGCGCTGCTCCCCACGCTGCCCTCCTATCGCCGATTTTCCAGACTTGTGTGGAATACTGGGCATTTTGCTTTGCTTTGTTACCGTTGCAATAACAGAGGAAGATGCTTTTGTACACGTGCGTCGTACCAACTTAGTGCAACTACCTGAGGAAACTGCTGGTGCTGCTGTGCTGAAGCGGTGCGGCATCGCAGCGGTGCCTCTGTCCCTACAATGGACAGATGAAAGTGCTCCGTGGGCCTTACCGAGGTCCCATCCAGACGTGTCCGAGCGAGCGGGTTGGGTTATTCTTTGAACTTTGTGGTGAGCAGCGTGCATGTAGAGCCTGCCAGGCAGAATATGGGTCCTTTCATTTTCCTGCTGGTGGACTTTTCTTCCTCTGAAGTCTCTGTGCGTTTATATCAGTTCGATATACAAACAAATCATTGCGGACAGAACATCTCTTGCAGAAATAAAGCGAGTGCCTCCGCTCCGTTTTTGTAGGCGTCCGTCTTGTTTTCAGGGATCCCAGAGCTGCTCCTGTGCACATTCCAGTTAAATAGTCAATACATCGCTCTCCGTTTGCTGCGCAGATAACAGCGAGCGGTAGGGATGGGAAGCCATAAAAACGAACCTCGGGACACATCACTTTTTTTATTATTATTATTATTGTTATTTTCTATACAATTTTCCCCCTGCAGTTGAAATTGGTGATCCCAACCAATACCTCTGTTAATCATTACCGTTTGTTTACACGGCGTGTGTTTGACTGGAGTTGCACAGGCACACAGAGCAGCCCCTGCCCATGTCACAGATGTGTGTTTGCCAGGAGCCGGCCGTGAGGACGCGCTTCCTCTCCCCCACGGATGCTCAGACACACGTGGGTTTGCGGGGTTCATGTGTGTACGTGGGCATGGTGTGCAGGGGACGGGGTTTCAGGCAGTTGTCGCAGGTTGTTATCCCACATCGGCTGCAGACGCTGCTCCTGGAACACAGTTGTGCAGCCACTGGGGTCCCACAAGTCATATATACATGACCGCTCCGCTTGCGCTGGTGCTGTCCTTCTACCGTTCCCTGGTAAAATGGAGCAGCAGGGTATAAGGCTGTCAGGCACAGTGCTTGCAGTTTGGCTCTCAGTGCCTGCCCATCACTCAGGGGGTCCCTCTGCATCCCCTCCCGCCCCTCCGTCATATCTGGGTGCATCCTGGGGAGCTGCAGGCAGCACCGAAACTTTTGGACACCTTAACTTGGGGAAGCTGAGGTGATGGGGCTGCTTTGGAGGCTGTGGTCATTACCGTGGGCATTCGCTGTACACACTTGGAATGAAAATGATCTCGAGTGTCAGACGGATAAACACTCATTAATTCATTCAGCATCAGTAGTAAATTGCACTACATTTTGTGAGCCGGCATGTATAATTAATTGTCGTGCCAAAAACGTGAGGACTGTCGTGCTTTCCCGAGAAGTTCCTCGATTCTTTATTCCTGTTTGTGGCGGCTCTGTTGCCTGGCGCAGGGGAGCACCACAATGCATGCGGGGGATGAGGTCTGCAGGAGGGGTGTAGGGAGGAATCATAACTGGAAACTGCTCTGCTTGTTTCATGGAGCAGAGGTACTCCTAGGGTGTGCGTTGGGCACTACCTGTGGCACTCTGAATGGGCTTAAATGTCTCAAAAGTGACAACTCTTCTGTTGCTTTTTATATTTTTAAAGGCTGGCTGTTATGCTTAAATATACCAAGTATGGCCACAACAGAAAGAAAGTTTGCTCTGTGGAAATACAGAGAGAATTTAGCTGGAACCGTCACAGACAACTGTGAAATGTACCGAATGATGAGGTCTCGGAAATGCCCAACATAAAGTTTTAATGTCTTAATAAAATCTGGTAAATGAAAAATAGATAAAGCGACTGCTTAACAATGTCCCCAGTGTAGGGAACGTTCTTAAACCCAAATTAATTACTGCATATTTACATTTCTCTGTAGACTGAGAGGGAGGCTCCGCTCAGCATCAGGACCAAGTGATGTCCTTTGCCTTTCTCTCTGTCATTCTTTTCTGTTTTCTTTCCTTTCTTTTGATACACTAGTTCGAGGTAAGGAAGTATGTGTGAAAGAGGGAAGGCGAGGTTAGTGCTTCCTCAGGAGAAAGGCAGAGCTGGCAGACAAAAGGCACGGACCGAGCAGTGGGATGGGGACAGCAGAAGAAGTTCAGTATCGCCAGTCAGTGGTTCTGTGCCCTGGAAGTGTTCTGAGTGCTGGTGAACGGCACGTAGAAGGGAGAGGCGAGGATGTAAAGCAAGCCTCTGCTGGGAGGAGAGAAATATACTTAGCTGCTGCGCCGCTTTGCTGCACGAGTCATTTCAGACTCCCACTGAATTTATTTTGGGGTTGTACCAACACTGTCAAATGGAGAAATCATTTTCCTAAAAGGAAACTTTGCGTATTCCTAAGTGCTTTTCTTAGCTAAAGTTACCCTAAAAGCTTTCTTCCTTCTACTGTGTTCGCTGAGAGTTCTGGAGAAAGAATAATGCCTTTCTATCAGACGCCTTGCTCAGAATGATGTTCCACTCTCCTCAAACCTACCTGTAGATGTAAGAGTGATTACTCCTTCATTTAAAGTAAGCCAATGAGATTTCTTTAGTATTGAGCTAAGTAGCATTTACCTCTCACTGAGGTGCTTTCAGAAGGTGACTTTGTGGCTCGTGTGTTCAGGTTTTGGGTCTGGAGAGTGGATGCAGTGCCAAGCGGAGGTTTCAGCTGGTGGTTCTTCGCCGCGTCAGAAATGGGCGCGATTTCATTTCTCTGAGATGAGTCTGAAGGAATTAATTCACTTGCCGGCTACTCGTTAGCGTCCTGTGTGTGTTCCTTTCACTTGCTGTGCTCACGCTTGCCGAGGAAGAAGTTGACTGTTACAGATTATAGATTTTAATGGCCATCTCTCCAATTTACCAATTGCTGCGACTGTGACCCGGTCTTAGAGAGCAAAAAAAAGCCCAAGCGGGAGAAGGCTGAGTGACACGCCAGCCTGCACAATCCCACTGTTGTGCTCTCTGTGTTCGAGTCAAATCGGGAGTTTGGCACTGCTAATTCTGGGTGGCTGGCTCATCATATGCATTCAAGGAGTTAATTAAAACACACACAAACACATACACACGCTCTCCCTCCACGCATCTTGCACTGTCTGTGTGCATGGTGTTTGTGACTGGTACCTTTAGGAAGGAGAGGAATTGTTGTTCCTCCTCTTGCTGTCTGGAGAGTTGAAATACAGAAATAGTTTACAAAATATTTACTGCTTCTTGGGGAGCTTTTAACAAGCACTTATGGCTTTATGCTGTAAGAGGCACATAGTGCCTTGCTGAGGTATGCGAACGCAGAGTCCCGGTGATGGGATGGTGTGTTTGTGTGATGTGACCTCCTGATGCTGGGTAGGATACTTTCAAGTTGCCGTATACCTCTGCCTTCACGACTCCTGCAGAAGTGAGTCTGACATCCTCTCGGCTCTGTCTGTTCTGTGGGTGTCCTGCTCGGGCCTGGTTTGCTGTAATGAGCTCGGCAGTGGAGGGGAGAAGCGGGGTCGCGTACCTGCGCATGCTGCCAGCGCTCAGTGCCTACTGCCGTGGTGCTCGCAGCGCTTCGTTGGTGGCTGCGGTGCGTCCGTGCTGATGCTAAGCAGGCAGCATCCCGAGCAGCCGGGCGCTTTTCCCTTTGAAAACACTCGCGGCTCTTCCTCTATCTCGAAGAGCGCACGACGCTCCGATGCTTGTTAGGCGCAGAAAAGCCGCGTCTCGCTGCCTGTCTGCCTCGGGAACTGCCAGCGGAGCAGCTCCATCCCGCTCTCGCACCGCCCAGCCCGGCGGAGTGACTTCGGGAGCTCGGGGCCGCGTTCCCCTCCCCAGCGAGCTGAGCCGGCACCCGGCGGGCCCCGTCCCCGGGCTGCCAGGCCTGCGCTGCGTGCCGCCGCTCCCCGCTGGGCCGCCAGGGGGGCGCCTGAGGGCGGCGAGCGGGGACCCCGGAGCGGGGTCGGGACGGGACGGGCTCGGCCGGAGAGAGGTCCCTCCGGAGGCCCGGCCCCTTCGGGCTGCTCCCGCTGCGGGGAGCGCTGCTCGTGGCACTGGGCGCAGTGGATGGGGATGGAGGGACGTGTGAGAGTAATTCGCTGCGTTACGGGTTAGTTTTATTATGATTTCTTTTGAGAGAGGGTGCAGGTTTTTTTTTTCTTTATTCTTAAGATAAAAATAAAAAACAATAATAATAATAAAAGGAAGGAGGGAAGAACGTATGTTGCCAGCCGTGCCAGGTGCTACGGGCAGCGGAGGAGCGGC
Organism: Coturnix japonica; assembly: GCF_054131305.1. Taxonomy (NCBI): domain Eukaryota; kingdom Metazoa; phylum Chordata; class Aves; order Galliformes; family Phasianidae; genus Coturnix; species Coturnix japonica. The sequence goes on along the minus strand of NC_140663.1, from coordinate 62,129,190 downwards.
GAGGCGCTGCCCGCGGTGCGGGGCTGCCATGCTGCGCGCTGGCGGGGGCGGGCTGCTGCGAAGAGATGGGAGCGTTCTCCTGCCCCCTCCGCTGGGTCCGTCCAGGCACTTCTCTCCAGCTTGTCCTTTCGTCACTTTAAGGGGAAAAAAAAAAGGCATTTGTTCAGCGCGGTGGTACAATGTTTGACTTGTAGAACGCGGTCGGAGTGAACATGAGAACAAGCTTGGGGCTCACTCTGAAAGTTTGACGTTGGCATTGACCTTGTTTCCCTTAAAAGTGGTGTGGGATCAATCAGGTAACATTTTTTCAGTCGTTCCGTTTGTAACTATAAAAGGCTGTGCTGTAACTGTATGAAGGCTATATTGTAATTGTATTGTCGTTCTTAAAATTGGTGTTTGACATGTTTCCCGATTACCTTTTTATACTTCTTATTTTGGTTCTTTCAAATGGCCAGTGTGGAACTTCACATCGGCAGCTCTTCTTTAAGATTTATAGTAATTTAATGTTAGTCCTGTTTTACCGGCGCTTTGCCATCATGTTTTCTCAAGTTCATACCGACTTCTTTCTTTTTTCTTTTTTCTTTTTTCTTTTTATCCATAAGATGTGGGTGTCTTAGTGCTATTTGATCTCAGTACATCCTAAATGGTACGTTAGTGCTAATTTTTCTGCTTCATTGCATTGTAGTATTACCGCTGCTTATTTGATACTGTCTTTATGGAATCTTACTTGCTCTTAACGTAATTCCACTACTTTGGGGGCTAAAATATATGGCAACTGAATAGAAATTGAATTTTCTTGTGAGAATTACCTTTTCTTTCTTCTGGTGAGGAATGTTGTGCCGGGGCAAGCCTTAATTTTGAGTAGTAAAAACCTTTGTCCACATCTGATGTGCTTCAGTACCTCTGTAGCTCTGGAGAAAAAAGACTTGGGAATGTAGTCAATGTAAAGTGAAACCCATACAACTTGTCATCCTCTTGGCTTCTTTGGCGCTGAGCTTGTCATTTTCTTGATTTTAAGAATGTGGGAGTGAAAAAAAAGGTCCCGACTTCCATCCATTCACCTTGCAGGTTGGGCTTGGGCAGAGATGATCTGTCTGACGGTGAGCCAGAGCTGCGTGCCAGCTCCATAGACAGCGTAGGACCAGGGGGAAGGAAGATGGCAGAACCATTCAGAGCTTTGTTCTTACTTTTATAGCTTGGTTAACTGAAAAGCTTTCACCTCTCCTGTTTGGCCAACTAAAAGCATGAGCCTGGAAAGCATGAGCCTGCAGTCGCTCTGAGTTTTGGACAGTGCACTGGGTTGCTTTAGGCTGTGTTACCTGCCATTTGCTGGGTGCCCCAAAGGGGCTATGCTTCCGTGGAGTGGAAAGCCACCAAAACCCATTGCAGACCGAAAGACGCATAGGCAGTTTTGTGTATGGTTTTTATAATGTGGTCATTCTGGGGGCATTCCTTGCTTCAGAACAAGGTTGAACGATGGACACAAGGTGCTGTGTTCCATCTCTGCTGGAGTCGTCCCGCCTGTGTTAGGGTTGGGGCACCTTTGTAGGGTTGGGTACTGGGAGCGGGCATTGCTGCAGTATCCACGCAGTGTCCGACTGCAGGGAAATTATCTGCTTCTAGAGAAATTCCCTTAAGGGCCTCTTTGCAGGAATATTGTAAAGCAAGACTTGGAAACATTTTCTCCGAAGGTTTAGTCAGGTTTCTATTCATAGGGTTTTCTCCCTAAATTTTGATGCTGTGGCCTCGCTGGGGCAGAGGCTTTTTTGGATAGGGATGAGATGTGTGGGAAGGTGATGGTTGGTAAGGGCGGAGGGAAGGATGTTCTTACCCATTTGGCATGTCTATTAACAAACTGGGTCGTTTTGTTGTGTTGTGTTTACATGACTTGTTCCTGTGCTGGTGTGAAATGTGAATCACCAAAATATGATGATGATTTAAAATAAAAAAAGAAAAGCTAAATGAAACAAAACTGAAATAGAACTGAAAGGCTAAATGAAATCAAGTGAAAACAGAACATGCAACACAGTTCTTCTGGTACTGTTTCCTTCTGCAGTTGCTGAGTAAAGCCAAATAGATTTCTTTTCCACTTCCATTAAGAATTATCCAGGCATCAGAGTTTGAAATGCACAGAGTTATAGAAAATATAGCTGTCTTTTCAGGTTCAGACTTTGGTTTGTCTTTTGCTCTCAGGTTCTGGAGATTTAAGGAGCTATTTATGGGCAGTGTATTGTAGAGGTGGCTATTGATTCTCATCTTTGTTGAAACTGTATGAATGTTGGGTTGGTTCTGGTTTTGCGACTGAGGGGAGCGTGGCAGCATTTCTCAGTGGAAAACTCTCATCCTTTGCTTCTAATTTGTACTTTCTGCTCAGTTTTGCTCTTGCCCGAATTCTCAAACCTAATTGTGTGACTCATGAAACATATTAGGTTGTGGTGTTTTCCTTAAACACCATGAAAGGTTTAGGAAGAATACTATACTGCTGTCCTGTATGCTACGTATCTACTTCATAGATAATCTGCATGTGTATTGGTGTCATTGATTTAGTCTGTTTTTGTAGAGTGCAAGCATCCTGAATCAGGACCCCATTATGCTTGCCACTGTACAAACACAAAAAAGAAGGTTTCTTGCCATTCCACAGAGCAGCCTTTGTGCTTGGAGCTTAGACTAATATCAATGTGTCTTTGTATGGGAAAAATTCAGAAACGGAGGGTAGGTAAGAGATCCCTAACATGGCTTATGAATGAGATTTCAGTCCTTAAACCATGCTTTGGAGTTTATAAATTGACTGATGTATGTGCATGCATATTCTGTGTCTGTATATATTTTACACACACATACATGTAGGTAAAAGTTGCTTTACTATTAGAAGTATTGATAATGTTAGTAGTTCCAGTAATGTCTTTTGATTAGGAGTTCAGGGCATTTTGGAAAACACTGCTATACAAGTTATGAAGATTTTTGTGCTCTTTCAGTGGAGAAGCAAGATTAGCCTCAGCCTATAGATGAAAAAGTGGAGGGACAGTGTTGCAAAATGGTTTGCACGGGTGGGTTTAGAAGCCAGAGGTACTGACTGCTAGTACTGTTTTTTAACCTCGAGACCATCCTTTTCATTCCTGAGCTCCAAAGAACTGCAAATTACAGATTTCTGTCAGCCCAATTATAATTTCTAAAGGTCTCCTTCTAGTGAGATGAAAATGTAATATTGAAATTACTTAAATATGTAAAACAGGGACTTTAGAGTATAATTAACGGTGTGAAGTACAGAAATATTTACAGCCTGAGCTGTGCAGTGAGGGCTGGCATGGAATGCAGTCTCTGGACCCGCTCAGCTTTTGGGACAAGCTTTGGTGCTATCTCTCTACCTGGGGACAGCTGGGGAGTGCAGGCAGCGGATAGGAGTCAGTGGGGAGCCAGCGTGTGCAGCTGACAGGCCAGAAAGGTTTCATCCTGGAGAACAATTAACATCTTCAGCCATACATACAAAAGCTGTCATATGTTTTATAACCAAGGGCTGAGCACTGGGGGTGTCCAGGAAAAATTCTTTGCATGGAGATTATTAACGAGAGGAGCAGACTCCACGAAACACAGCGATGTAGGCAACCGCTGTGAGAAACCAACTTGCTGAAAAGCAAAAACCACGGCACAGAGCACAAAATGCGCTGTGATCCCTGCCCGCAAATTTGACATCTGTTTTTTACATGTGCCACAGAGATCCAAAATGAAGGAAATGAGACAAGCTTATTAAAAGGGAGGAGTTATTTTGTTATTCATACTAAAAGTTTTTCTAGTCCATCTCAGTATTTTTTTCCATTTCCAGCCATGCTCAGTAAGAGTAGGGGCCGAATCGGGGAGGTCTGCAAGTGGGTTTGGGTCCAGTCTCCACATTGCCTCTCTTACCTACTCTCTCAGCAGCATGCAGAATAAACTGAGGAGTGCTGGGCGGATTTGATCTGTGTTGCCTATGAGTATTATGACTGAGCTATTAAGTTATTTTCTTTGATAAGATTTTTAAGAGGGAGACTACTTTCAAGATAATGGATTATAATCAGACACGTTCCGTAGTATTTCAGTAGTAGTTATTCAGCAGTGTGTTCACAAAGCCCTACTTTGTGGTAGGGCCAAGCCAGACATCATTTTAAAAGGTGTTCATTCACACTGAGTATTTGGACTTGCCGCGCTGAAGCTCAGTGTTGCGTCCGAAAATGTGAGACTAGTTAATGAATGTTCTGCTCAACTCTGCGGAGAAGGATGGTGTTTTTCACCAGTGAGGCATGGAGCGCTGAGCAGTGAGGAGGTGATGGAGCAGAAGCCTGGCTTTCCTCAGCCTGCAGCTGTCTTGCATCGGTTGCAGTGCAGTCAGACTTTCTCAAGTACTGGGAGAGGTTTCTGCAAGCTTCTACAGACCTGTCGAACTCAGAAGTTCCGAATGGGTGTGCTTTGAAGAGGTGCTAACTAACCACTCATCCCAAACAACCCTGTATCTCTGGCAGATACATGCAGGCAGGCTGGCGGTGATGAAAATTCACCTGAATTCCATCAGAGGTAACATCTGGGCCTTTGTGGACTTGGCACTGTATGCAGAATTAATCTTTGCTTCGAAAACCGTGTGCTTTCGAAGGTAGCAACTCCCAGTTGTGCCCACTGAGGTCTGAAGTGAGACCGCTGCGCAAAAACTGCTGTCTACATTTGTTTGATAACCTCACTTGTCAAAACGGTGACCTCTGTTAATTTGTCACCAGGCAAATTATTGCCTGCAGCTCCCAGATTCCACGAGAACCCTGGGCAGACAGCAGGGTTCGAAATGCTGGGGAGCATTTTGGATCTGCTGGTGGTGACAGTGAGCTGGGAGAGGTGCTTGATCTGGTGGTGCCATGCCGTGGGCTGTCCAGTGTGCATCAGCAGCACTGGGAGCTCGTGGCCCTTGTTGGAGACAGACCCCTCCAGAAAGGCATAGCCTATCGTGTGCTGTTACACTGGATTGAATAAAACAAATAAAGCGTATCATTTAATAAATGGTTATCAAATAAGGAGGCAGATAATTTTTATTAAAGTAACATAGGGAATTTCCTTCTTGAAAAGGCAAAAAGGAGGTGAGTGAAGTTGCTGTTGTTTTACTTGTGTAGAGTCTGATATGGAAGCCTGTGTTTTTAAAGGCGGCTATAAACAATTAGGGCGTAATAGAAGTTAGAACATTATTTAAAAAGAAGATAAATAAAATAGCTTTTTACATACATATTCAGTCTATTGAAAGGCCGTCCAAAGCACTGATACCAATTTAAGAAGATGATCTTTTGCCTTAATTATACATCTGGGAGATATTAGCTGAATGTTTTGTGGAGAACAGCGAATACCTTAGTTGCCAGTTGCCTAAAATGCTGCTAATGATTGCTTCGGTGCCAGTGTTTTGATGGCTAGAACCTAGGCCTGAATATGAATACAAAGAACTGGATCTAAAAAAACCGCGTGTGCGCACACTTTTTATACAAAACAGATTTCAACCATCTGCTTGGCACTTAGCTTTGCAACTATAGGCTCTGATATGAAAGGAAGCACTGTCCAGGTTATGAATGGTACCGCTTTTATTGGTACCTTAGAAAAATCAGTGTTTTCAGAAAGCTTCTGTATCCAATGGTTTTCTTCAGCAGAATAATGAAAACAACTGCCTCAGCCAAAATTTTGCTCCTTCCATCGTTCCTCCGACAGCAGTGCCTTCTTATTCCTGCAAAAGGGATTTTGCAGTGGAGAAAAGTTTCTGTTCTGCACTTCAGCGTTTCCAGACGTATCAGAGGAGTTTGGATGAGTGGCCCTTGGAGCTGACACCCCAGATGGTTTATGACACAAAGCACTGTTTGCTTAGGAATACGTTGTGTAGCAGAGTCTGTTGCCCAAGCACTGCAGAGCGTGTCAAATCAGCATGGAAGTTAATGGACCAAAAGCCCTTCTGAATTTAACACTTCCCCATTTGATCTGAATTTACTGCTTTAAATCGGGACCACGGTTCTCCTTTAGTAATGCAGAGGTAGAAAACAAAGTTGACAGAGTAAATTAGGCAATGATTTTGACCCAATTCATCTATAAACAAGGTTTGGAATGAATGAGACTGTATGAAATCTTTGGTAAAAGGCTATCTGCAAAATATATGAAAATCTGAAAGTTAGGAGAGGATTTGAGGATTAATTTGATATTCAGACCAACTCACGTTTTATAGGTAAAGCAGAAGAAAATTCACTGGCAATAATAATAATGATAATAATAAAAATAAAAATTATTTGGAGCTTTCATTACTTGTTAGCAATTTGGGTATTCTTCCCTTGCCTTTCTAGATTTATCCAAAAATATGCGGGACAAAATGTTTTTCTTCTTTGCTTCTAATGCTTTTAACGGAAAGGTTAGAGAGTGTTTTCCTTAGGTGCACGCTTGGAAAAAGATGATGAAAATGCAACCTCCTGCATGTAACAAAGGCTCTGTGTTTGGCCATCCATTTAGTGCCGTGTCACATTAGTACTGCATTGTTAACACCTTTGGACAGGGCTAAAGGTTTCTTGCTGCTGTGTCCAGAGAGCTGCTCATGTCAGATCATAACACTGCTGAATGCTGTTCTCAATAAATGTACTTTTAAATGAAAAGTAGGGCTGGATTGTTTGCTTCTGAGATGTCAGGAGGGTGAATGAAAGGACTAATTGTTATTTACGTTCTCATTTTATAAAGATTTCCTTTTCTCTCTGTTACGTGGTCTTGAGAAAATGCTGCTTTTAACTATTGCATTTTATTTACCTAAGACTGTCTTTAGTAGAGAACATCTGAGATGATGAGAGAAAGACAAAGTTGGATCTCTAAAGATAAAATGATGACAATACTGGAAACTTAAAAGCTTCCCCATAGTTTTAGATGAATATGGACAGCAAAAATCTAACTTTTTAAAGTATGTGTGTGAAATAATACTGCTAAGGCTTAAGGTTACAGCCCCCACCAGCCTGTAAGCTCAGTCCTATGTATTATTCCCATTCTGACTCTTCCTCCCTCAGCTCTTCTTTCACTCCTCTCCCACGAGCATACTTTCTGCATTTTTATGGTGAGCGCCACGATTCTCACAAGTAGAGATGAGAACAACAAGACTGTTAAGCTTAAGAAAATTCCATACCCATGTAAACGAGGATCCTAATGGAAAGAAAAACCAAAGAAACGAGTTCTCAAGACACCATGTCTTCCCGTAGTGACTGTACTGAAGTTATTTGAATGTCTTCTTAGTGGAACAGTTCTTCATGTTGCATGCCATAAAGCGGGTTTCTTCAGGAGTGGGAAAGAGCAGCTGATCCACCCTTCAGCATTAATGATCACACAAGAATGAGCTCCTGTGTTCTGATATGGGCAAGCAGAAATTCCATAACGAGTGGATGCATAATGAAACCTTTAATATGCGGCCCTGTGTTCATGGAAATTTTAGAAGGGAAAGTCTACTTGACTAATGTCAACACTCTGGCCGTTTTCTGTGCTTCCTCCTGCTCCGTCTCTAGGTAACATAGTCATATTTATTGTCACTTTATTTTCTGTAGATTCCTCCAACCCGCTGTGGTTCGCGGGAAGCTCCTGGGTGGGTGCATGGCAGGTTATGGTGGGAAGGCTGCTGGTAAGGGAGTGTGACTGCAACTGGAAACAGCCTGCTGTTGTCCCCCTTTTCAATTAAATGGTAACTAGCAAGCTGGATCCGTAAACTGTTTTATTTGATTTACACTGTTAACCCGAGTTCCCTCATGCTGTTAGTAAGAACTGAACAAATAGCCGACTCTTTCCTTTTCTTTCCTCCCCCCACTTCTTTTCCCTGCTATAACTCCAGATGTGTCGCGTGCTGTTGGTTTTACACAAACTGCTGCATCGTGTCACCCTTCCCAGTAAATTTAAACATATGGTCTAGGAAAAGCTTAAGACAGAGAGAGGGCAGAGGAGTAAACAGTTGATAGATCTGGTGCGGCTCATTCTGGGTTGTGGTCAGTTCCCCCTTGTCATCAGGCTCCAGTTGCATTTGCAGTGAGGCTGGGGGTGCGTGACTGCTTGCAGAGGTTGAACCTCAGCTTTCTTCACTGCCTGTCATTGTTATAGCCCAAAAGAAAATGAAGCTGACAATATGCATTCACCACATTGCTGCAGAGCATCAGATTCTGTGACCATCTCCAGTGTAAGGGGGAAAGTGAGGTCAGAACAGAGGCCTGGAAATCCCTTGAAGCACCATGTGCTGCTTGTGCCTTCCAGGGAGCCCTCACTGCAGTTCGGAATGTCTCCACAGTGAAGTTGGCTCCTACATTTCAAAGGCTCTCTAACATCTGTATTTTCAAAGATTCTGATGTATTATTTAACACTGAAAGCAGGAGGAAAGGACAAACACGTGGAGGAAGAGTGAATATTTTTGGTAAAGAAATAAAAACTAGTGTGTGAAAAATTTCATGTGAGCCAGCTAACACAAAAAAATCTGTGCGTCCTTTTAGAACATCGGAGTAATTCAATGTTTTTAATAGTTTGGATCATGCTTCTGATCTATTTAGAACCGTGCTACTTCCAGGGGTGCCTGGGGGAAAATCAGAGCTTATTTTTTCTCTGTCCTTACTTTTATTCATATGAAACGTCAAAGCGAGTGCCTGGAATAAACTGATCTGTGTTTTCAGAACCATTCATCAGGTAGAGTTCAGTAAAGCAGTACACATGCATTGTAACTGTGAACCTTTGTAAGGATGACTTGTTCTTTCTTTGCAATGAAAATAAGCCTGCTGAATGGCAGGGTACGTGTAGTGGTGGATCTTTTGTAATTTTTTTCAAATTTTTAGAACACTTCAGGAGAGTAATTGCAAGACTTTGCATCTGACCAGGCACTGAGCATCTTGTGTCTGTCTGGTTTTCAGCGAATGAGAACTTGCATCATGTTTGACGGAGCTCGCTGCACTCATTGGTGGTCTTAGAAAAGAGGACAGGGGCTGAGGTAGTGCAGAGATTAGCGTTTTCCCTCACCTCCAAAGCTTCTGTAACTTGCTTCTATGCGGCTTTGGGCTCGAGCATCAAGGGGAAGTTGTTCTTCTGCCTTTGTAGTATTGTGATGTGAACAGACAGAGGGCCTGCTCGCCATTCTGCCTCCTTTCCCAAGCCCCCACATGATCACAGGGCTCTGTCCAGCTCCTACTGAAAACAATTATAAAGCTCTCATTGACTTAACTTGGATGTTGGATTGAGCCCATTAAACGGGACGAGAATAAAGTGGAAGCGTTGTTAATGATTCCTATTGATGCTTTTCCTGGCACAAAGTACCACACATAATTGTTTTTAGATGAAATACAGTTACATTTAAGTCTTACATTTATTAGCTTTTTAAAGGAGGAATAACCAAACTGGACATATGGAGTGTTTGAAGTGTGATTGTGTGAGACTAAGATAATTTCAGGAGAATAGCTTAATTCGCAGGATATGTGTGATGCCCTTTGTATACAAAATGTGGGATTGTGGAATTTATTTTGCATGCACTGGCTTTAACTGAGAAAGAAGCCAGAATGCAAAATACACAGTCATATTTAGAATATATAAGAAACCCAGCCTAATGCTGTAGACCTCAGGAGCCATTAATCAGGCCTGATAGTGATGCAATCTCTATAAATGCTTTAATTAAATAGGTTTAGCCCTTATTAACAGAAAGGTGCTTGACACCATATTGAGTAGAATCTGATGAGGAGTAAGGTAGCAGTAACACACAAACACTGGCTGGTCCTGTTAGTCTGAGTGGCTTCGATTCCATCTAAAGTTCTGTAGGTTTTAGACCTGCTATAAGATCAAGTCACAAACAAAAGAACTTCCACCTGTAATTCATATTGTCTTCCATGTAACAAATACTATAATTGCATCATTAAAATGGGAGTACTTCTTGTGCTTTTGGTGTAATTCAGGCTTTGCTCCAGACCATCCCACAACTCAGGTACCAAATGTGGCATAGACACACGTCAAATTACAAATTTAATTTCTCCATATTTTGGAATATTTCCCATTGACTTCAGTGTGACTTAGCAGTGGATGACTCTGACTCAGGTCCCTTTAAGAACAAAGTACAGAAGACAGCACTGCTTGTTTCACTGCTTTCTTTCATTCATCAGGAGGGTGGAGGGAAGGGATGAAGCACCAGAGCTTTTGTTGCTACAGCATTTTGGGAAATGTGTTCAGAGAATTATTTTGGAAGATGATGGTGAAATTGTTCCTAGTATTTGTACTACATTGCCAAAACATGGTGCCCTTGTGTGAGGTAATAGCTGTGGTTTATGGCGACATTATGAAAACATTGGTTTGTTATTATGATTGCAGAAAAATCCCAGATACATGGTAACGTATTTGTAATATTTATTGAAGTGAAAAGTGGAAAATACAGCATAGCTTTGAGTCCCCTCGGACTGACTTCATGTTTCAGGAATGAAGAAGCAATTGTGCAAAACTTCAGTGGGGGTACGTGACATCAATTAAATAACAGATTTGGACCCATTTTAGTGCAGCTTAGTTGCGTTATTATTTTTTAGTATCATTATTACGCATTACATTTTGTTGGCAGCAGGATGTACGTTACTGTGCTAGTTGTCCGTGTTTGAATGTCTGTTTTCCTTTTGTTGTGTGTGATGCTAAAAGATACTATTACAATGGATTATGATGTGGAATAAGGAGTAGGACATGCTGTGTCTGCCAGGTTATATACTCCAGTTGTTGACAGTTGTCTGTCTGGGTAGGAAGGAGACAACAGACTCTTTCCTCTCACCATCTAGTCTTTAGGTAGGGCTCTCATCCTAAAAAGCAGGAGGAGATTCCTACTGTCCATTTACACACCTGAGTCAGACAAGGTGGCCTGCTGCATTTTCCCATTGTGATGACTAAGAGATTTTAAATTAATTTTTAAACTTCTGGTTACATCTTCCTTTATGTAATCTATTTTTATTTCTTCTTTAATTCCTTTTTTATTAATGAGAATTTATTATTAAGGGAATAGAATTAAAGCAATATGGTATGACCATGACTCTCCAGAGCTCTAGGTACATACAACTGCTTCTTACCCAAGACAGTTTTGCATGCCTGTCAGTAATGTGAGTCCTTCAGTTCAGAAGCTCTCCTTCATGAATGTACCTTGGTGTCTTCCATCAGCATCAGGTAATCAAGCCAGGACCTCTAGGCAGGAGTAAGTAGCACAAGAGTACTAGGAATACATGCTATCAGATGCTAGAAGTCCCAAAACAACTGTATTAAAACAGTCTGTCACTGTACCTGCAAACCAGAACTGTTGCTTTCTTCATTCTCCTTTGTTCTCATGACTATTTTCATCTCCTTTTTATCCCTTATAAAAGACCACTTCAATATATTTATCTTTCAGAGAGATAAAACTTCAGCAGAATTTTCCTAATGCTTTTTCTTATGACAGCTGTGTTATAAAGGAGAGCAGGATCTATGGCAGAGATAGGTGAATGACCACAGTCACTGGGATGAGGAACTGATTTCTGATTCTTGAACGTACATCCATAATAGTTATTCATCTAGTTGAAATATTCCATTCTTTCTTTTAGTATGAGTTTTATACGGAAAGAAAGAGGCATGATACATTTTGTTACTCATATAGCTGCGTCAGTAGTGATATAAGCAATATAGATATGACAAATCGGCTATAATAAATAATGGCAAAGACCTGAAATGAACTGTTTTGCTATAGGTAAATACTGGCTCTTTTTGGTCCATTAAAAAAGCGAGACTATAAGCAAAATACAATATCAGAACAATTTCATTGATGTTTCTAAAGATGATTTAGCCCAGATAGTAGGGTACTTCTTCTGGTGTCCCTTTTCTAACTTTATATGATGAATCATCTAAACATACGGCATGATACTTATTTAGAAATATATAAAATCATACAGTTGTTGTTACCCTGAGTTGGAAGGGATGTACTTTTTGTACATGAACATCTTTTTTTATACTACGATAGGTAGTATCAGACTAACAAATTGGAATGGGTGGGCTTACAAGGTGTAGAAAGATCTACATAACATTGCCACAGCTCGATTAAAAATTAAATAATAGCAACGTATTAGCCTGATATTTTAAAGCTCAAAATAGAGTGTGCAAAGTTTCTGTTGCAATCAGTGGCAGCTGAAGATGCTGAGAACCCTTCAAGGTCAGGCATCTTTCTCACAGGCTTCAGAAGGTGCCAAAAAAGAGCTTGTAACTCCTTGAGGTGCTAGGGCCTTACTAGGATGTGTTCATCTGAGGAACAACCACTGTCTTGTGGTGGGGTGAAAAAGGAGGGAGGATGATAAGAGAAACATTGCTTATGTTTGTAAATTTGCATGAGAGAGACAGCTAGCATTCTTCTGTCCTACTTCTTGTGCTGTAAATGGCTGGTAGCCGTTCCTGAAATTTTCTCTCTCTTATTTCTTCAGAGTGGTGGAGGTCATTCTTTTGGCCTTGCTTCATTCTGTTCTATAACCAGGCTGAACAAGAGGGTTTGGTTTGCAATTTTTAGTCTGAGGAGGGTGCAGCTGGAAATGTAAGGGAGTGGCAGAAAGGAAGAAAAAAAAGTGGATGGATGGAACAAAGGCTGTTTTAGCCCTTTCTGAGGTTGATGGCCATATGGGTTTGGGGATTCATCATCCACTGGAAAATAAAAGAAAAGTGAGCAATAGACCAAGAGAAGTTGTCCTGTTTGTTTGACAAGGCCTTCCCTGGCCTCAGTACGCTATAATCAGCTTTATGCTCGTTGTCTCTCACAGTATAATTAGCCTGGAAGCAAATGTGGGTGGCATGGAGAAGAATTTCTTCCGAAAAAAATAAATAAGAAAGGAATGGTCTGGAGACAAAAAAAAATCTTGTGTAGCTTCCCAGTTTTTTGGTTTGCACAAAGTGTGTGTACTTTCATAAGACAAAGATGTCCTGAGTCCAGAGAGAAGTCCAGAGAGTGCAGTACAGTCTAACTGGAACACACCATGATTTGTTGCAGTAGTGACATAACCTGATATTTACCTTGTGCCCTCTGTGCTAAGATCTCAAGGTGCTTTACGAATATGAAGGGATTAAAGTAGCACGATGCCACTGGCAAACAGGTGTTATTGCCAACTCTTTTTACTACTGAAACACCAAGCACCACAGCAGCACAGTTGTGCAACCCTTTTGCCTAGAGTTAAGAATTTAGGTTAAGTCACCGCACTGCAGGCAAGGCTTTGCGTATAACAAAAGAAAAAACTCAGTTCCTCTGTCTCTTGCAGTGTTTGCAGCCATCCACATAGCTGAACTCAGCTTTATTTTGGTGGACAAACATTCAACCTTAGAGGGACAGGAGGCAAAGTTGTAATTAATCCCTCTGTAATTGGCATAGCAGTAAGTAATTCTGCTTAATCCATTCCTTACTGTGGGGATGAAGTAAGACTAAACAGCTGAACTGTGGAGGGACAGGGGGAAGAGGGGCAGCAGGCAGAGGAACGTGGGCGGATAGACATTTCTCATGCTATTGTGACAAATCCCAACATAACATAAAACACCAACATAAATAAAACACCTTTCTTATTTTTCATGTGGACTGCCTCTTGATTTAATGAGGTGAAATTAAACAAAGGGGATAAAGTTTGGAAAAACTCCCTTTTGTTTTTGTTTTTTTTTTTCCATCCCTACCCCTTCTTGTCTTTCATTCAGTCCGTAAGAGTCTCTGGAGTGTGAAATGTGAAGACACCAAATTGGAATTAATTTTGCTTTTTCATTTAACAGATTGTGTTACATTAACACCACACCATTGCCAAGCAGCAAACCTTTCCTTTCCTCAGATGTTAGTTGCTAATACAGACTGAGGACTGCTGAAAGCGAGCAGTGGTACTGGAGAGCTTGAGATAACTTTCCCTCCCTGGTGGCTCAAGTGGGCTCCGGTTCTGCTGAGATGCACTCACAGGAATGGTTTCCTGGTTGCTTTTATTGCTTCCTGGCAAGTGAACTGAGATTGGTCAGCAGTCCTCAGAGAGACTTCCACAAGACTGTTCGCTTCCATCTATATAGCACTAAGCACACGCAGGGCACAATTGAATTAATCAGGGCTAACATGTATGCAAAATCACCAAGGCTCCATTTAAGAGATGACAACTTTGATATCATACTGTTCATTAGCAGCCAAGGAATTGTTGCTGCTTCTCTAACTGGATTATTATATTGTTTACTGATGTTACATCTCATTTCCAATATTAATCGTGCATTGATATTACTTAGTGTGGTTCTACTGAAAAGAGCTAGCTCTAGGTGACATCATAGGATTTATTTTCTCTCCCTAAATTGTGTTTTGTTTGCACTTCTGAGCACATTCTTTAATTTTTGGTCCAACAATTTCAGCCCAGGATCCAGCAGCCAATGCTCTCAGATGGAGACTGCCATACAAAGTCTGCAGCTTGAGTTCTCCTCATGGTAGTACCTGCCTTTCTGCAATGTATTTATTTTGTGTCCTTTCACAGTCAGAGTGGACCCTGGAAGTAAGTTATGCAAATCCCCAGGGGTGGAGAGGGGGGGGTTAAATCTGATCTGCAATTAGCACATTATTCTCTGCTATGCGACAAGAATAAAATGCTGCTCAGTGGCCTATAGAGTAATCGGTTCTGCAGGGCCTAGGAAAGTAGCAGTAAGAGGGCCTCAAATCAGACAAGGAAACAAAACTAGGCGATGTGTATAGCTCTTAAAGCATCCTATGCCTGGGGCTGGTTAGTGAGGAAGCTCCAGGTGCTGTGACCCCTGTTGGGCTATGGGGATTGATTGCCCCATGCTAGCTCAGGTCACCATGTTTGCCTGCTAAACAGGGCAGAGCTTAAAGCTCAGCCTCCCTCAAGAGCTGTGCCCTGTTCATTGGCACCACCCCACTGAAGAAAATGCAAGTCCATTCCCTTGCTTTTTAGCAAAATTGTCTTCTATCTGTAAGAGACTATTCCATTTCAGTTTTTCTACCCTTTGAACTAAAATTCTCATATGCATCCTTTAAAAAGCCTGTGCTACAATCACAAGACTAAATTAAATGAATTTAAGAGAATATGAGCAAAACTGCCTTTGAGGGATGGTTCTTCTTTCAGTTCTGGAACTGTTGTCTTTTTCCATCTTCAGAACTGTAGTCTTCTTGCATGTAACATCATCTGGAATCGATGTGGTGGTACCGCTAATGCACTGGGTAAGGAGAATCATTTGTCTGGTGTGAGCAGGGCTCTTGTACTCTGTGCCTGCATGTGCTGAAGATAACATGGTAGCACATATGTAGAATTATCCTGTATATCTTCTATTACAAAAATAGAGGAATGTGTTACAGTGCTGCTAGAAGCACCATTCTCAAGTACAGAAGGCTTCAGCTGTTGCTGTGTTATACCTACAAACCAAGGTAGCAGGCCATTTTTAAAGATTTATGCAAGTTCTTTCTTATTACTTGTGTCTATCGTCCACTTCATGGTTATATTTCATTCCCTTTAACTGTGATGTTCCTGATGACACATGGTGAAATAGTCACCAGGCTCGCAGTTCATTGGTATCATGGTTGTTTTCATAGTTGACAAGACAGTTTTTCAAAACATGGCTTGTCAGGTGTGTTTGATCCCACTGGAGATGGAAGGTGCATGATATCCAGAATTGTTCTCTGGAGATTATCCATTACGTTCAGTGGAGTTGGATTAGGAGCCATGAAAATGACGGATGAAATACTTTTGTCATAGAATAGTCCAAAATCCTTCTAAACTGTGTATCATGCCCGACAATTCTGGAAAACGTTGTTCACAGCTTTTTATATCACATTGTAATTGCAATTGTGTTGAGCAGTCTCTTGTCTGAAATAGGCCAGCGTGAGGGTGGCAAGCATCTATCTGCTGTGATTCCGGCTCTCGCTCCTTGATTTCTTTTTCACATAAGTATGGAAAGATTCTCTTTTCGATTTTTGGTTTTGGATATTCAGTGTTCATTTCCAGTAGAAGAAAATCAGAAAACTGCCAAAAGAAAGATAAAGTTTCTCTATGTCGGCCCTGGTTTGTCAGTGCAAATCGATGTGTATTTTATAATAAGCAATTGAACAGCTCTAAATTAATTGCAAATACTAATATATACACGGAGGTATAAAATATAAAATAAAACATCCCTAATGGATGCCTTCCTGTTTGAAAATAAGCAATTTTTGAACTGCCCAGGAAACCTGGACAGAACAGGATCCACTTGGTTGGACTGCAGCCTCCCTGGGACTGCATTGTTGATGGCTGACAACCCAGGCTGCGGCAACAATAGCAGGATTTCTGGGGAATGCATTATGTTCACAGTGCCACCGGTGGAAGAAACGCTTGGTAGCAGCTGATAATTAATGATCAATTTGGAGATTATCACAAACAATTTACAAAGGTTGACTTTTCCTTTAGAAGTCCCTTTGGATAGACTGGATGTTAAATTACCTGCCTAAGGCTTTTACTTTACTTGCGCTAATAAGATGAAAATGACTGTGTTTGAAGAGCTCTGAACTGAACTTTTCAGACTGTCTGATAATCCATACAACTCTTCTTTAAACATCTTAAGTGAGTGAGCAAATAGAGGCTATAATAAAACTGAAAACCATCATACGGGCACATGTTACCGCCCAGTCTAAGTAATGGGGCATGACAAATAGGAGGCACTATGCTAGAGTTCACGTTTGCATTTTATGGCACACATTAAATATCTGATCATCAACCAGCAGAAAGAAACAATTGGGCTGGGGGTCTCATTTTCAAGTAGAAGGATGAGATTTAGACTGCTGTGGCCTGAGAACAGGATGGAGAACAACTGTATCTTAATCCATACTTCAATATTGTCTCTTTACATCATGGTGTAAAGACCACTTAAAATCCTCTCCTCCATTACTCAGTATGTAAAAGGAGTTAGTAATCCTTATTTACTTCAGAGGGTATAATAATCCTTACTTACTTCACAGAAGGGATATGTGAAGAGTAATTAGTATTTCTGAGTGCTTTTAAGGATGAAGAGTAGTGCAAGTATATAACGCTCTCCAGTAAACTGTGTGAAGGAGAGGAGAGAAGCTTTCACCATAGTGAAAGGGATGTGAAGACCCTATAATAGCTGCACTTCTCATGTCCCCCCTTTAAAGTGAGGGTGGAGATGAGCAAGAGGAGAGTGGGAGATGAGGGGAGTAAAAAAGCCTTGGGGTATCCAGTGGGGTTCCTTTGTAAGAAATGGGGAGGTTTGCCACCAACACACAGTTGCATTCTTGGTCTGTGCTGTGGACAGGTTAGCAGAGCCCAAAGTGCACTGTTAGATATGAGTGTTCCCCTAGCATTAGTTCTGCATTTTAGAGTCTTTATGTTGAAATTTTTAAAGCTTAAAACCTGACACACCTGTGTGAGCCATTTGCAAAAGAAAGAGAGGCTCAACAGAAGAGTCTTTGCCTTCAGTTTGTGAATGAAGGAGGTAGGTACAAGTTATAGTGATAGAGAAGCTGCCCTTCCTAGGGAATTGTGTCATTTCAGTGTGCCTTTATAAATTACTAACCAGGGCAGAGGTTGGAAAGGGACATGTTTTGACTATCCATCGTTACCTTGCTGGCACATTTGACTGACTGAATTGTTCCTCATTTTCTCTGTACTAAGGAATTCTCATCATGGCTGTTGAGTAACAGGAAAAAAATGGAGACCAGAGCTTGTGTATTGCTGCCTGAGCTGTGCCCTGCATCCCTGTGGGAGAGTGGTTGGGACTCAGGCTTCCACTAGTGTGCCATACTGGGCAGCTTGCTGAGAAGACAAGAACCAAACTGGTTCAGTGGGTTATCTGTGGAACGGGCATTGTCAGCAGGGTTGTATGATGCCAGAAGTGAGATTTTTTCCAATTAGTTGTTCTGAGTAAAAAGCACTCAGTAATTGTAAATTGCCATGGCATTACCTGGCAAGGGGTAAGCTTTAATCTTGTGTGAAGGACGGAGAAGGGGAGCCAGGGAAACTGAATGGGGTAGTGGAGAGGGCTCAATGAAATTCTTCTGCTAAATGCTAGTGTGTGGTGTTCGTTTTTGTTGTTATTTACAGTTTTGGTTGTTATTTGGTTGTTTTGGTAGTTTTTGGTTTTCTTTTTGTGGTTGTTGTTGTTGGGTTTGTTTGTTTGTTTTTTGCATTATCACTGTCCAGAGGAGAAAGATTAATAGATTTATAGATAGATATGGCCAGTATATTAAAAAGGATTCTGAAGTTCTGTTGTCAGACTGGATAAAGAAACTTAGTTTTGCAGTTACAAGAAACAGTAGCTGAATTGGGTACTTAATTTTTCCCCTTGCTCACACAAAACTATCGGGTAAGTTAATGATACAAGCTAGTAATACAAACAGCGATTACCAATAAAATATTTTCCTTCTCCCAAAAAGAAAAAAAAAAAAAAAAGAAAGAAAATCAGAGCTTGCAAAGGTTTATATAAAGGTAGTTAAACATTCTTATCTCCTGTGTAGAAATAGGGAAACTGGGAGCCAGAAAGCTTCAATAAATTATGCAGGGTCACAGAGTCAGCTGCTGATAAGTGGGCACTGAATAACAGCCCTCTGAATTCTATATGCTGTGTTTCAGTATCCCACATGCAGTCAGTTACGTGCTCAAGTTTTCCATGTTTGGGCTTCTTCAGCAATGATCTGCTCCTGAGGACATCATCGTACCACAGAATTACACTTCTGTGGCATACTTCAGTTGTCAACCAATCCTATTCTATCCAAGTTTGTCCAAGCTTAATTCTATCCAAGATGTCATTCAAACAATGGTAGAGCTCACCAAATGACTATTCACCCAAAGCAAGGCTGTTTGCTACTTTTTTGGTATTAAAAATGGAGCAGTGGACCTTTGGTATTGTGTTTGGCACCAATTCCTGCTGTTAACCTTGAAAGCATAACTGGACATCTGTGTGTGATCAAACTAGGGAGGTGTTTGGCAGATACAAACGAATCAATGTTTTTTCTTGGTGTCTTATTGTAATGACTGCAATTATTCCTTATTGATCGCTGTGCCTGCAGTAGGCAGCCCATCTCTTCTGGCTGAGCAGTGCTCTTCCAGGTGCCCCCCTTCAGGTACATCAGCTGATTTGCTGGGAGATCTGCTTTCTGTTGCACATACAGCACCTTTTTTGTGGGGATAAAGGGCAAACAAATCTGATCATTTCTGAGTTGATCTTAGTGCCAAAGGAAAAAAAGAAATAAAGAAAAAAGAAAAAAAGGAGAGGGAAACATTTGAAGATTGGAAAAAAGCAGCTGCTAAGAAAGAAAGTTTGGTAGTCCATTTCTGTTTAATATATAAGTTGTTTTTTTCAAGATGCTCAGT
The DNA here is from genome assembly GCF_054131305.1 of Coturnix japonica. Classification (NCBI taxonomy): domain Eukaryota; kingdom Metazoa; phylum Chordata; class Aves; order Galliformes; family Phasianidae; genus Coturnix; species Coturnix japonica. Next base: position 62,109,868 of record NC_140663.1, on the reverse strand, counting down.
ACCCAGCTCCTAGAATGAAGGAATCTGAATTGTTCCTCCAATACACAGGCTGAAGGTACCCTTTGAATTCCTCCTTCTTATAATAACCATAACAAACGTTTCAGATTTGAACATCTGGATTCAGATTCACTCCTAATATAATTAGATGTATTCCCAATGGGGAGGAGGTCTTTTTGAGAAAGCTATTATACCACTTGTTATGGCAGTCATGGTCAGATTTACTTTTCTGTAATGTGCATATATATGTATATATTTATTTTATTATTTTTCTTCAAGAAGACTCTAGCTCTCTTCTGAAGTCAGACCGCCATGATAATCCATGCCTTAAACTGCTAAGTTGTTTTACTACATCCTGGTAAAAGCAGTTCTATGCAAGCATACTTTATTGGTGATTTTTTTAAAGCACGTTTGAAGGCAGCATGTGGACAGTGAGATGTGGGAAGAGTCCCATGTTTATTTTAGGATGTGTTTGAATGAATCTGCCTGCTTAAACTTGCTGGAGCTAGGGAAGAGGGGCTGTGCCCCATGTAGATCACAAAGGCCTCTCCGAGGGGGTTAGTTTTGGTAATGGAAAAAAACAACAAAAAAGGATCCAGTGTGTGGTGGAGGAGGTAAAATAAACAAACAGAGCTGTCTGGTTGCTTCTCCCCACCAAGGTTCCTTTATCCTTTCAGGCTCGGTCAGTGGTCAGCCTGTTAGACACCCTCCCTGTTCTGGCCGCTCTGCAGTGGCGTGCCTTGGCAGCACTGGTTTGTACAGCTGGGGCTTTGTGGAGCTCCACAGGAGTCCTGCTTAACAATGGGCCCGAAGGTGGACAAAGCACCTCTGGAGGGCTGGGAAGCTCCTTTCTCTGAGGCCTGTGGGGGAAAAGATGCTGTTTTCAAGGTTTCTTGCCTCCTTCCCACCTAAATCCCAAAGATCTGGAGAGTGGGCACCTTCATACAGCAGTGATTCGATGCCTGCCACTATGCTGTCCCAAAATTATATTCCAGACCCCTTATAGTCCTACAGATATGCTGTCTCTTTGGAACAGTCTCTCATTCTTTCATTTGTCAGTTTGTTTTTGTTTATGATAAGTAATATGTATTTGTCTGTGCATGGGTATACGTACTGTATAATAATAATAACAGCTGTGTTCCAATGATGTAGCTGCTCCAGAAGCATCCAGGGTTAATATGTCTTACGATGGGTAATTATCCAATATTGTGACTTGTAATAAATCTTGTCCTTTCTTTTGAGATTCAGCAAAGGCATCTTTGGAATCAGATATAGAAAAAGATCAGCTGTTAGGCAGTGATGAGCTGAAGGCAGTGCACTTCCTGAAGTGTGCGGTCCCAGCAGTGGGGAAACACTCCATGTCTGCCATCGGTGCTTAGAGAAGGGCTCAGTAGCACCTTAAAACAAACAATATAACAGCTCTCAGCCTCGCAGCATGAATGAAAGTGGCTTGACTGCACATTGCACTGAGGAGTGAAGCCAGAGCCTCGCAGCAGCCCACAAACTTTTCTATTCTACCTCTTGTGCAGTGCATTTGTTGGAGCAGAGGTGTCATGGTGCTCTGCAGCTCTTTGGTGGATGCAGAACCACCTGAACACATGGGAAAAAAAATCATCTTCTCTTTTGGAATATTGTCAGAACGTCTGAGTAAAATTATTTAACCAATTTTTGTTTTACTCTATTTGTATTTCAGAGTAGTTTTCACAGGCAGCAATTTTCACTGGTTTCTGAAAGGCAACATCTGGGCTTTGGAACGGTCTCTTTTCAGCTTTGGAAATTCTACCTCAAATTGCGTAGACATTATAGATGTTCGAATTTTTTTTGTTTTGTTTTGTTTTTAGCATAATAGAAAAGCAATAATGTATTTATTCCCTGTCATTTTGTCTTTTAAGTTCAGTTTGATTTTTCTTTTTCAGTCTTTTGGGGTTATTTGTTCCTGGGGTAAGAATGCACCTGTCATATACAAACCCCCCCAAAGGAAGGGGGGAACAGGCAGACACATGCATGTGAACAAAACATAACAGAATTTCTAGGCAGCTGGAATTAACCTGTTGGAAAGAAAATGTTCACATCCGTTGGAGATATTGCTCTGCCTCAGTATGTTTTTGCATATACACAGAGAAAAATTCACTATGCTTACAGTTCTTATTGGTAGTCCACTTCTGTTTAATATATAAGTTGTTTTTTTCAAGATGCTCAGCACCCAGCTCCTAGCATGAAGGAATCTGAACACAAAGGCTTTCTGAGGCCCCAGTTCTGCTCCCATAGAAGTTGCTTAGAGGCACAGTATTTCCCCGATACAGGTTCAAGCCATGAATGTATATGCATACATACTTCAGTAGCATTATCAGTTTGACCAACAGATGTACAGTAAGCATATGGATGTATGTGTGTAGGTGTTCCTGTGTTTATTTGCATTTTTGTTGTAACTCTGTGCGCTTGATGCAAACTTGTATCCAAGTCAAGATTGGAGCAAGAGTTTATGTAAGAATAGCAGAACAGTAAGGTTAGCTGTGGAAGCGTCAGAAGGTATATTGAAAACAGTTTTGAAAGTGCTGTTATTTGGGTGTTGATTAGAATCCAACATGCATGCAAACTTCTTAGTCTGAACTACCTGTATGTAGGGAAATTCAGAGTGAAGCAGGGGAGAAAAAAAAGAGATGTATGTTAATTTTCCTTTTCCTAATTTTCGTTTCTGCTTCATTTGTGTTTATACACAAACTCTGGTGATGTGGAAGTTTAGAAAGACTGGAAAAAAATCAATTTGTTGAGTTCAGTATGTAAGTAGGGAAAGTGAGTGTGGCTTGCAGCTGGCTGGCTGTTCCCTCAGAGCCAGCATTGCTAGGCCATGGCCTGGTGGAAGAGTGGGAAATGTTGTGTCATAACTAAGTCTCAGTCAGCAGTGTGGCTTCTCATGCTGAAATCTGGATGTCCTCTGGGAGAGAGTTTTATTAGGAGTGTTGATTCCAGTGAAAAATAATTCATCATTTGGTAACGCTAGAAGAAAATCTTGTGTTCAACTTCATTTGACAAAGAACAGGAATGACCAAAAGCAGCCCCCTTACATTGTGAAAGTTTTAGTATTAGCTAACTTATCAGAATGAGCCTGAGCTTCCTCAAATGTCTCTGTAAGAAATCATTCATAATTATCATAACTTTAAAGTGTTTTCATCTCTTTGCCTTCACTTCACTCACTGCCAGTGGAAGTTAATGGTATGCATGTCTGCGTGTGATGTAAGGGTTTCTTGCAGCACGCAACACTGCTCTCCCACTCAGCAGTTGGAGACTGATTGAATGCTTCTCTGTCGTTTTCAAGAACTGGTTTGTACAGGGAAGTTTCAAGGCCCAAAATCTCAAATTATTTGATTAGACTCAAGTTGGTGGTTCAGCAAACAGTGACAGAGTGTTGCAGTGATGGGGGCAGTTCTTATTGGTGACCAGTTCCTAGAACTTTACATGAAAATAAAACTAGAATTCTGCTAATTCTTCTGTAAAGTCAGGGCAAGTACAAAAAAATAAGTAAAGAAAAGTGTAAAAAGCTAAGAGGTATGGGGAGCTGAAGAGCAGGAGGGAGGTTCATTTCTAAAGGGTAGGGGAGGAGAGCAGGATGAAAGAGTTAATTTGAGGATGCACTGGAAAATAAATGAGCTTGTGGATTTAATTCAAAATCATCCAAGCAGAGTCTTTTGCATTAAAGAGGCCAATGATCAGGCTCAGTTTACTTGAAACATCAGCAGTGACTGCATCCTGCTGTTTCAGAGTTTGTGCTGATAGATGCTCAGCGTCTTGACACCGCACCACTATGTTTGTGCACTGCCTGCACGCTAACCACATTTTCACTGTGTGGCTCAAAACTTCCATTTGGAGAAGTTCTTTAAAAATCCATGTTTTGAAGTTTGGTCTTTTAGAGTCATGCTTTAGGGCAGAATTAAAATCTGATTTTTATTTTTATTTTATTTTTTTTCTGATTTGGAAAAGCTCTGCAAGACTTTTGGGCTCTTTGATTTGGCATACAAGCTTGCGAAGAACAAAAGGCTTAGGAATTGACAGGTATGAAACAAAAGCAGGATGCAAGGTTCTCGTGCTACAGCTGAGTTTGCAGCGTGTCAGGGGAGAATAGCTAAACTTCCCTGCTCTGCACCTGCATTGTACAAAACAGGGCTGGCAATGTGAAGTCCTGTTTGGGATATACAAAAGAACTGTGCAGTATTCTTTGCAGAGATATAATATAGCATGTTAGTAGGAGCTGCTTTATCGGCTTTCAGATTTGATAGTGATCAAGGCTTGGTTTGTTTCAGACTAGACTATTTCACCAAAGAACTTCAGTGCACATGAAAGATCTTTCCTACTTACCTGCTTGGGAACTTTGAACATGAATTTTCTTCACTTTGTAGTTTTCTTAAACCTTATTTCTCAATGTGTTTTTGTTTTGTTTTGTTTTGGCATGAATTCTTTGCAAGTGAAAAAAAACAAAACAAAACAAACAAACAAAAAAAAAACTGAGATGATGAATTTTTAGTTTATAGCTCAGAAGTCATGGAAAGCTTTTATTTCAGTTTTTCTAATGAAAAGAGAAAGATTTACAGGATTTTTATTTAACGTTTTATTGAGAGACACTTATAATGACTTTCTTATTAGAGGGTCTTAAAACTTATTGTAGAATCAAAGAGTCATGTAATGGCCTGGATTGAAAAGGATCACAATGATCACTAGTTTCAACTCCCCTGCTGTGTGCAGTGGCACCAACCACCAGACCAGGCTGCCCAGAGCCACATCCAGCCTGGCCTTGAATGCCTCCAGGGATGGGGCATCCACAGCCTCCTTGGGCAACCTTCTCCAGTGCGTCACCACCCTCTGTGTGGAAAACTTCCTTCTAATATCTAACCTAAACCTCCCATGTCTTAGCCAGGATGAAACCATTTACCACTGGAATTTTGCAAAGTAACTTTTCCTGGGAGACAGTTTCCATAGAACATAGGATATCAGGTTAGTCAGCTGCCCTGCCACGAAGATACAGTACTGTACTTCGCATTGCAAACTTTTAAAATGATGAAGGATAGAGTTCCCTACCCATTTTATATTCAGAATCTCTAAACTGATTGTACTAAAAGATTTGTGTCAGTGTTACACTCCATTGTGAATTCTTGTGTAGCCTTAGCACAAGGAGGTTCTGGTGGCAGCTATGGAGGTAGAGAAGTGCTCAGAGGTACTGCACAGGTTATGCCACTGCAGTCTCATTTGCTTATTAACTGATGTAATTTATTCACCAAAACCTTACTTGAACAGTGCAACTTATTTGTAGCATACGTGCATTTTTAAAGATGGCTGATGGATATGATCTCCAAAAGTAATAATTAACGGCTTATTGGATCTCATTGCAAGTGACAGCTGAGGGTGTGCACGAAGCACATACATTTATTGATTAGCAGATTAAGGATGTTTCCTGATTACTTTTTTTTTTTTTTTTTTAATTGTAAAATTACTTCAGTAAAGAATTCCAAACCAGGCTGCAAATGACTGAAAGACACTGCCAAGTGAAGTCTGTTTTTAGTGGTATGTGTAGAAACAAGTCAGGCTTGCAGTTCCCAGTGGGACAGAGTGTGGGAGTCTGCCACCCTTACTCATGTTGAGTAATACCTTCTTACACAAGGGATCTTGTCAAAATGAATGGCGTCTGTTTTTTAGAGGTACCAGTTATTCAGCATGCATAAACAGGCTGGGGACAGCACATGGGATGGAGATGGTCATTTGTGTTAACTGGCATCTTTTGGTCAGGCTGCTTGTAGAAATCATGGCTTCAGTAAGTCCAGAAGCATGAGCTGTGTCATTTGTGCTAAACATGAGTAGAGATGGGGCAGATGCATTTTCTGATGGCGTTAGTAAGCTTATGACTGCCCACCTATTATTCCATGTAAGAGCAGAATCTATGGGATTTCCCATGTATAAATTAAAGGGAAATATCCCTGCAGATCAGGAAGAATCAGAAATCCCACTGCAGTATGTGGGACTGGTTTAATTTACAGCATTTGGCTTGAAATCAAACCATCTTAGCGAGTCAGTTCATGGTGCAGTTGTTGGTCCGAATCAACCTCGTGCTGTGGCTGAGGGATCTGAGCTGCCTGTTGTGTCTATATGTCCGTCTGCTCAGTACACGTCCCTCTGCCTGCCTGTTCCCTGTGGAGCTGAGTGAGCCCAGCCCTGCCCATGGGAAGGAAGGAGCCCATGGCTGCCCACGAAACCCAAGAGGTGAGTGTTTTCATGCTGATTCCGGAGCTGGCTCCACGACGCCAGGCTGTCACGCTTGGTTATGGTGAGAACACAACAAGGCCTCCCTGGAGAAGGGCAAAAAGAAATCTCGCACAGTCAAAAATTTGACATACAATTTAAATCATCTCTCTACATCCTGTGGACTTGGAGCTGTCAAAAAGGCAAAGCCTGCATTTGAATGGAAAAGCTTTTTATTTCTTTAAAAAGTGTACCAACTATAATTATCCATAACTATGCAGGCCTGTTTTAATGCTGTTTTATAATTACAGGTCTTAATGCTAGATTATACAAAGTCATTTATAAATAGTCAGAACAGAGGGACTTTGGGAGTTTTTAACCTGTAGATTGCTGTGGGTTGTGGCAGCTGATGGGATTTTGCCTGTGTATGTATGGTGTTAGCAGTGCAGTGATTGATGAATCCCTTAATTAACTCCCAACAAGTTAAGATTTATGGCTTCATATCTTTTTCTCCTGACACATCTGTGTTTGTCACTTTTGAAGACATGGATAAGCCATTTCTCCAAAAGCTTTTGTGGGTATCTGAAATGTTTCTGAGGTATTTTGCTTAATGTAACAAGATTAGAGTTTTATGACATAAAATTTATGAAATTTTATGGCGTGAGTGATCAAACTGGGATGGATGCTGGTTGTATGCTAGAGGGCACTATCTCCTTGAATACTGGATGCTGCTCTAGATTTACTTGGGGTGTACAACCATGTATTGAATGAACCAAAAACCAATGAACAAATGTAGTGCAGACATCTAAATGAGGTTCTGTTAGAAGTAACAATAAGAAAGTAGACCTGTGAAAAAATCACTTTTTGAAGCAGTTAAACGCAAGAGCAAAACCAAGCTGATGTTATCTGGTAGACTGAAATTTTTGGGGTGGAACTGATATTTGTACGTGGCACAAAGAAATGATTCTTGTGGATGCTGTACATCTCTTCATCTGCAGTGGGAAAATTCCATCATGCTGCACTCAGTCTGAAAGCACTGAGATCAGTAGCCACAGTTTAAGCTTGCAAACAGTCAGCTGTAAGTTGAAAGAGAATAAAGAAAGATACGGAGAACCATCTTCTATTGTGAAATGAATCACATCCAGAATTTGTGGTCGGAGAGTGTGTTAGAAGGGTGAGACTTTATCTCCCTTGGAAAACAAAAAGAAGAACAAAATGCCACACGTCAGCTACCAGAAAACACATGTATTTAATGAAAATTTAGCACAACTCTGCATATCAGGAGGCCATTCCAAAAACAGAACAGTATCCCTTTACAAGAAATAGGGTTCATCACCATATTTTTTGAATTCATCACCAGATCTAAACTTTCATTTCCATCCTAATCAAGTCTGGGCATGGGGTTTATGTTTCAAATATGTCTTTACAGTGGGACTAGTTCTGCTGCTTTCCACTTCATCTCAACTTTGCAGATTTAAGCTGTCTAAAAAAATTAGTACTCAGGTATTGGGTTTGTATTCAGAAGAAATGATTAATGGCAATTCCAAATTCAGCTCTTCTTGCAAGTCTTAAGAGGATGGATTCCACCTGCAGGGATGTCCTATTAGATTCAGTTTCTGGTCAGCTGTGTTCTAACTTCTCTGAAAGTTATGTCTTGGTTGTTGGTTTTTTTGTGGTTTTTTTTTTTGTATGTTTTGTTTTTGTGATTTTTTTTTCTTCCTATCTATAAGTTACTGATGTTTGAGGAAACTGACGTTTATTCTTTATATATACTCTTTCATTGTTTTGTTAGAGAGTGGTGAGGCGCTGGCACAGGTTGCCCAGAGAGGTTGTGGATGCCCTGTCTCTGGAGGCATTCAAGGCCAACTTGGACGGGGCCCTGGGCAGCCTGGTCTAGTATTTGCTCTAGCAGCTGGCAGCCATGCGTGTGGCAAGGTGGTTGGAACTTGGTGAGGTCTCTTCCAACCCAAGCTGTTCTGTGATTCTATTCTATGATTCTATGATTGTTAAACCTTCTTCCAGAGTAATTGAAAACCCTTTTTGAGTTTAAAGTAATTTAAGGAAAAGATCTTCAATCTATGGGAGTTGTAAACCATTGTGTTATCCCTGAGTGTAGATCCAAGATGTTTGGCAGACCTTTGTTAAGATGGTATAATCCTAGTTACTTCATAAATAGATAGACCTGCTTAAAAGTGCTCAATTTCAGATAACATTGTTACTCACAATGTAGCTGCTTCCCTTTGCTTATTGTTTATAGTGGGAACTCTACTCACATCTCAGATATGGACTCTTTTAATACTTGGTACTAGTTCCGTAGGAAAATGAAGAGGTGTGAAAAGGATACGGACTGATGGAGCATTTATAAGTGTGAAGAGGGGCCAGTAAAGCTGCAGAAATTAAGAATGAATTTACTTTGTGTTGTGTTGTCTTATTTGTGTGATCCTGTTGGAGATTTGGTTCTTTGCTGCCATACTCTTTCATATTTACTCTCCTTTTGGAAGTCATTTCCAATTGAAGTATTTAGTTATTTAGTTTGTTGTTTGTTTGTTGTTGTTTTTTAAATCTTATATTTTCTTGTGGAAATTTGCTAGCTGTTCCTAAGTAGTAATTTCCATTAATCTGTGCTGTTTGTGTCTGGTGTTAAAGGCAGTGATAGGATTTCTAAAAGCACAGCTTTTTCCTGACTCAGGTTGGCTCTGGATAGAACTATCTAGATAACAAATTGCAGTCATTGCCTGGACTGTGTGACCCTCATCCGGTGCTGTGCCACTGCTTCTTCAAGTGTCCTGGTCAGCTGGGAGGCTGAGGCTAGTTGGATCAGTAACTTGGCTCTCTTAGCCACTTTAGCAATTTCTCAACCCTCTAGCATTATGATGGCCATATGGTTTATAATATAAGCAGGATCTTTTAAGAACTGTGTGAGGAAGGAAAATGCTGCTGCTTCCTTTGCTGGTTTTTATACTGTGACCTGCAATCTGACCCATAGGTTTTACTTCTAGATCATAAACATAATTGTTTTTTGCCTGTAAAAATGATGTCAGTTGTTTGGGGAACAGGTGACAAGCAGAAGGTGATGACAATCTGGAGTGCATTTACTGAACACTGTATGGGAAACCATAGATGCACTGATAAAGTTAGCAGAAGAGTTTTACTTTAACGTGGTGGTCAGACTCCCATTGTGGAACCATGTGGCAGAATCTGTGGTTGTTTGGGGTTCTCATAACTTGGGTACAGAGTATATACAAAAGCTGCTCCAAACGCAATGCCTCCTACCTTATTCTGTTGGCCCCCAACACCAGAGGTGGTGGTATGGCAGTAGAGGTTGAACCTTCCCACAAGTATCCCATTATGTTTTGTTACCGTGTGTCAGATGGCAGCAGAGGGGAAGTTGGACAGAATGGCATTTGACATGGAAGTGCATATGAAGCAAAGGGATTTCATTATATCCCTCCATGTGGAAAAAAAATGGCACCCATTGACATTCACTGACAGTTGCTGAATTTTGATGGAGACCAAACAGTAGATATGTGCACAGGGAGGTGGTGGTGGGTGGTGGCTTTCAGCAGTGGTGACAGCAATGTGAAAGACAAGACACATTCTGGAGACCCCTGCACAGCAGTCACAATGTGAAATAAAGAACATCTCAATCAGTTCATCCATGTGAATCAGCTAATGATGGGGTCTGAGTTTAAAAAGAGTGTTCTGTAGCTGAGAATTTGGTCTATCAGATAGTGTTATTGTGTTGTTTGTATCTCTTGTAGCTTCCATGGAAATAAATAGGAGGCATTATTTTCAGAGTGACCTATGTACCACAAGTCTTCAGTACCATGGAGGGCATCCTTTCTCTGTGTTTTATCATCAGAGTGAATTGCAGTGAAGAATTTGGTAAATAGCTTACAGTGTTTTTAGACATCTTATCAAATATAAGTGTCTTAAAATATAGAACATAACTATGCAATAATTGACTAATGATTTGTGTCTGTCCCTTTTTGTTTGCCAAAATTGAGACAACTCTTTAGCGTTGATTTTGTAAAAAGCCCAGCCAGTGTTGAAATGAGTAACCAAAATGTTACACTCAAAATTAATAGAAAATGTGTTTCATGGTGCAGTGCAATGCAGAATGTGAATAATTCACGTTAACTTCAGGGTGGTGTTCATGTTTTCTGCAGTAGAAAAGCTTGGGATCTGTCGTGCCAAACATTAGCTGTAAAATGCTGAATTCAGTGGGCTAGTAGAGAACTGCCAGTAAGAGTGTATCTGTGATCTCTGTCTTTATACATATGCTTCTCTGCAGACACGTAGGTGGGGAAGCCTAGAAGACAGAATTCAGGTAGGATGTATGAAGTGTTAGTCTGTTGGACTAAGTCAAACATTAATAGAAAATACAGATTGCTTCTCTTGGTACAGGCAATAGGTGGTGTTCAGAAGAACAGGCGATGTGCAGCTGAGTTTAGGTTCTGGTAGAGATTTTTTATTATTATTTTCTTCTCCCCCCCCCCCCCCCCTTCTTTTTTTAATATAATCTAACTTGGCTCAGGAGGCAAAGCGCAAAATGAGATCATTAGAAACAAAATAAGTCCTAACAAAGGGCTGTTTAAAGTCACTGTTTGTTTTCAGACCCAGTTGACTGCTGCTAAGAACCATTTCGTGCTCAATATGCCAAATCGTATGGACATGCTCCACCTCACAGCAGCCCCACACATGGTTCAAGAGGCTGCTGGGCTTTTGAAATGCAGCCCTTTAACTGTGAAGTGGAAAATCAAAATGGGGTAATTAGAATCATAAATGCTAGATTTTTGAGGAGGAATAGTATTACTTCAGCCTGCCTTTTCAGCTTTTATGTACAATAGTCTTCAGTTTCCTTGTTCATAACCTCTTCTTTTCCATTGAATATTTCTCGTTTTTCTTTCTTTTCTTCTATTTTCTTCTGTAGGATTTCTTACTTTTCATTCCACTCCTTATTGCAGATGCCCCAGCTTAGCACAGAGGCCCATTATGCCATCCGTGCACATACCCTGATTTTCACGAACAATGTTGCTGTAATTAATCCCAGAAGTCTCTTGCATTTTAATACCTCACTGGACCCCTCTGTTTTGAAGCCCAAGCAGGAAGTGTTCCGGCTTCAGACTGTCTTATAAGATTTTCAGTGGTGCTTGGTTTAGGTGAAAACTTTTTTGATGAGATAAGGATTCTATCAGTGTTGCTGAAAGGTGAATGTTACTGGATGATTTGGACAGTGGGCTTGAATTTTGAGCCAAGATTTTTGTGTGATTTTTACTATGTGTGCTCTAAGCATCTCCCTTGTGCGTCCTTTTAAATGTAGAGGGATTACAGTTACGTGTGTATTTTTCTGATCTGACTATGGGTAGGAAGTCTCGGATATCTTGACGAGTCTTCATTCACTCAGTAGAGCCCTGAATTTGTGTTGTCAAAAAGCTTGGATTATTAATGTCCAAATGTTTAATTGCTTAATTATCCCAGATCTGTGAACCTGAAAAGATTCTTTCAATGTGATTATAACACTCCACCGTTCACACGAGTGAAGTTTCATAAACACAGACATTTTGACTTGACAGAAAGCTATTTTATCTTATTTTGTTACATTGTTTTATTTCCTTATTTCATTTTATTTTATTTTGATATTTTGTTTTGTAAGTTAAATAAACGCAGAGGGTTATTCCTTTAAAGCTATGTTGACAATAGCTTGTGTCTTACAGACTCTTGCAAATGCAAAACCAGATGGGCATTTTTTTTAAAAAGGAATTGCATTTCATTATGCAGTCTTCTTAGGTGAATTTTCGTGTTTAAGAAGCCAGAATACAGGAGAGTGCTATATTAGTGCATTATTCTCACAACAAACAAGCCACTGTTCTGTTGCTACCTGCTTGGCCATTGTTCCCAATTGTGTGTGCTTTGCAGTGGTATTTGGATGGTTTCCTGCTCTCTGCCAGCACAAAAAAGGCATTTCTGTTACAATGGCCCCTAACCACACAATGACGGCATTAAGGATTTATTTGGAGGTTTCATTATTTTCTCCTCTTTTGTTCCTTCCAGGATGTCTTCCAAGCGACCAGCCTCTCCGTATGGGGAAGCAGATGGAGAGGTAGCCATGGTGACAAGCAGACAGAAAGTGGGAGAAGAGGAGAGTGACGGGCTCCCAGCCTTTCACCTTCCCTTGCATGTGAGTTTTCCCAACAAGCCTCACTCTGAGGAATTTCAGCCAGTTTCTCTGCTGACGCAAGAGAACTGTGGCCATAGGACTCCCACTTCTCAGCACAACACAATGGTAGGTTTGCTAATGGTCTATTGTGCTTACATCCATTCTTTGAATTCTGCCTCTACAGTAGTTTGGCATCCAGATCTGAACTTTATGGAGTATACAATGCATAGTTACACATACAGAACATGCTACAATAATGTGAAAGCTCTGACCTAGCTGGACTGTCTTTACCCTCTGCTACAAACACTAAATCACTCTGCTTTTCCTCACCTTTGCCTGCTGGCATTTAGAGTGCTAAAATTTTTTAGCTACATCAATGTGAATTTGAAGTGTGTGTGTTCAGCAAACAGTAAATGGTTTTGGAACACTGTAAGTGAGAGTCATGTTTGGCATGGTGTCTGAAATATCACCCCAGTGCCAAGTTTATGCAATAGTAAGGCACAAAAGTCTGTATAAAGGGTAAGAGAAAAAAAGAAACTTCTGATTTTGTAGTTTTTTAAAAAATTAAGTCTAAAAATTTTGCCTCCAATGCATACTAAAAAACTGATCATGTTTACAGAAGTAAATCAGCTACCACTGTTTCATGTGAGTTACCACCGTTTTTGTGCACTTTACAAATGACACTGTGGACTTAAGTCGCTACATTTAGCAGCCTGCTGGAAGTCTAGAGCTGGCTTTATCTAAAAGCAAACAAGAAGGATGAGGAAGCAATGCCGTGCTCCCGACTGGTAGTGTAGCGTCACTACTGCGACGTGTTGTGTTTGACCCCTAATGCAGCATACTGTGATACATTTTAATAAGGTTGAAAAGTGTAGAGAAAGGAATTGAAACTCCAGGACTTAGGCACCTTAATGGAGATAACCTGTATGGACACACTTACACAGCTCTTGCTTGTTCCCAGATTGACTGCAACTTTTCTGTTAGTCCCCTACTTCAACAAGGGCACTGACAATTTCACTTTAAGTGAAGATAATGAATGGACCTGCATATTTGAAGGCTTTTAACAAGGCGTCACCAAATAGGTGATGGTGTGCTCTCATAAAAGCCTGCAACAGCTCCATAGTGGTATTTAAGCCCTTACAGCTCGTTACGCATCTGTAACAGGCCCTATGTAAAAAGCCTTCGAGATTTTCTCTCATAGGACCAAGCCAGTGGATATTCAATGAAGCAGCTCTTCTAGACAAAATAATTCACTCATCTCAATCCATTTTTCTTTCTCTATAGTACAGTGCTTAAGTTCAAACAGTGGCTTAGAATATGTTTTTTTAATTATTTTTTTGATGTTATTGTAGCTTCATATGAATAAAGAAGAACATTGTTGGGAAAATTACTCATGGACAGAGATGTCATTATCTTTTTCTACCTTGTTGCTTCTGATCCTATCATGTTTTTTTATGGAGAGGTAATTTGTAAATACGCAGTTCAAGCCACTGAGATGTTGGAATATGCAATTGGTGTATGAGCTTTGCTCTATTTTGGCCTATTTTAAGAGAGTATATTAGAGACAGTTCTGTAAGCTCTTAAGTCAATAGAAGAACTTGTCATGACTACAGGAGGGTGGAATCAGATTCTAATGAAATAAAACTTCATTGTCTGCTAAGGAGGCGTATTCTAGCGACACCTCACTGAAACATTTAACTATACTTTAACTGACTTTAACCAGCTTTTCTGTTCCTTTATAGTTTTTAAAAACAAAGAAGTTTAACTGATCATCTAGTGTGAAGACTATATTTAATGTGATGTTAAAACAGTGTGTTTTGTCTCTTGGTAATACAAAATACTGTATTATTGTGTGTTTTAGACAGTTTTACTGTGATAGTTTAATATTTTAAGCTCATGTGAAGCATTTCTTTTGGCTTTGTAAAGACTGTTTTTGGCTTCATACATGCTTAAGAAAGTTGTTAGTTTGTACAAAAGTGACATTTTTGTAGTTTTTCTTTTTTAAGAAGAAGTGTCTTGTAAAAATCATCATCCAGGTAGGCCAGAAATGATGTAACCTATGTGTCTCCAGAAAGAAGGATGTGATCGATATAAATGAGTAGAATATGTACAGTCCTTCCCTTGGCCATTGTGGTATGTATATCATATAAGAAGGAACTGACTAAAACTAGTCCTCGGATAACTTGTAGATGACTATAGTTCGTGTGATTAGCGGTTTAAAAAGTCATCCCCAAAGAATGCTCTCATCTTCATAGCAGTACAAAGGTTGTTTTCATGCTGTTTGATCTGACATTCTGGGCTCTTCTACTGTCTCTAGGAAGCAAATCCACATGTGCACACACCACCACATACTGCAGTCCAATACAGTTTTATTGACAAAGCTCCAGCAGTGTGTTTCACACTTCTTAATAGCTTGTCAGCTGTACCGCTACACCTACTGACTGAGTCTGCAAGTGACTATGGAGTTCTCATTTTGCAGCCACATGCTGCCCTTAGCAGGGTAGACCTTTACATATTTCCCCAAAGACCCCAGCAGACATACAGTCTGTCTGCAATCATGCACAGCATCACTCTCCTGCACCCCTCTTGGCCATACTGCTTTGGGCATAGTTGTTGGCGATGACTCTTCCCCTGAGGGGTTCCTAGGCAGGCATGGTGTAGATCCACAGAGGCCTTTCATTGCTTGCTGCCCTGTACAACACCCATTTGGCTTAGGGAAACAATCTCAGCTGATGAAAAGTACAGACATGGGATCTGCAAAAGATACACAATTACAAAGTGTTGTCTCGTCAGTAGGCTGCATAGCTGTATTCCTTGTCACCACAGCCAGCCCTGTCTTCTCACATTTTGCCTCAGCAACATGTCTTGAAGAGACAGTTAGAAAAACAATTTCAACCTTGAGAATCAATTTCTTGGCCTCACTTTTCTAGCTGTCAATTGACCCTCTGTTTCATAGGTTACTTCCAGCTGTGCTTCCTTTCACAAATCTTGCCAGCTGGGACATCCTAGGATCCTCCAGGTAAAAGGCTGACTGCAATAGAGCGATAACTCAAGAGTTTGCCCAACTTAGACTTTCCAAATTTTATCTTGTAATTTACTAAGTTTTAACAACTCCTGTCTTTGGCTGCTGGCGTAGAGACACAGCTCTGAATGCTAGCTGAGTTTTCATGAAAGCAGGGCAAAAAAATCAAGAAAGAAATCTTCTAACCTCACCAAATTAGCAAAAAGCTGCAAAGCTGCATCCTCTGTCTGTGTGTGGATGGAAGATGCTGGAACTACAGCTAGAGAAAGATTGTACAAAAGACTCAACCTGAAACACAGAATATCCCATCTGAACATCAGAAACCCCCCCCCTTTTTTTTTTTTTTAGTGTAAGGTTGAATGAGCACTGGTGCAGGTTGCCCCACAAAGCCTGCAAGTTCTCCATCTACAGAAATACTCATAAGCTGCCCACACACGATCCCAGGCAGCTGGCTTTGTGTGGCCCTGCCTGAAGTTGGACCAGATGAGTGTCAGGGGTTCCTGCTAACCTCAGCATTTCTGTGGTTCCATGAAAGGCAACTGCATCCCAAACTTACTTCCTCTCAATAGAAGTGAAATATTTCTTTTAGGTAGGAAAGCTCTTCCACTGGTGAGAAAAGAAACAATGAGTTATCAGACTTAAACTGAAGGTTTGGAAGAAAATATGAGACAAATCATTTGCCCTAGAGCGTGCATTATCTGTCTGCCCTTGGAGTGCTCATAGCAGGCCATAAGCGTAGCAGGGAAATGCTTGAGGATTACAGTACCTGTCTATATCTTTTTTGACTAAGCCTATTGAGGCTACAGTATTTGGATAGTGCAGATAGTTGTTAACTGACTGAAGTTCTGAGTTAGTTTTATTTCTATTTGTTTAACTTACTGTATTTCTTAATGCTTTATGCTTTTGCCACCTCCCAGGGCAGCTGATGTCACTAGCAGTCTGTGTGCTAATTGCTGAACGTAAAAGATACTAATGCTAAAAGCACCGATTAAAGTACATTACAGACATTGTATACCATGGTCAGCTTTGGCTGTTCTTCATAACTGTAGAATATCACTCAGATACTGGACAAGATGAATAAAAGTTCTGACCAAAGAACTAACTGGTAAAGTGTAATTGTGGCAGTGTCCAAATCTTGCATGCTGTGTGACTGCATTTGCTCTTCTGCACTTGTCCTGCACTTTCAGTGGGATTTAAAATTCATTTCCAGCTGTGCTTTAAACTGGTATGAATTATTGCAGTGCACTGTTAAAGGGCTTTATTACTTCATATGAACAAATGCTGCATTTCTGTGGTGGATGAAGTTACTCCTCTGTAACTTGGGAATAATATTAAGAAATTTTGGCTGTATTAAGAATAACAGTTCTGCTGCTCAAAGATCTTACCGACACATTGTCTCATGCTTTTTCTCCACTTGTCCAAAACAAAAGATTGCTTAAAGCCGCATCTGAATTTTGTCATTGGATATGTCCTGGCCTGCACTTCACCTGTTGTTCTGGGGTCATCAGTGTGTGAATAGTGTTGGACCAGAACAACATGCGGCTGGAGCACTTAGCTGCTGTTCAGAAGTTGTGAAGGGAAGGGAAATCTGAATGTACGTAGCTTTTACAAAAGTCAAATAGAACTCTAATTATACTAAGCTAAAGAATGCCTATTAAAAAAAAACAACACAGTGGTTTTAGAGAAATTTTAATTTCCAGTGTACCTTTGTGCATTAAGCTTAGGATAAGTTATTGTGATGCTACAATGCACAGTGTTGTGAACACCAGTGCCGTTATTGTGCCAGCTCTAATAATGAGAATTTCATTGTTCGGGGAGAGCAGTCTCCTACACTCTAGACAAAAGTGTAATTACTTTTGAGCGATGTGGAATGTGCTCAGTTTAATAGCACGTAGAATAGATTCACAAAGATTCAGATAAAGCTAGCTTGGAAGCCATATGTGCAGTGTGGCAGTATGAAATTGTTAGCAGGCACCATCATTACAACACACACACGCACACACACACACACAGTTTCACAGTTTAAACTATAAACTGTTGTTTTTGTAATAGATAGACAGGCTTATCTGAACAAGACTAGTTTAATTAAAGCAAAAATGGTGGTAAGTTTGCGTTTGTCTGTTTCTGACATTCTTTCCTTCCTCCTTTGATGTTAAATTGATATTTATAAGATGATGAAATTGCATTGTTAGAAACATTGCATTATAAATGTAATCACAGAAGTAGCACATGAAAGCAGTTTCCACAGATATAATTTCAGCCTTGTATCAGAATTTGATCTTTTCAGTCTTTATGCTTGCACCATGTCAGAGGATGACTGTGCTCATTATTAGGAAAGGGAACAAATAAGGAAAAATCAGCCTGAACCCATTGAACAGCCATTTGAAGCTGCCTATTGCATTATTTAGTGCACAGAAAACAGGGCACTAACCTTGAGAAGCAGTTGTGACAGAGCAAGAAAAAGCTTTGGCTATTATCAGAGTGATGAGATATCTTTCATTTAAGTTATTATAACTTAAATTTAAGTTACTATAACTTATTTGTCCTTCTTACTGTAATTCTGTTCTCTCCAACATTGTCCTCTTTATGTATATAAGTAATGCTTACAGTATTTAACAAGTCCTTGCAAACTCTTATTGTACAGATTCTTTGTGGGGCATGTACACCAAATAAAATACTTTCATCCTTCAGATGATACAGAGCACAATTCAGGAGCAGTATATCAGTTTATGGAACTTCCCTTACTTGTTCTAACAGGCTGTGAATATGGTGAATTTCACTTATGTATGGCCCTAGAAAACCAGAATGGATATTTATTCCAGATGAAATAAATGGGCAGAAAGGCCAGCTGAAGTTTGAGATGGCCTGTTGGTGTTTTGATCAGACTCTGAAAGGTCCAAAGGTTGGTTAGGGGATAATAAATAAGTAATAAAGTAGGAAAACATTTCTTTTTCCCAAGCAGGAGAGTTACAACAGTATTTAAAACAATAAATGAACAAATCAAGACCAGACTTATCATTTATAAATTGCCTGAAATGCAGGGTGCAGATGACTGTAGTTTTTTAAAGGCCATGAAGAGAGGTGGAAACAGCAGTTGTTTGTTTTTGCTGAAGATCATCTTACTGTGAAGCAGTCACATTTTTAATGGATTCATTTGAATGCAGTTAAGCAGAAAATAATCAACAGAAAAGCAAACACCTTTGTTTTATAGAAGTGCTGGGAACTGTATGCATCCATTGTTTGCAAGTGGTTATATGCCTAAGAATCAATTCATTGACTTCATACTGGAAAACATCTTCATTTAAGCTTCTTGCATAAATACTAGCAAAATCTAATTCAAGCGAATAGCTGAAAAACTGCGCAGGAAGAAAAAGATAGGTAAAAACATAAACCCCATGGTCCTTACGAATATTTGAACCAGATGGTCTCTCTTCTGATGAAGGGAAAAGAACTGTCAAGTGCACGAGCAAAAAAATACTTAAGGCTTAAATAAAATAAATAAATAAAAAAAACCAACTTCATCATCTTTCTAAGTAATCTGCCTCCGTTTTCTACAGTGGACACAGTGGTGGCTTCACTCCCAATTAGTATCTCAATTCAGACTGCTTTTAGTAGACTACTCAGCTTGGGATTACACACACACACAAAGATTTACTAGGCAGTTTCACTGATATTCTGCATTTTTTCTGGAAATAGTGGATTGGCTTCAGCTCTGCCTGGCCAGCCTGGAGGTACATGCAGCTTTCATGGCTCGGAATTGTGGTAGCATGCCTGCAGCAGTACTCAGCAGCCTGCACCCAGCATAATGGGGCAATGATGAGAAGAAGCAAGATCTTTCAGAGGGAAGTAGAAGATGCCACAAACTGCAACAAAATTTTGAAGCTCTCAGTTGAGGAGCCTTGCCAAAGATGAAGGTGAGGGTATAGAGAAAGCCCCATTAGGAGAGCAAGATTAGTAGCAATGCAGATAGAAGTGTTCTTACTTCTTGATTTGGTTTTTGCTTACAACAGTCAATCACTAGTGATGATATAACCTAGGTAGCATCTGTATCTCTATCCAAATGTGGACTTTGTATAGTTTCTCCAGTCCAGATCCATAATATCTTGCACTCTACTTAATTTTATTCTGAAGTTCTGTTTTTTCTCTAGTTATTGTGAGTCTTTACAGTATTGCAGTGAGCTGAAGACATTCCTCTGCCAATGAAAAACCCAGTTGTTCATGGTTCTGGAAAGAGAAGGCAACAGAAACGTAGTTCTCATGTTTCTCTTTCAGCTGAGGGATTTACCTCCTTTGGCCAAGCTTCTACACTTTCAAGAGTTTATGGCCTTGGGCTGGCAGTGTAACTGCTATCAGAATATAGACAACAGTGCACCAGGCTTTCTTACCCTTATCTGACACGACACATGGCACACGTGAATCTAACTTGATGATATTTTGCACGATGCATAGTTCTACTTCTGCATACCATCTTGAATCATTTTTACTTGATTGGTTGCCTGTTGATTTTGGAACTTCCAGAACATAGTTGTGTTTTCTGTTCTGATCCATACACTTTTTATGTCCACTTTGCTTCCTCCTACCAGCTGGTATGGCATTCTCTATAGCTTTATAAAAGCACTATTACGGTACCACTTTTTATCTGGTTGCAGTGGTCTTCTGAAAACTTTTTTCTCCCTTGTTCATTTATTTCCTTTGCCTGTAACCATTATTTAATATAGTCATTTTTATTATATAATCAATTTAAAGCCTTTTAGTAAATAGTTCATACAAAGACATAGCATAGTAAAAAAAGTATAATGTTGTTTACTTGCATGGAATGTCAATAAACTATGGTTGTTTTCTGATATGCATCATACTTTCAGTGGAGATACATCAAAACTGAACTGCATTGTGAAACATTGGTTTCTAGACTGTCAGGTTTGCAAGGAATGTCTGTGATTATCTGCTCTGGCTCCTAGATGTGCCAGATTCTTCTGCTATGCTAAATGCCATCATGTTTTACATCCCCTTCTCTCACTGTCAGATGTTTCTGTCCATGCTTGGGATGTTACCCACTGCAGTGACATTTTGAAGTATTTCTTTATTTTCTGCCCTTTTAATGGCTGAGTGGAAATCTCCATTGTGTTTTTTTGCCTTGTCTATTTAGGTGCATCTTTTCATGTTACACAAATTAAGTTGGATTCGGCTTTACCAGCCTTCTTTCTCTAATTTTTCTTGCCATTGCTAAAAGTTTTGTAGTATTGCCAGAAAAAGTGATGGTTGGAGCAGTAATGAAAATGTGGTTTCATGCAGTTGCTAGCATTTAGTATCATATCATCCAGTCATGTTTTGTTTTTTTTTCTTTCGTGGTGCTAACTACTTCCTCTCACCTAAAGTGTATGAGTGAAATATTTCTTTCTTTCCCGCTATCATCTTGGATTAAATTGGTTTGTTAATTTTCTTTGGAGATGCAGGGCTAAAGAAGGGCTGTGGAAAAACTGAAACTGTGAATTTCAGCAAGGAGTTGGTCAAGTATGGGCATCTAACATAGGTAGGGTATTTCCTGAGGCATGTACAGGAACCTACCTGCAGGAAAGTGGGCAAACTATAATGATATTGAAAATAACCTTGTTCCAAAGCAGCTAAATGAGGAAAAAAAATCCTTTTAAGTAATAAAGAATCTTGTATATTTTTTCTGTAGCAAAATATTGGATAGCTTGGCCAGCCTCATTTGCAGGTTCACTTTAATACTGTTAAGTTTTTTATTTCTTTTTCTAGTCTATGTGTGTGACCAGATAACACATTTTTGCCCTTTGTGAAGAAGTGGACTCAGTGAATCCTGTGAGTTTATCATTACTAGATAAAACAATAGACATAACTGAATGGAGATTGTGCCTATTTTAACTAAAGATCATGTTTTCCCAGAGCACCGTAAGCAATACTGTCATTATGTATGGAAATAGTTTGCTTCACTATCCTTTTTTATGCTTTTAAATTGAGTCCACACCAAAGGAAAAAAAGGGCTGTAAAGATTAACTTCTTGTAGATTGTACAGGCAAATTATATAGATTGTCCAAAACATAGACCAATAAAATCTAACATCAGACTGTTATTATCTTTATTTATATTGTGCCCAGAGCATGATTTATTTTTATAGAGACAGAAAAAAGAAACATTCCTGCCCCAGAATGCTTAGCTTATGACCCTGTTCCTGCAAAATAATCTGCTTGATTGGAACCTAATGCCGATGGTAGCAAGAGGGAGGGAAGGAGAGGTCACCGCCTGTAACTCCTTCTTCACATAGCTTTTTGTAGGATTGGAGTTTGATGACAGAAAATAAGAAATATTACAGCAAAAGGTAAAATCCTTCTGACATCTTGAGTCTGAATTACTCTGATAGATTGTGTATCTATACAGTAAGTCATATCAAAAGTGGAAGCTTACATTGCTTGTTAATATTGCTAGCCAGTAGTAATACAAAATATCTGTGCTTCAGGCCTTCTGTGTAGATTTTCAGATTGAATTTACAGTGCGAGTTTCAATTCTGAAACCATAAGTTAAGCTTCCTTCTTTCTATGATTCTTTCCATTTTAAACTGCTTTTGCCATAATCAGGAAAGCTGCTCAGGTTTGGATCCTTCTGTGTTCAAAGACAATAACATTCTCAGAGATTAGCATCTGGCTTTGTAAAAGCTTCAGGTCTCCAAAAAACAACCGGATAGAAATGCATAGCTCAAAGGATATAAGTCTCATTTTGAGAGAGTGTTATTTTCCAGCAAAATTTTCAAGTTCTTCCCTTCCCTTCCCTTCCCTTCCCTTCCCTTCCCTTCCCTTCCCTTCCCTTCCCTTCCCTTCCCTTCCCTTCCCTTCCCTTCCCTTCCCTTCCCTTCCCATCCCTTCCCGTCCAGTCCCGTCCCTTCTCTCCCTTGTGATATCTTACAGCAGACTTAATAGTACATTTCTGTTAACTATGGCTTCTTGGAGCAGTGAGAAAACATTTTTGCTTCTTTTATGTGAAAAGGAAGTTAGCATCAAGGTGGTCACTAAAAATATAGTGCTGTGTCAATCACAGCATCACTTTTGGAGCATGGGATTTGACAAGGAGGACAGATTTCACTAAATGCTTACAACAGATATTCCTAGTGGTAAGGTAGTAACATTAGGCTTAACTTTATGGTTAATTGAAGTAAACATGGAATAGCAGAGTATGTTTCATTTTGCTCTAGCAGAGCTTCTAAGTAGGTCAGATAAATCACATCCTGAGAGTGCCTATTTCTCCTCATAGGTTGCAACTGGAGCTTAGAGTGATAAGCTCAGCTGTTGATACCTATAGTTGAAACATCTGTAGTTAGATAACTTCAACCAGAAAAGCCTTGAGTGAGAAGTAATTGCCTGGCAAGAGAATTTACTTCTTTGTAAATAAGTATTTGTTATACAAAGCTTACTTCTTCTGGGAATATTGAACATGCTGCATCTCAGAGCTCAAAGCCCTCATCTCTGTTGAGTTTACATCCTGAGTCAGAGTACAATTCCATGGCACATTCTTTAATTGCATGAATTTAAAATTTACAAATACTTTTTTTATTCGTAAGTTTATATTCTCTTGACACAGACAGCAATGCAGGTAGAGAGGGGAAGAGAGATCAGCCACAATAGTTTTAAATCTTTTTAAAACCAATTTGATAAATTCTATTGGGAAACAGCTTTCAGGATTTCATAGATCTACAAACAGAACTAAAAACAGAGTGATTCAACTCTGCAAAGAATACTTCTGTGGTAGATGATGTACTTTTCCTGTTTGCTTGAGGCCAGTGTAAACTTAGCTTTTGGACAGAGAGTATAGCTTCAGTTCTGAAGTTGTCAACATGAGTATTGGGTAATACACTGACACAGAGCCACAGTGAATTTGCTGGTTTTCTGTGTGGATATGCTAATTTGACCAAAATCTCACTTTATAATTAGGGCCCGTACCTGTATTTTGTTATGTAAAATACCACAAACTGTTGTTGGTCTCCATAGTTATAATTTTATAAATGTTATCAAAAACTGTACTGTTTTGGTTTTGGTTTGTTGTTGTTCTGTTGCTTGTTTTTGTTTTTTTTTTTTTTACTGTCTGAAATTAGACTCTATTCCCAGTTTCTCAGTTGTTGGAGTTTTTTTTGTTAGCAATTCACTTCTCTTGCCTGCACACCATAGGACAATCACAATTAAATTTGCCCTTCAGCCATTGGTCTGTTAGTGTTTCCAAACTCAAGGAGCGTTGTGACTGCCATACATTTGAGATTGGGGTTCAGCTCACCAGGGTTTAGGCACACAAACATTAGGTGTTTGGCATCTCTTCACAGTTTGTGGAAAAAGATAACCACCCTCCTAGAACAACCTTTCCAATCTTTAAATAGGCATCTGAGACAAGAAAGATGAATTGCCCTCTGAAAGTACTTGTCTATTGACTATAGAGGGAGCCTTGATGACTAGTTTAGACTAGATGTCTAATTTGGGGCTAAAATTAGGTGATAGTAATTCCATTCACAGTACATGGTGGATTTAAAGGAATAACACACAGTACTGTGTAAATATTCTTTCGTACTTTTTGTAGAAGTAACTGTGTTCAAACTCACCTTATATTTCTTTTTTTCCCTTTTTTAATGTGAATTTTCTAATAAACTTCTTTTTTTTTTCTTTCTTTTTTTTTTTTTTTTTTTTTAAACAGTGCTGATGGTTTTTAGTGGGATTTTGAGAGAAAGATATGCCCTACAAACAACCTGTTAGATGTATATCCAGTCGGCAATGTGAAGTTCAAGTAGGAAATTTTACATTTATTGGTAAATAAATGTAAATAAAATAAAAAGAACAGAAGCAATCCAATGTGCCTTTACAAGGCTATTTTGAAAAGGTTTTCTCAGTATTGAAAAATGACATCGATTCCAGTGTTTTTTTCCCTTCTTTCAAAATTAGTAAATTACTTCTGAGTTGCTATTAGAAATTGATGTGCTTAATAATGCCATTCTTACTGTAAACTGCAATAAGTGTCAGATTTTATTTTTTGAATTTAATTCAGAAAGGAGAACGTATGGCAGTGCTGGAAGTCCAAATGCCCTGCAAAGGCTTAGGAGATAGACCTAGCAACATAGCAGTTAAGAAACTGTAGTTAAGTCTCAGCTTTATTGCAGAAATCTGTCTGCTTGACTTAATTCTGTTTGTGTCGTCTTATGTGTTTAATCCGGAAAGTGGGTATGTATACATGTGTGCAGTTTCCCATTTTGGCACCAAACTTGGTATATTGTGTGCTGCAACTCATATCATGCCTGCAGGCCACGGGAAAACGACGCAAATTAAATGCGAAATAGAGAGGAGACGTGATTTAAAACTTGCATCTTCTGGAGATGCAGTATGGCATATGAGAGTTGCAGCATATTGTAAAAAAAATCCCTTCTATTTCCCCAACAAGCATGCAGTGTTATCAGCTGTGCAGGCTGCTGGGGGTGCAGGTGGACCTGTAGGTGCCCAGTGGCGGTGGCTGGGCTCTGTCCAAGGCAGCACCTGGCCATGCTACACACTCACTGTCATCTTGTTGTCTTCTTCCTGCCGAGCTGCACTGGTCGGCGTTCTCCTCTGCCCTCCTCCATCATTCTGTAATCATATTTATTTTACACAGGCACGCGGGTTCCCTCTTCCCTTTTACATATGTTGTTTTGCTTCATGCAGAGAAAACTCCAGAGCCTGACAGGGCTTTTTTTTTTCTTTCTTTTTTTTTTTTTTTCTTTTTTTTTTTTTCTCTCTCTCTCTCTTTTTTTTTTTTTTTAAGCACTCCAAATTCTATCCAGCTTTAAACTCTTATGTTTATAACCCTGAATATCTCTAAAATGTCTTTACCTAAAACACTTTATGGTTTTATTACCAGGTTTATGCCAGTAATAATATTCACATCAGCTTTCTTAGGGATAATCTTTAAGCAGAACCTAGCAAGAAAGGCTTTGAAAACTATCATTCCCAGGAACGCAAATCTCGGAACATGAAACATCGGTTTAATCGCCCTCTCTGACAACTTAACACGACAGATTGAAAAATACAAGCCGATATGGAAGTGGGATCAATGGATTATCAAAGTCCTAAACATCTCCTCCTGGGGGAGGGGGTGCCGGGCCCGCCGGGCGAGGTTGGTGCAGCTTACGGGCCTGACTGGCAGCAGAGCGGGGAGGCAGATTTACATGCGGCAACTCAGGGGGCTTTGTCACGGCAATTGTATAAAGTGATATACAGTGCAAATCGACTCGAGCATGTCCCTGGATAGCAGGCGGTTTACAGCCTCTTCGAGCAGAGATTACTGCTTTATCTTGTCATACTAAATTAACGTGGCAGCACACTGTTAAACAGTGGTGACCTCTTCATCTGTGGAAATTGCTGCCTAGAGGAGAGATGGTATTTAAGACTCTCTCCCTCTGCCTCCCCTCCCCACTTTCTCCCCCTCCCTCCCACTCTTCCTCTTTCCCTCCCTTTATCTTGTCTTTTTTTTTTTTTCCCTTTTCCCTGTAGGGCCCTCAGGCGTTTTTGGGTTAGGTTGTAACATTAAAGACAAAAAGAAAGAAAGAAGGGGGGAAGGGAAAGGCTTTTAACATCAAGGTGACAACAGCTATGTGTTAATTGGGCCTTTGTTGTTTGATTAATAGCCACTTTGGTGTAGAATATGAAGACGGTTGTTTGGACAACTTTCTAAAAATGACATGTCCTTTCAGTAAACTGGGATTAAGCAGTGTTCCCTGGTCTGCACATTTTAACTCCTTATTGTTATTGCACTCAGCCCTGCACGTGCCATTATTCAGCATCAAGATGGCTCTTCCAGCACCTTCCTCACCTGGTGCACCTGGAGGTGGCTCACCAGGAACCTGTCCTCCTGCCCAAGGGTTGATGCGATGAGGATAGCTCTGAAATGTTATTAGGCTCCTGTTTCAGACAGTATCAGAGGATTTTTTTAGAGTTAAACAGTTCTCCTAGAGATACTGCTAAGCAGGAAAAGGGCTGCAGGCCTTTCACTGGGCTGGCAGTGTGATAGAGAAAACCAGGAGGAGTAACTCTTGTGTCCTTTTCAGTAAATCAAGGCAATGAAGGACAGAGTATCATCTCCTCCTTTGCTTGGGTATTCTGTTCCCAACTTTTCTCTTTACTGCGCAGTGACTCATTATGGGTCTAATTCAAAGCTCTTAAAAGTCAATATAAAGACTGCTTTGTCTATTAAAAGGTTTGGATCAAGGCCCCCGTGACCTTAGGCAAATTGTTGCCAGTCAGCATTACACAAGGACTGCTCCAAAAGTAATGTCTGCTATTTTATTATGTTGGACCACAACACCACAGGCTGTTGGTGGTGGTATGGCAGTAAAGCTTGAACCTTCTTACCAGTATTCCTCTACATTTTGTTGCCATGCAACAGATGGCAGTAGAGAGGCAGCAGGTAAAAATGGCATCTGACATGGAAGTGAGTATGAAGTGTCATTTAATTCCTCCATGAAGAAAAGACGACACTCATTCATTCATCAATGGCATTCATTGATGTTTGCTGAATGTTGATGGAGACCAAACAGTGCATGTATGAGCACAGTGAAGTTGAGAATGGTACATTTCAACATGGGGAAAGGGCAGGGAAAGACTAAGAAGTTCCAGACAGCCATGCAGATTTTTACAAGCGTAGTGTACTGGCTCTTGTTCATCACTGGAGAAGGTGCATAGCTAACAGTGGTGAATGAGATGCAAGAGAGTGTGTTGTAGCTGAGAATTTGGTCTAACAAATAGTGTTATCATGTTTTTTGTACCTGTTGTAGATTCCATGGAAATAAATAGAAAATGGCATCGAGTGCACCCTCAGTAAGTTAGCGAGCGGAGCAGTGCGGTTGATACACTGGAAGGAAGGGAAGCCATCCAGAGGGACCTGGACAGGCTGGAGAAGTGGGCCCACGAAAACCTAATGAGGGTCAGTAAGGCAGAGTACAGGGTGCTTTACTTGGGTCAAAGTATTTATACAACATGGCCTTGGTATTTATACAGACTGGGAGAAAATCTGCTGTAATTTTCATAAGCAGTTGAGAGGCCAGGTAAAGTCTGGTTGGCAGTGTAGTATTGCAGGTAGCTGTATGCACTGAAAATTGTAGTGTTATGGCTACATCGTTAAGAAAAGGACTTCTTTACTTTTTCCTTTGCTGGATCTTTTAGTATTTAGCATGTTCTGTTCTCCTGTTGTTGAGGTTCTAGAAGATGAGAGAAGATGCTTTTACTTCAGAAACTCAACACTGATTCTGGACTGTCATAGGACTTCCATTACTTCAGTCCTCTGAAGAAGGTTATGTGAGTGTAATGATCTGAGATGGAAAAGGGCTTTAAGATCATCTAGCTAGTTTTTTACTTGCTATAGACAGTTGTTTCTTACTGTGAATTTCTTGAGCTGCCACCTACACAGATTCATGAAGAATTCTGTGCATTTTGTATTGTACATTTTGTATGTAACATTTTCAGAGGCAAGCTTTTATTCACTTCTCTGACATGCCAAAGAAACTTATTTTGCAGCAGAATATTTGCCATCTGAGATGTGGTGTATCTGCGAGCACTGATGTTATCATTGTTTTCTTTGGATGAGTTTTGAAGGCCATTGAGCTAAGCACTTATAATACAGATATGTTGCAGACTGACTTCTTGATTTATTATTTTTAGAAATCGATGCATTTGATAATTTATGTACAGCTTACAGAGGCCATATAAGTGGCTCATCAATCAATCAACAGCCAGCAAAAATGAAAGCTAATGAGCTCATTTCAGTAGCAAGTTGCTCATTAGCAGGTGGGCTCACTGATCTTTCAGGTTTTCCAGTTCAAAGTCACATGTTCTTGGAAGGATTAGCTTCCTTGAAAAGAACGAAACAGAAAAAGAAGGCATGGCAAGCTTTTGAATGTTCTCTCATTTCTTTTGGCATATACATTTACGGTAAATGCCTGATATTGGGCAGCCATCTAACTGTCTGCAGGGATTACTGTGGTACCAACAGTTTCCACCAGCCAAACGCTGAATTTACTGGCACATTTAAAAGATGTGTGGGAAGAAGAATATGGAGGCCTCTTCTCTGCTTCTGCGTAGGAATCTCAATGTTCTCAGTGGAGCACTATTCCCAGCGCAGTATTTTCAGCCCAGATTTTCTCCAGCTCAGTGTCCAATGTGGGATGCTAGCAACTGCCTCAGTGTGCAGAGCTAGACTGTATGCATTTCTCCCATTCACAGTCCACACAGTGGCCATTCTGGTCAGGTAACTCTAGATCTACATCCTTCCCTCTCCTAACCAAATTTATTTGATTCCTTTTTTGAAACATTCTGGTCATTCCAGTATGGGTTTTGGAGGGTTCATGCAAAAGTGAGCTTATTTGGCCCAGTTGTTATCCTTATCAATAGAGATACCAAGGGATGGTTAGAGTTGGGAATTAACCTTCCTCTTGTAAGTACTCTAAGTGGCAATGTTAAGCAGTACTGTGGGTCTGTGTTCTAGGACACTTGAACCTGCTTGAGAGCAGGGAACTGTTTTTAGCTTTGTGCACTTACACTGTACATTGATGTGCAGCTCTACCATTGCTTTTTTTGCTTTTAGTAAATAAATTGATTATTAATCTTTTAGGTAAGCAAAAAGACTAGTTTAGTTACCAATCTTTTGATAGATTATACAAGACTTTTTTCATTTTTTATGTTACCATTATATATATTAAAAAACCTTATATAGTAATGTCTAGATATGAATATATGTATATGTAGATATTAACTATCTCCTACAGACATGAGAAATATTCTGCTCTTGATCAGAGAGAAAAAAAATGTTTCTTGCCTGTCTTCCCATTGTGTCCTGCAAAAGGACTCTTGAAACATTTTTAAAATACATGTTTTTTTTAGGATGGATTTTCCAAATCTCGAATAGATTTTCAACTGCCTGATTTGGCTTTAAATGAGTTGGCTGAATCGGTTTCTTTTTCTTTTAAGTAAGTCTACAAAGCTTTGATGAATTTGGCTCATTGTTTAGCACTTATCTCATGAGTAAAGCTTGAGAGGTTTGGCTTGAAACTTACCAAATCACATCTCTGGAAAATGGCCCAAGCCTATTGATTTATTTGGGAAAAAAAAAAAAAAAGAATACAAAACAAAACATAACCCAAAAAACCCTGATCCAGCTTTGCAAATAAGTCCCTTACAGAACTATACAGCCTCTGTTGAGTCAATCTATTTCTCACCATATATGAGCCCTATATTTTGTAGAATTGCAGGGTTGATAAAGGACTGCAAGAAGTCATCCAATCCTACCTGCAATCCAGGGATCAACTGCACTAACATCAGTTCTGTCAGGTAATAGCCTGATTTCCTTAAGTTACTTGGTGTAGGAGATTTACTACTATCTGTTCAGGGTATTGCTATCTTTACCATTAGGAAGTTGTTTCTAATGTGTAACTCAAATATTTTCTGCTTCAGTTTTATCTCATTCATTTCTGTTTGTGTCTTTGTGGCAAGAATAAATGTGTTCCTCTTTGTAGCGAATGTTTTGTGTTTGAAGATTGAAATGACATTCCCCTTTTCTGAAGCTTTTCTTTTGGCATATGGAAGTCATCTCCACCATGTTTTTCTTAAAAACTTATGCTATTTTGTTGCTTCTGTGACACGAGTGGTAGTGGAAACTCTTAGAACAGATAATTTTACATTAATGGCTGTGACATCTGTCTGTATCTGGTGCATCTGAGATGCTGCTGGAAAAGTCCAGTAAAAACTCCAAGAAGTGAAACCAGACTCAA
This sequence comes from Coturnix japonica, assembly GCF_054131305.1. Classification (NCBI taxonomy): domain Eukaryota; kingdom Metazoa; phylum Chordata; class Aves; order Galliformes; family Phasianidae; genus Coturnix; species Coturnix japonica. The sequence goes on along the minus strand of NC_140663.1, from coordinate 62,079,685 downwards.
GATGGCTCAGTGCTTCATAAACAGTGCTGGGTAGTTTTGTTCTATTAACTTGCAGTTAAATCCTCTCTGGTATTGCCCTGTCTACTCAGCTGTGGTTAAATTTTGTAATGGAAGGAAGGCTTTGTGTGTCACTGTCTTTTGCTTAGTTCCCTGGCAGAAGCCATGTTCTAGGGCTTCTTAGCTTTTCAGAGCTATGACTGCAGAGCTGCAGAGTAGCAAAACGGATTATAGAGCCTCTTGCATATCAAAAGAACTGCCAGTGAAGGCTAACTGCTGGAGCATTTCATATAGGGAGGAATAGGGAATGTTGAGTCTCAAGTCCTAGAGTGAGTTTCCAAGACAGGGAATCAGCAGGGAGGAAATCTTTTAAATTTAAGACATTTGATCTGTAAGTCAATGGGGAAAAAATAAACATCAGACCTCATGATATCAATTATCTGAGTCACATTTAAAAAGTGCTCACTCCTCTGAACATAATTGTTTTCATATGAACAAGATAAAGTGTGCAACAGATTTAAAAATCAAAATCCATTTCCTTTTATGATCTTTTAAGAAATTCACTGTTTGTACAAGCTGAAATAAGGAGGTAACGGTTGTAATGAGGGTCGTACTTTTCTATATTTTATGGATTTAATAAATCCCCTACTAGATGGAATTATCAAGTCCATCTCCTCACTTTATTAGAAGACACTTAGTATAAATTGACTTCAATATCAGTCAACATTTCTCTTTTTAACTGTGTTTTGGGCTACTTGCTTGGGGGAAAGCCGCGTTCCCCTTCAGGCAATTTCTTCTGCCTTGTCTCTGTATTTTTACATTTTGAGATCTTGTCTTGTGACATATGCATTTGAGCCATCTTGAAATAATAGCTGTTTGTGCTCATGGAACTTGTTGTGTTTTACAAAGCTGTGAAATTAGTACTGAACTTAAGGAAAAGCACAGACTAGATTGTTTGGTGCCTAAAACAGCTTTTCTGGAGATCTGCTGTGGTAACTACTACTGGAGTGGCGAGTAGTTGGTCAGTACTTCCCATCTGTGCACTTGAGAGAGGCTGGAGATAAGTCTGGGTTGCCGTGGAAAAATGGAGTATGCTTAACTGCCAAAGGAAAACAGGCATATGAGACAAGATGGCAGATGGATGAAATTTCCAGTTGATCACGAATGAATCTTCATGCATGGCATATTTACTGGAGGCATGAGTGAGTGAGTGAGCAGAAGTTGGTTGTGTAATGTGTGCACATCTTGTGATGTGCCGATAAGCCCCTTCCACCTCTGCAGTAGCTAAATCAGACTTTCAGACTTGTATTCCTCTCCTTCCCCCCCCTCCAGTTGCAGGATAAACAGTTGAACACTTGAAATTGAAACAAAGTGAGTTTATTTCGTGGAAAACAGTCAAATCAGTGGTTGTGCTTTGCCTGTTCTTTTTATTTTCTCTCCTGACTGTTTTTTGGTGATGGATTTTGGGCCAACTCCCTTCTTACTCCCTTCTTCTTTTTTTTTTTGGAAGTGTGGAGAGCTATTGCGAAGAGTCAAAGTAATTGATGGCAGATGACAGCTGCTGATAAACAGCTCAACCTCATGCCTCAGTCAGATAAAATTTCACAACATAAGGATATAGAAATTTTTTCAGAATTAACAAAATTTGAAGACCACATGGATATAAACCGCTCTAGGTTGGGTAGTAAAACAAGTCAAGTTTATGCAAGGGTAGGAATTTTACAGTCAAGTCACCAAATAGGAGTATCTTGAACAGGTACAGTCATCACGCTGAAGCAAAAAGTGCAAAATAGTACGTGTGACCATATGTGTCAGAACTCTTCTGAATTTTCTATATGTGTTTCTGAGGGAAGTCTTTGAACTGCCTATAAATAGAGGATATTAGCATATATTATTTTCAGGAAAGAAGATGGAAATTAAGAAAAAAGAAAAAAAACCACGAAACTTTGACATTTTGTCGAAACCAACTTGGATTAAGGGGCAGTCCTTTAAAATGAATAGATGTGTTAGAAAACTGACTTGAAGACTTGCCCCAGGAATGGCAAAGAATAGCCCTTCCTCACTGGCAAAGGATCCGTTTGTGCTCTTACAGTTTCGTTTTTCACTTCCAGAATTATCAGTTCTCTGTCGGGTACTCTTTTGAACTGTTTTGATAAATAATTGTACTTGTGAAGGTTAATGGAGTGTCAGTCCCTTATTTACTCTCAAGTCAAATGTGGTGCATGCTAGTCAGAAGTGTAGCTCATGCTTCATGACCGGTTGACCTTAACGCTGTAAAGTGTGGTTATAGTCAGATAAATGACTGTAAAAATGACATTAAAGGGTCCCACGTTTTCTGTCTTGCTGTAGCTTTAGAGGTCAAATTTAGTTGCATAAAAATATGATATTTTTATTAATTGCATATAATACTAACTTAACCTGAGGTTTAAAAATAAGGCAGTGTCCTTTTTGCCTCATGTCATCCTTGGTAATAAACATTCTGCAAATTGTACTTAACTGACTATTTTGTTGATGATATGTCTACATAGCAGAGACCAGTTCCTTCTTTTGTAGCTGCATTGACTCTTTTTAGAGCTAATGGCAGCAGCAAAAAATTTAGTCAATAAGGCAGGAGGGTAGACATGACTCAGAAAATACATGGAGAGCTAATACATTGAATAACCATGACATTTAAAAGCTACTGTTCTGCTTATCCCCGTATATTGTTGGAGATTCACATGTTACTGAAGCAGAACATGTAAATGTAAATTTCCATGTCAATTTCCATGTGAAATTCTAGTAAACTGTGCCAATCTAAAATTAATGCAAACCTAGCAGTCACAAGGATGGCTAGGAGTTTACAGAGATGTTAGCTTCTGTGTGTTTTCCAGTTTATTTTCATGGGTACCCTCCTGTGGTAAGAGTGCTCCTTTTCATCAGTGCTTGAGCAAAAGATTAAAAAAAAAAAAAAAAATTATTATTTCTTTTGAGCATTTTTTCACAGCTAATTCTGGTCACATTTTATAAAGCTTACACCATGCAGTAGCTGACCTCTCTGGTACTAAGGCTAATTCTGGTGGTTTTAAGAAAGAAAGTTGTGCTTGTCATTGAAGTGAATAATAGCCGTGATGAAAAATTAATAATCTTGCAAACAAAGACTTAAACCAAAATGTGTTCTGGCTGTGAGACTTCTTGTCTGCTTCGTCTTCTGAACAAGTCAACCCATGATCACCAAAAATAATCTGTGGAGTTAAATGCAATTTGCTGATGGAGATCTTATGAAACTCTTGCTAACCAGTCAGTATTTTAACCAGCTTCTTTAGTAATTATGTGCTGAAATCAGGAGAAGCAGGCTGATGATTAATGTTTTAGTAAAATAATGTTTACAAAAGGATGTTGTTTATACAGTTCTAAGAAATTCTCATTTAGTCACTGAATTTCTAAAAGATATAACTGCACCCCCAGTTCTGTTCCATGGGCCTTCCTAATGCTAGTTTTTCTTCTTTGAAGGTGATATTTTGATTGATTAGGGTGTCTGTGATTTCCATATCCTTTAATCTTTTCACATGATCAACAGCTTACGTGATAATGTTATCTTGATTTATATAGGCCTGGGGTGAGTTTGAACCGCCATCACTGGGATTTGTGTATTTTTAAAAATCTGATTCCTAAGTAATCAGGGAAAACATGGTGTCATGATAAAGTTGTGTAAAATGGAGTTGAAAGATGAGACAACTTGGAGAGTACCAAAAGTTTTTAACTTTGCTTTAATATAAGGCCTGGATGGAAGGAAAAAAGTACCTTGCATTTTTAAGAGTGACATAAACATGCATGCCAATTAACACATGATACTGATGAAAGAAACAAAGCTGTCATATCACAGCCATTACTAATATTAATAGCTGTGAGCATGCCTATGATGTAGTATATGAAATCCTTAAGAAAGCAACCCATGACCAGATATAACTCATGTTGCAGCGTAGTGTCATCGTAACATCTCATCTCTCTACTGCACCCTTCAAAAGTGTCTTTGAACTTCAAGTTGCAAGACAGTGTGTGGTACTTGAATAACAAAAATGTATCACCAAAACACACTGAGATGGGCTTTATTAAAATATGTAAGTGCAACTTATAGTAATGTTAAAGATACTGCAAGAAGGATGGGATGTCTTTCAGATGGACTGGTCCTGCCAGAAAATACCTCCTGCTTGCTTGTACCCTATAGCCTAGTTTCTCCTTATAATACAATTTGCACTGCTGCTTCATGTGATTAAATTTATTCAGGGAAAGTACTTCTCAGGTGTGTAGTTTCCACATGGTGCGTACATCTGAAGATTTAAAAAACCTCAATCAAGAATTTTTATGTAACTCTTTTGTGATGTCTAAATTCATACACTCACAAATTGAAACAGATAGACCAGAATAGAAGGGAGGAAGAAAAACGAGTAAACTCTCCCAAATGCACTGTAAAAGTTTTATATGTTTATACATGCATACATGAAAATGTACATAAATTTGAGGGATGCTCTGAAAGTAATACCTTTTATTTTATTATGTTGGCCCACAGTGTCAGTCGGATGTTGGTGCAATGTTAGGAGAGGTTGAAACTTCTGCCAGTATTCGGTTACGTGTTGTTGATGTGTAACAGATGGCAGCAGAGGGACAGTCTGACAAAATGGCATCTGACATGGAAGGCTGTATGGAGTGAAAGTGTGTAGTTAAGGCCCTCTAGGTGAAAAAAAAAATGCACCCACTCAAGTTCATCAACACTTACTGAGCATTTATGGAGACCAAACAGTGGATGTGAGCACAGTGAGGCGGTAGGTGGTATGTTTCAGCAGTGGCAACAGGAATCTGAAGACAAGCCACATTCTGGATGGCCATGCAGGTTTTTACAAGAACAACATACAGGCTCTTTTCCACTGCTAGTAAAAAATGCATAGCTAATGATGGTGTCTGTGTTACAAAAGAGTGTTTTGTAGCTGTACTCTAAAACAGTATTGTTGTGCTCTTTATGTCTGTTGTAGTTTCCATATAAATAAATAAGAGGCATTACTTATGGAGTGATCTACATATATTTTAAAAGAAGTGTGACTGTTACAACCAAACACCTTCTCTTTGTGTTCACCCCCTTTCTGTGTCTTAAGGTCTCATATGCATAATAGGAGCTTTTTAATTATTTTTCCCTGATTGATATTGCAAAATATAATGAATGGATTGCAGATAATGTTTTGCTATAAACCTTCTGTAGCTCAGCTTACTGTGCTGACAGGCATAGTGACACCTGCCTGGGTTGTGTTCTGGGACTCATTCTTGACGTATTTAGGGGGGGGGGGGAGGCGCAAGGGGGAGGAAGGGAGAAGAGGCAGATTTTGCAAAATCATGCTCTGTTAGTCAACCAGTACTTCGTCATTCCAAAGCAGGCGTACATTCTTTCCAGTCAAAGTGGAGAAACTTCTCTCTTTCTTGTTTGGATTGGGCAGTTCTATGAATTTTCCAGCATCACTTCACGATGACTGAAAACTACAGGGAATACTCAGAAATCAGTGATTCAAAGAATAACTTAGAGATGAAGGGCTAATTCCAGCAAAAAGTTACTCCTTCTCTACTAATGTTGGGTTATTAAGTAGGACTGTAGAGGACTAGATGCTCTTCGGGTTATTTTGCTTGTTTGTGAACATTGTATCTAACAGTGGGCAAAACTGATTGGTAAAGGAAATGTATAGTGGACTTAGTATAATTCAGGGATATGATTATTATTAAAAAAAAAAAAAAAAGAGAGAGAGAGAAAATGAGAATAAAATACTTTAAAGGTAAGAAAGCTTATTTGTATTACTCAGATTAATTCAGGTTGGTGATGAGAAAGGGGAGAAAAATCAGCTTTTCTAGACAGTTTGGTTACCATATAATTCTTAATCATGAGTTTCACAACATCTCGTAATATCATCTTATCACAAAGGTCTTTTCATTGTGGGCCGTGTAGACTACTGACTGCAGTTTAAGGGAACAGAATAAAGAATAGCTGATCCCCAGAGTGAGAGGAACTGTGAATCCATCATAAGTTAGATTTTATCTGGGTGGGGTTTTTTTGCATCAATCAAACACGGTCTAATCTTGCTCCAGGGGTGGGTGTGTCTATGTGCATTTTAAATCTGGTTTGAAGTGTACTTGAATGAACTTTAGAATAAGTCTTAAATGATGAAATGACATTACACTGTTCCCCTGCATGGGACATAATATTGGCATTTGAGGTATACTAGGAGCCAGAAGAGTGAACAGAGAACTGGAATGCAGGAACCTTTGGATGCTGTATGTGCTCTGCTATTAGCTTGTTTTGGAACCTGGCAAGTCAGTTCACATCATTTCCAAATTTGCCCTGTATTTAATATCACAAAGATATGTTATGGGGATTAACTAACAGGTTTTGGGGTAGCTCTAATACATGCTACTATATATCAGTGCTGTGTGATTTGACTTCTGTCGTTCATTTTTATTAATTACTCTGATATACGTGGCATTCTCTGATCAAACACTGTCTTCTCTTGGAAGTGCATAAGATTCAAATAAGATTGGTTTCTCCTCTGAAACATCTTCTGTGGAAAAGACTTTCTGTGAAGGTTTTTATTCTGTTTTATCAACACAGAATTTCTTCCTTCCTGCCTTCATTCCTGCTCCCCTCCCTCCCTTTTTCCCTCCTTCCCTTCCTGTCTGTCTTTCTGTCTTATTTCTTGTGCAGTCTTCCTTCCAAAGCTAAGAAAAATATTTTGGTTTATATCAGAATTCCAAATTCTATTTCACTAAAGTTGTGGAGTAGTCATTGATAGAAGTAGAATCAAGTTATAAAGAACATAAAGAGAAGAGCAGGTACAATAAGTGCAGAAGAGAAAATAAATCTTTTAATGATCGGTGAAGAGGATGAAAATGGTTATTCCGTGGAAAAGTCCATAAATTATTGTTTTTGTAGACATTACTTAACAAGAATTTTAGGAGAATAAGTAGAAGAGGAATTGGTCTAGGAAAAGCTGGTCAGATAGTGGGTAACCTTGTATGAAAGCAGATCCATGAGTCATCTTCTGGATGGTGTGCATTTCAAAAAATAAATGAGCAGCACATACATATTTCTGAACCAATAGAACTAGTTTTGAAAATTGATATTCTACGAGTGGTATCTTATGCAGCAGTTAACTCCAATGAAGACAGTGGGGATGCTTCTCAAGTAGCTGTTTATTGTTGATAATTGTTTCTGGCCCTTCTAGAATATGGCAGCTTACGGAAGATTGCTTTAAGATAAAGAGCTGGTGTGATACTAATGTCTATGGAAAAGTTGATTTTGATAGTTAAGATGCTCTAAGTCAAATTGTAATGCTTTGACAAGCAAGAGAACAATACATAATAGAAATAAATAAAGAGATGGGAAATATGTAGAGCAGAAATGATTATTTGAAAAACCATAGGGGATTTAGTCACACACCTGCCTTTTATTTTGGATATATGCAAAAGCCCTGATACTAAATGTGTAGGCAAAGATCTTCTGAAGTATAAAGAAGTAATACAAAAGAGCTGATTATTGGAAATGGTATAAAATACAGGCTTTAAGTGTGTGTGCATTGGAAGAGACTTCCTTCGTAGGATGTTTCGTGCATCTCATTTGAATCTTCCATTTAGCCTTGATGTCAGTGTTCTTTCATTAACCAAAACAGGTGAAGTAACTATAAAAAGACAAACACAGTAGTGTAGTAAGTTGCTGGGAGGTAGGTAGAATTATGTTGTAAATGCGGTTTCTTTTTGCAACTAGAAAGAGGCAGATATGCTGACTGCCAGAAAAGGATGAATATTGGTGAAGTCACAACCACAGATATCATCAGAATTCCTTCTGTAGAAATGAGAAAAGTTCCTAGGACAGCTTATTCTGTGCAGATATCCTTCATCATAGTGCATTCTACCTCACCTTAGCCTCCTGGTTCTATAGCAACATCTGTGTCTTGCATTATTTGGAGGTGGCTGGTAAAAAATGGACTGGAGGGAATGTACTTGTGGTAGTCTTTTGCCTGCTGAAAGCTTGCTAGTTCTGGGTGCAGTATGCACAGGGCAGCGAGCGCCTATAGTGGCATTTTAGAAAGATGGAGAAACAGATACATTATTCTAGAAGTTTGAACAAGTAAAGTGTAAGACACTCGTTAAAATTTCCAGTGGTGCACCAGGGAGAATAGAGCCATAATATCAAAGAAATCAAGGGGAGAACTGCATGGCAGGAAATAATCAAATGTAATATTACAAACTGATACAGCTGGGTAAAGCAATCCAAAACACAGATAATCAATGGGACTAAGGCACGCAGAAAACAGTAATGTTGAAAAAGATTTGTGTGTGTTAAAGAAAAAAATAAAAAGAGGTATGAGCTTATAGTGCAGCAAGGCAGCAAAAAAGACAGCAACAAGGAAGTAATTGTTCTCCATGTAACTGTGCTAAAATTACTTGTGAAATCTTGTGTTCATTTCTAGCCATGTTACAGAAGTCAGAGAACTGGAGGTATTTCAGATGTAAGCAACAAATGATTAAAGAGTTGTAGGATCTGATTTGTGAGGGAAGTCTGAAAGGAGGGCTAAATATGGGCTACTAATAGGAAAGTAAAAATATGCTAACTGATGCGGAGGATATGGCTCTAACAGAGAAAAGAAACAGACCGCAGCACTGGAAGAAGCAGCTGTGCAAGAAGAGTTTGGGTGAAAGGAAGCAAACATGAGGTGGTGTTTGAGAGCAGTGAGAGTGTTTCTAGTTTGTTTGTTTGTTTTTTGAAACTGGGTACAGTATCAATAGTGAGAATGGGAAACCTCCTTGTCTGTTTGAGGCATTTTACTGGCCCAAATGCCATCTTCCAAACTGTTCTCTACACAGAGGACCCAATTTTGACCAAACTGTAGATGATGTATGAGCAGAGTTCTTCACTCCCTTCTCCTCTCAGACACCTGCAGCAAGGAATGAGGTGAAATACAGCTACTCAGTATGATTCTCTGTGGGCTATCAGAGAACAGATGAGATGATCTTGCATCCATTTCGTGGCTGTAGATTGTGGTTAATCATTGTATGGAAGACAGATAGCTGGAGGCACCCACCAAGTCATTGCTAGCCTATTACATTTGTTTAATTTTATTTCTGAGTACTATTCACATGGTCCCATTATTCAAAGTAGTTGGCACAGATAGTGGGTTTCTTTCATAGTAAGAAAGCAGGTGATGAAATCGTTGTTGACGCTCAGTGTGGTTTTCTAGCACTTCGAAAAATGCAATTGTTGTATGTGGCTAGTAAGCATGGATTTTTACAGAGATAATTGTTTTATACTGCATGATTTCCAAACTATTAGGAGGATCTAATATATGCTGAAGATTTTACCAGGCTGTTTTGATAAGTAGTCTTATTTTTTGTTTAGCAAGGTCTTAAGGGTGATCTTTAGTCCCCCAGGGAAGAGATCATAAAAGTCTTAAAAGTGCTTTTACAGAGTTTTATTTATTATTTTTTAAGCATAAAGATTACTAGTAAGAAGATAACAAGGCCATCATAGTACAACATGTTCTTTGTTTTTGCAGGTTATAGCTAACATATTAGGAGTTCTCAAAATACCACTTTTGTTTGTTAAGTATTTTGAGAGCAAATAGATGTAATCCTGTGTTACATTCTTAAAATTGATTTTGCTGGAGGAAGAAGTGGTAAGAGAGATCTGGTCTGAGGATGTGTGTCAGGAATTACGTTGCTAGCCACGTTTACCCAATACAAAGTGATTGTTAATATTTTACCATTCTTAATACCTTCAATGTGTAAAAAGATTTGCAGACCTTTTGGATATAAGGAATGCTTCTTTTTAAGAGGTGGGCTAAAAACAAAACTAAAATCCAAGGCGCAAAATATGTAAATGAATAGTTAGATATCCAGGGTAAAAATGCTCAAAAATTTACCTCATAACATTTTCTGATTCAGAATTACACAGCTTGGATATCATTCTTTGATTTGCAATAAACTGAGTAGACATGGTGGGATACGCAGTGAAAAATACTAAACCTCTGATATATAATTGGGGATGGGCTGGAATGAAGACCTGCAAAAGCAGAAGAAATGTTTGTCTTAAAGCACTGTTTATCAGATTGTGCTCTGCGCTGTAGATAACCTGATAGTGGTATGCTGAAGATGTGCAGAGGGTCAGCCAGTCACACTGTGCTGGTTCCAAATCTTGTTTTCAGGGACCTGTAATGAAATCAGTGAGAATTAATCAAATATGTATTGTTATGCCCTTTCAGAAATTCTCTTCAGCATCTCATTGTTTCTTTCGATACTGAAATTCCTTGAAAAATCTGCTCTTGTGTGCTGTATATTACAGAGGGTGAAGTTAGAAATCAGTGCAAAACAAATTAAAAGTTACTCCTTTTGTGTGGATGCAGCCAATCAGTTCCTAACGGCTCATCTCCAAACCTTGTTAATGCTTGACATTTTCCCTTGCTCATGCAGTTACGACAGCAAACTGAGTGTCATGGAATTTGCTTAAAAAAAAAATAAAAATAAAAATAAAAATCAGAGTGTTTCAGCTTTAATGTTGGTTATTTGTGGGGTGCTGCTTGATATGAGAGCTCCTAGTTTGCTGTTTCATTTGATTGGCTGTGGTGCACTGCAGAGTAATGTAAGAGCTGCATATTTATTGTATCACTAAAAATGAAAATACAACTGCTATGAGGCTTTTGCCCAATAATCTCTAGTCTTTTTGCCTCAATTGTAGAAACTGTCCTAACCTGCAGGAAATGCATATTATTGTCTCAGTTCCACATGTGGAGGAAAATGGTAGAAGAAAATATGTGATATGTGATATCAGGAGATGGTCTTCTTGAGCTTCAACTCATTTGCAGTGAAGTTCATAGATGTCAAACACTGGAAATACCTGTCTTCTCACTGAAACCTCTATGGGATATCTCCTGCCTCATCAAAAAGAGGTCATTAATTACAGATACAGAACTTGACATCAAATAAATAACAAATGAGAGATTACCAGCAAGAGGTGGTAATCATTGCTGGGGGGGAGAGGGGGGGAGGGGGAAGTGTGGTACCATGCCAATACAATTTTAAATGGAGATCTGGATGGGACCAGGCTTTTTGTTAAGTCTGGTGATTGATAATACTTCCAAACTATGGAACTTGGAGACTCAAATGCATCCTAGTAGTAAAATCAAAACAAAAATTATCTTGTGCTCATCGGTACTTCATTGGACTCTAGCATGATCAGAGTCAAAAAAATATGTCTGCTTAGTGTGTTCAGTCTCCCTGATTCATCTAAAATGCTTACTTCTCTGCCATGATGACCTCTTCATTTGACTCTTCAGCCACATTCATCAACTTCTGCACTCACCATTACATTTCAGTTCCCCCTCATTAAAATCTCTGTCCTAGGGAAAAAAAAAAAAAAAAAAAAAAAGAACAAACAAAACCGCTTTCATAAGAATAGCTTCCAGTTTGAATGGCTCTGATTGCAGAACCAGAGCCTGAGGATGTATGTCTTTCTAAGTTCGATTACGTGACACCTTTCAACATTGCTTTTATCCCTCCTCAGGTTGTGCTCTTGTCAGTTCTTAGTTACTAATGGTGTGTTTATCTCCTCCTGCTTTTTTTTTTTTCTTTTTTTTTTTTTTTCTGGATTTTTGTTGTTGTTGTTTGTTTGTTTCAATGTCTGTGCCCCTTTACATACTGTCTCCTCTTCCTCTCCATATTCTCCATTGTTTCTTTTACATCTCCTTGGGGACTGTTCTTTTCAATCACCGATGAGCAACTTTGCTCTATGACGTAAACAAATAGTCACAAGAACTATTTAAATGTAAGGTAGAAGCATAGAAATTCTATGGTGTAGAAAGAACTGTGTCCACTGGGATGCCTTGCGGAACATGCATTTCATCTTCCTGGAGGTGCCAGCTTGCCAGCCACCACAAACCACATAGGATTATGATAACGTCTGCACAACAGCCCCTGTGGCACAGAACACAGGAGGGGAGGATTTTCAAAATCACTTAAGTGATTTAGTGATATGATTCCCAGTGAAAGTTGATGGTACTTGTGCCGCTAAAGTTAATTACGTTAATTAAGGCAAAAATCCTAAATAGAAGGGTTAGTGAAAATAAAAGATCATTCTTGCATTGTGAATATTCTGTGTGTTTTGTATCTTTTAAACATTGAAAAAAATACTGGAAATGTCAAGTCTCATTTTTTTCTTAATTACTGGTGGACCTCCTGTAGGTGCTAGGAGTGTTTTATAGCTTTCAGATTTTCACCTGAAGTAGTTACATTGCTAGATCTTTAATATAAGCTTTCAGGGAATTAATAATATCTATTAACTAAAGCAAATGAAAATAAATAGCAAATGGAACTAATCTGATTAAGAATCATTTGTTTTCAAAAGTATGAAGCATTCGGTTTTTTGATTGTCTTATGTCACACTCTTATCAGCTTTCTGGTCACTATGGAGACTATAAAACTGTGCAATGTAAAAAGCAGGGGAAAAAAATATTGCTTTCATGTCTTCTTTACACATTATAAAAGAGCAAAGATTGGGCAAAATTCCAGCTTTGAAAAAAGAACCTGTTGGGTAGCTTTTGGGATCACAGTCTTCTTAGAATCAGACAATATCAGTGTTAGTTTTAAAGACTCAAGTATTTTATTCCAGGTGTTCTTGGCTGCAAAGCCAAAAGCCTGATTTTCATACTTTCTTTTTTTTCTTTTTCTTTTTTTTCTTTTTTTTTTCTTTTTTTGCTGCAGATGCTGTCTCCTTGCATACCATATGGTGATAATTAACAGTTTCAGACTTAGTTTAGGGTTGTCTTCTGCTTCGAATATTGTTGTCTTCTGCTTCGAATATTGGTTGGTTTGGGACAAAAATTTAGTGTCACAGAAACGCAGTTGGTTTGAGTGTAATTGAAGACAGCAATAAAGTGCTTGTCTAGGTAGGATGAAGAAGGTGAGATCAGTTTGGAGCACTAAGTGATGCTTTGGAGATCTCACTAATAGCAACCTATTTCTTTTTATTAGGCATTTTGCTGTCCCTTTTTAGAGTTGGAATTGGTCTCTGCTGGACCCAGAGAAAATCTGAAAGATACAGTTGGAATGAGTAGGATCCTTTAACAGCAAAATGTTTGCACTTTTTATGAGAGCAAGGGTAACATTGTGTAATCTTTAAAACAGATATTGCTCAGTGAGGATAAGTCCATTGTCCAGTGACATGACTTTTCCTGTCAATCACAAAGGTGACAAGGGGGCTAGATTAAGTAAAGCTTGCTCAAGATTAACAAAGGAAGATTATTGACCTCATCCTGAAAGGGCAGAAGCCTGTTTTATCATTAAACCTTGGAAGAGTTATTTCCTTCATAGCTGGAAAGCTGTTTGGCAATACAGCGGCAACTCTCTTGCAACTGGACGAGTCTTCCTGTGGGTTCTAGCTTGAGAGGGAAGCAGAAGACAGAAAGCGAGGTCTGGCATTTTTTGTTATTGTGGGGAAAGAAGGTACTGGGTTGTCTCAGCCAACAGGATCTTTCTAGGTCGGTCGGCCATCCCGAATTGGGAAAACCAAGAAACAGCAGCATCAGGTATGGGTGAGTATAGTCCCAGGGCAGGGTTTTGAGACATGTAGTGCCAGCTCGCATTAGCAGATAAATTTGCAGCATAAATGAGCAACCATCCCTATCCATGGAGCAGCTGCTGACTGCAGCAAACCACTCTGGGATTAACGGAGCCAGAGGCTGCAGTGTAATCACACTTGAACAGGTGAAATAGTTGCATCTGAGGGAGGCTGTGCTTCAGGAAGAGTGATGGGCTTTTTCTCCCTTTTGGTGACTGAGCTGGAGAGCTTTGTGTGGCTTTATGGACTTCACTTTAACACACCACTAGTAGATACTTAGGTCCTTTAATACAATTGTTACAGCATTGTTGCTTTCCTCTTGGGTAACTAAAGAAGAGTTGTGCAAATTTGTTCTTTCAAAAAAGGAACTTGTTAAATCTCACTTGTTAGGGGGACCTTCGTTCTAGAGGATAAAGGTTAGGCTGTTGCTGGGATAGCTTTCCTGCCATTAGAGATTTCTCTGTGTGTTTTCATGGAATAGTTAAACTCATGTCCTTCATTGCAGAGGAGCTTCCGCGCTAAAAGTTTTTTAACTATACATAGCCATAAGTAAGTAAGTAAGTTTTATTTGGAAGTATACTGTTTTGTTGCTTTTTTGTTGTTGTTGTTTTAGCGTTGTTCCAGAATCACTGAAATTCCTTTTTCACTACCTCCAAAAATGACTTAAGAAAGAACAAAATGAACCAAGGGGATGTAAATTGAAAGCCAAGAAAATGGCTGAGCATTTCAGATGTTTGTTCTGAATGGCAATAGAAGAACCATGGACAAGTGGGGAATGCGTGTTCTTGAGCTGATATGCTAGAGTATGCATGTTGGACTCTCATCGCCACCAGCAGCTGATGTGCACACTCATCCCCTGCTAAGGAAAGAGAGGATTTCTCTTAGATTGCAAATCACGCAATGAATGTGTGATTGCTACAGATCTTCTTGAATGAATAATTCACTGGTGTACTTTAATTTAGCCCACTGAGATGTGATTGCAGCTGTTCCCCTACTGTATATGTTTTGATTAAGTGGAGTGTATGTTAAATCTCACAAGTGTATAAATAGCCCACATATGTGATACGCAGGCACTGCATACATGCGCACATAACAGCAGTCTAGGGAAGTAATTTGCTTTGGAGTTGACTACTTAGATATATTGCTGAATATGTAATTTATCTTCTAAAAAGTGCTCACATCACTTCCCTTTCCTATCCGTCCAGCTATAGAGTCTTCTTAATTATGATTCTATGAAAATGATTTGAGTTTGTGATTCCAAGACCTTCAGTCTATAAGGAAATAGTTGCTTTGTGCCTATTTCACAGGTAGGAAAGTGAAACGTGAAACAAATGTGACTTTTCACATGGTTGCTGTGAACATTTTAAAGAACGAGAAGCTGAGTGTACTCAGACTGCACTTCTGTCCTTACCCTGCACAATTCCCCTACCCCAGAATGGAGGCAGCAAATTTTTAGAGATCCTAAAAGTACTCACGGAGTCCATTTCAAACCCAAGCAGTTTCAGAGTCCAAAAATCACCTTCTACTTACTTGCATGTCCCCCCAGATCTTATGTACTTTCTTCTCTTATAGTGAACTTGTCGTATATATGGATTATATTTCTACACATGAAAACACTTACCTGTCCACAAAATGTGCATGGAAAACACAGTGATAATTTCTTAGATTTAGGCAGCTGTTGTAATACCTTTGTGTTTGTGTCCAGTGTGTGACATATAGAGAAGCACAAGTTTGTGTCCTCAGTGCCCATTCTGGAAAGCTAATAGCTGGGAACATAAGGAAATATATTTTTTCTATAAATAATTGATGGTATAGGTGGATTTAAGAGCTGTAACTAAGGATGGTATTTGGCTTATCTGTCTTTGAAGTGTGAACCAGAAAGCAGCTTTCAGAATATTTCCTCTTTTGGCACTGTTTGTAGGAAAAACAGAAAGTACTGCATGGTGAAAATAGGTTTGAATGTTAGCTAAAGTCTGAACAGATCCTCAAGTTTGCTATTTTGCTCATTTAGATCATTATTAAAAAACATTGTTTCCTCAAGTTTATACATTAAAACAACACCACCACTACCAACATTCAACTACGACTCACTTTTGACATTCACTGTTAACATCTAATAATATTTCAATTGTGTGACAAAAGTGGAGGGAGTTTCAAGAAAAAGAAGAGCATTTCTATTGAGGTTGAAAAATTTTGGGGGCCTGGTCAAAAGCTCATTGACGTCAGTAGAAAGTATCTCATTAACATCACTGGGTTTGGCTTTTGGGGCATATGATGGCCCAGATTGTAATCTCAGCTAAATCCGATTCTGTTAGGGAATTTATTCACTAGTATAACACATTCAAGCTGCTCAAAATTGTTTGCACTAAAAGTTTTCTTAACCAGCGGTAATCTTTTTGCCATTCTTAACCAGCACTAATCTTTTTGTCAAAATGAAGCAATCTTTGAAAAACAAATGCATTGCTTATATCTTCCATGTTCCTTCATTCAAGTTTTATTGAGATCTTTTAGCAGTTTACGTTCTACTCATGACAAGCCTCATTGGTTTTTTGGGTTTTTTTGGTTTTTTTTGCTGGAATATTGAAGCTTAGGAACCCAGAGATAGTAAAAATTAGGGAAGATAAAAAAAGATAAAAATGCAACATAAATCTAAAGTAAAAACTGGAAAATGCCTTTTCTTCATCCTCTGTAAAATAAAAACAATGTGAAAATTATTAAGACACTTCCAACCGACTCTGTAATTCAGATCACGAGATGATCCAATGACTTTTTCAGAAATAATATTAATTAAACATCTGGAATGCAAAAGGTGTAAGGAAATAAGATAAAATAATGAAAAAAACAGAAGTCTTGAGAATCTGATCAAAATAAAATCTGCTAATGTTTGCAGTGTTATGTTATGCAGCGAGCTTTGTTTAGAGACATTGGCCTAAGTTCTGCAAGATAGATGACATATGTTAGCAGAGGGAAAAAAAAGGGTTTTAGTAATGTGTACAAAAGGATATAAGAGATAAAAGGGAAAAGGAATACGGGCAGAGAACACCACTTTATGTTGGAGGAGGTGTGGAGGGGGACACTCTCACGTTAATGAAAGTGAGTTTGAAGATCTGGAACCAGTTTTGGTTTCCATTAAAATTAATGAGTAGACCTCTGTGGACTCTCACGTGAGGAGGATTGTGTGTATATTCTGGGAAGCCATAGAGTTTTGTTACTGTGCCGCCAGTGCAAGTCATTAGAGCCACCTTTGTGAAAAATATTGTCTCTACAAGAAATGAAGGTGTAAGAAGAAAGAGGGAAATGGAAAATGAGAAGACAGAAAACAATTGCTTCATCCCTTAGAGATAGGAGAACTACTTGAACTGTGTGTTAAAATAGATCATATGATGAAGGGCATTTAATATTTGATTACTGTTTCATTTCTTACAGCAGCTAGCCATCATGGCATTAAGTACTTTATAAAGTCAGGAAATTAATGGTCCTTGTAAGAATTGATGATTTTTTTTTCCAAAGAAAGCTGTAAAAGAACAAACAATTAAAGGTAATCAATATCATTGTTATTAGGAAACCTACAAGTACAACACTTCTTGTCAATTAGGGAAAAACTGTATTTTATGTTTCTCTCTTGCAAGCTGATCTTTGTTCACTTCAGCCTGTAATCTTGGTTTATGCTTTATGGATAGGCTTTGTTCTGGGTGTTTTTGAAGCACTGCATGCTTTTTTAAAGGTTTCAACAGAAGAACAAACAGCAATGAACTAAAAGAACAAAGGATTGTTCTTTCTTTCCATCTTTTTTTTTTTTTTCTTTTTTTTTTTTTTTAATATTTTCTTAAGAAAAGAAAGAAATGCTTCATCTCATTTTCCTCTTCTTTCAGGAAGTTGATGGCAATAAAGTGATGTCTTCATTTGCCCCGCACAACTCATCTACCTCACCCTTGAAGGCAGAAGAAGGTGGGCGTCAGAGTGGAGAATCATTGTCCAGCACAGCTCTGGGAACCCCTGAAAGGCGCAAAGGGAGCCTAGCGGATGTTGTAGACACCCTTAAGCAAAGAAAAATGGAAGAGCTCATCAAAAATGAACCAGAAGGTAAGGCCTGGGAAACTGGCCAAAATTTTCTGTTTTGTTTTCTCCAGATTCTTTGGATATGTACACTTTTTAATCTTCCTATTTTCTGCTCCATTTACTTTTTCTTGCCAGCAAAATTGAAATAAAGAACTCATAGTTCTTGTCTACATTAGAGATAAATTTTAACTGTATCCCATCATAGCTAATATATTTAGCTTTTCCCAAATGGGAGGCTTTGTCTGACATACGGTCTTTTTGTCACAGATGCAGTAGACACAGTATCCTGTTAACCTCTTCAATATGGGTACAATGAACATTTTAATTTTAACAGTTTGGGGGTCATTCACATCACTCTCTCCCTCCCCCGCCGCCATTTTTAGAGCAAAAACAGTGTTATCAACAGTGTCTTTTGTGTGTGTGTGTGTGTGTGAAATCATCTGGTAGGCATGTCATTATTTGAAAGGTAAGAAGTTAAATTTGGAATTTCTGCATCATGTCATTCTCCATTTATCTGTAGTGCAGGGTATAATACAAACAAGCACAGCACAGAGAGTGTTGCTTCTGGCCAGCAAGTTTCAACCCAGGCATAAAGGGGGTCACCTCTTGAGAATCAGTTCCTTTTTGGAAGTTCAGTCAATTTTAATGTTGTTTGTGCTCTGTGGACTGAGACTAAGACCCAACGTCTTATCTCTGAGAAGCTATAGAACAACTTTAAATAAGATTTTCAGTTTCTGTCCTTTTGGTGTAGAATCAGACCCCTGACTGGATGGCAAGGTGCTCACTCCATGAGTATCTGGCATGCATATTTACAGCTGGATTCCCAGCAGTCTGTAGACCAGTTGGCGTTCTGTGAACTCACTGAGCCTTATTCCCTAATGCACAATAATAACAATTATTTTTCATTCACACCTGCCTTTCTTGTTGTAGAAATCTATTTCAAATGTTTAAAAGCATGGCCCTCAAGGCCACCTCAGTGTTTAAGTATGAATTGACAGCACCTACCAGAAAATTTTAGGAAAACCTGCATACTGGAGTGAAAATAAGATTGTCACACTCTGACATACATGAGCATGACGGGACTGTAAATTAATCTCTTCTTGACTGGAACACACAGTATGGCTCTGCTGGGAAACAAAGTCTTTGTCTAAGCTTTTTTTTTATTTTTATTATTTTTTTTATAATGGATATAATCATAAGCATTTCATTTCAAGTTTACACTGACTTAATGGCCAGTGCCATGACCTGTCTTGTGTTCTTGATTAGAAAAGTTCTGAATGTAGTATAGAGAGGGAAAAGGAGACCAGACTTCTATTTGAGAGAGGAAAGAGCAGAGGCTTCTGTGTTGAGTATGAGGTTGTACCAGCTGCACAGCCTCCATTGAGGAAAGGCCACAGACAGCCATGAGAATGGTTACAGAGCTCGTGCATTATCGCAGCTCTACTAAAATGAAAATATACAGTACAAACAAAAGATCTACAGCTTTGTGAAGAGATTGGAAGAGAGGGGAGGGGGGAGCAACCAAATGTTGGGCTTTGTAAATGCATGCAACAGAAAATCTTTTCTTCCCCCTGGCCATTGTTCTATTGTCTTTCAAAGGCCATTAAAATGAACAGCAGGTTGTGATGAAAATTTCATTAAGCCCTAGTTAAATCATTATGAGGGTGCCATATTCATGTCTACTTACTCTCCATCCAAGAAAAAAAAAAAATGAATAGGAAAGGTTGTTTTGTGGTTTTTGGTTTTTTTTTTGTTGTTGTTGTTTTGGTTTTTTTTTTTCCTCTTTCTCCTTAAAAGAGAATTAACAAAAGTTCAGAAGTTGGAAGAGAATGGGAAGCAGAACATGAAACAAAGGGAGGCCAGAGAGGTGAGCTGGCTAGGAAGAAAATTAGACTTGCATAAGAGCATTGAAAGGTGGTGAGGGACAAATACATCATTTTGACAAGATTCCCTCCCCCTTCTCTTCAGTCAACATGATTGTTTTCAGAGTGGCTAATTAAAAAATATATACTTCTGGGTACAGATGGTAAGACTGTTCTTAAGAGACTCTCATATCTCCACTGATATGAGTCTCTTTCCCTAAAAGAATTATGTACTACAACAAGTGCAATGATTTTTCTATTTGAGCTCCAGTTCATCTCTACTTGTTGCCATGTCTTCTTCGTATAGTGCTATAGTACAGATGTCAGTCATCACTGTTTGCTGGTCAGGTAATTTGCACATTAGTGAATTTCCTTTTGAATAAGATAAGATACAAGTGGAAATCTGTGGTAGTACACATAGATAACAATTCAAAATGTGTATTTCAGTAATAATTTTTAGTCTTGCTTATGTGTGAGGCTTTGTAGGGTAAGACCAACAATTTTGGTTAAGCTTTGCTATATTACATCAACAACAATACAATACTTTATTTCTCTTTGGGAAGAAAAGGGAACATTTACACCAGCAACTGAGATTTAGTTTAATTAATTTCCCATGGATCTTTCGAAGACCAGATAAGAGCCAGATTCCCATTCCTCAATGTACTCAGAAGTTTATATATTATTTAACTTGTACAATGGTCTGTGTTTGCTCTGTTTTTATCATTTGAAATTGACTTCTGAATTACTGTGGGAAATGTGCCTGTGAAGCATTCTTTCAAATGGACTGTTTCTTCAAAACTGAAAAAAAGAAGTGCTGGGTAGACAGCTTTAGGTCTTGATCCAAACCTCCCATCAATCAGTGGAAGGACTTCTCTTTTCTTAAATGGCTTTTGAGGATTAGTGAGGTATTCCAAAATGTTGATTCAGGTCAGACTGTTTCAAAAAACTTATTACATTATGTTTGTTAGAAATTAAGATAACACGTAATACATTTAGTCAATACTTGACGAGGATTTTTACTGTTTTATGAAACATACTGCCCAAGGTGCATAAATACATGTGTATGTATGCACATGTGTGAGTACATACATGAGCCCGCACGTGCATTAAGAAGGGAGGCATTGAATACATGGTTTCTATGTTGTTTTGTTGTCTATAAGCCCTTGGGTCATGTTCCCTGTAAGAAGCCATGCTACCTACTAATTCCTAAGAACTTTCCAAAAGCTTGTCACTTCCTTTTCTTCCTTGCATGTGTGTATGGTTTTGGTTTTCGTAGGGATTTATACTTAGCTCTTAAGCCCCATGCTCCTTTTTTTTTTCTTTTTCCCCATAAACTTGCCATTTTACTTTTGCTTTATGAAAGTACATGATTGACAATGAGTCATACTGACACACAGGCATGGAGTGTTTCAGTGAATCTAAAACTTGTGGAATTTTACTCATTGCTAATACAGCATTCATTTTTCTTCTCTCAAATTCTGCAGAAAATCCTTATATGCAGCTTTAGTATTTAGGCCCCCAAAGGCATAAACCTATTACTGAAGTCACACAATGTTATTTTAAATGAAACATTCTGTCCTTTCTAACTTGAACTTCAGAAGAGGAGTCAGTCCCCTTTTATTCCTGGTATACAATAATGAAGATAATGGAGTGGGTTTGGAGAAGCCTTATATACTGTGACAGACCTCAAGCCCTTGCCCTGAGGGTCGTCTGCCGACCATGGGATTCTTTTTGCAGCTAAAATCATTAGGCGAATGAGATACAGGCATGTTTTTCTTCTGTTTTCTTAAGGCATCAGAGGATGGCAGAGACTCTCTGTCTGTCTGTTCTCTTCATTTGTAGAAATGAAATGGAAATCTCTTTGAAGTCACTGAGCTTGACACAAGTTCATGAAAGCAAAGACCAAAGCAGCCACTTAGCTTTTTCTTGCACTATTAATGGGATTGGATAGCTGTATTTTAATTCATGGCCTGTGCTTCTGGAAAATTAAATCTCTGAAATCTGCGTAGCCTTTGCTCTAAATGTATGACTTGGCTTCTGGAAAAAAAATAGGCAAACAAGTAAGCTGCCTCCTATTTTTAGGAGTGTTCGCTGGCTCTTTCTTTCTAAACTTTTAATTAAAAATCAGTTGTCTTTATCAATTTTGTTCAAAATGCTTTCAACAGGTTATGTATCTGTGTTTGTCTTTATAATGCTTGAGCTGTGTCTTCTGAAGCAAGATTTGTATTATTGCACAGAATATGGAGGAACTCTGGATAAAAGGGATCATATGGACATCTGCTTGACCACAGAGATTGTACATATAAGGGTGTGCATTCATTCATCTGCACTGTTCATTCATCTATAATAAGAATCTCTGACAATTCTGTTGTGCTGTTTAAGTGAATACTTTGATTTTTTCCTATAAATACATATGCACAGACATACATATAAAGTATATATTTATAAGTAAATATTTATATCAACACTCTCACACAAGAATTATGTATATATAGTGTTTAATATTGTTCCTACTCCAGAATTTCCATCTGCTAGTCCTTAGGTCTTCTGAGCAGGAACAATTAATCTCAAGTGTTTAGAAAGCAGATAGTATATGTGTTTGCAGGGCTTCAACAGGCTGTGTGAATATTAGATCCTCATGTATAGTAGTATACTGTAATACTATAAGTAATTATTTTGTTGGAATGAAAGTGATGAGAAAGATCTCTTGGGTATGATTTCTGTCTTCTGAGCATCCTCCAACGTCTATTTGTGTTTAATGTTTAAGTTTACATTATAAATCACAACACCTGTTCCTGTGGTAATTTAAATGGCTGTTGTTTAAGCTGTTCTGCGGTCTATGAAAGTGAGCCATATTGAATTCAAACTCTCTAGCTGAAATAAGATCCCAGAATATCTCTTAATATTATCAAACTTTTAATCACCTTATCTTGTAAAGAAATCAAGAGGTCTTCCTCTTCTTAAGCCATAAATTCCTGAGCAGACCATTAATGGATGCAAGAAAAGAGTCCTTTAAAATGCAGACTCCAGTTTTTAAATCATGTCTTTATTTCTTAAAGTGAACAAATCCAGGGGAAAAGCCTCAAGATACTCTTATTGGTTGAGGTCTGAGTCTCTCTCATTTGGTTCTTCACTGTCCCTTTGTCAAAGTACACGTCAAAGAGCCTTTGTAATGCTGCTTTACTGAAGGACGAACAAGGATAATTTTCAGTTGAGTACTTTTAAGTTTTGCTCATACACTCCCGCTGCTGTGGAGGATGTTTCAAGCGCATCCATTGTGGTTCCATGTTCATCTACACAGTCTGTCACCAGAAAATATGTCTTATCTTGAAGAGCGTGCCAACATTAAACTTCCATGCATTTCTTTCAAAGACGCTGCCATATGGAAATGAGCACTTATATACTTCTGATTAAAAAAGAAAGAAAAAAAAAAAAAAGAAAAAAAAAGATGGCGTTTATGAAATAGGCCTGTATAAAGAAATTGCACTCTTAAATCTTAAATGCCACGATGGCTTGAACCTTTAGAAACAAATGCTTTTACTCTGGAACAGAGGTAGCGTAGTTTGAAGTCCTGCCAGCTCTTACTTGCTCAACGTGAAGTTTGTTCGTTTATCACCTTCAGTTTTTAAGTGTTTTCCTTCCTGATATTTTAGCCCGATAGTTGCAGTGTCTTTTTATGGATGTTTTCAAAATTTGCTTAGAATTTCTTCCAAGTCTCTCATGCTTACATCCTCAAAGGCATGTAGCTTTTGGATTTTTCTTCTTTCAGAAAGGCGCCTGAGATGCTGATACAGCATCTTAAACATAGAAGAAAGCGTTACAGTCAAGTGAGATGCAGGAAACTTACGCTTTTGGAGACAAGATGCAGTCCCTCTCCCTCTCTTGCTTTAGAATGAAAGTAATGAAAGTCTTCTCTGATGGGCCTCTGTAATTAATTTATTTTTTTTTCCAGGGTGCATTCACTCCAGAATATTAGACAAGCAGCAGCCAAAGCAAAATGCCTTTTCAGTCACTTCCTGAATTCTATAGTGTAGCATGTAAGTGGTTCACTAAGACCTCGGTGACGATGCAGGCTCCTGTTTGCCCCTCACTCCCCCAGTCAGGCAGACTCTTCAATAGTCCTTATTCATTTCAGTGGGTGTTTTCAAAGCTCGCTACCAATCTTAGCCCCACTTCATTTTGATTTGCCTTTGGCACCCATTGTATTCCAGCTAGATCAGTCTGCAGTCTGCCTTCTCTCTCTTTTCTTTCTTTTTTCTTTTTTTCCCCTCACTGGAAAAGCCATTAACTTTCTCAGCTTCATACAGTCCGTGGATCACTGCAGGAGAAACCTCTGACCCAGTCGGGTAATATACAAATATACATGAGGGATTGTGCCAGCTCTCTCTGCATGCCTCTGTGCCATGGCTTTGGGGATGTCATTTATTTGGGAATGAAGAGCGAGCCACCTGTTTCTCAGGCCTCTTGTCCCCCATATTAAGGGTTCAAGCCCTTGCTGAATTGTAATATCCTAATCTGGGCAACATGCACAGCATTTAGCTGAAACCTATTTGTTGAACTAGAGGGGTTTGTGGGATTTTTTTCTCTCTCTTACCCCCGAGGCGCTTGTCACAACCGTGCATATTAAAATTAATCAGACCTCCCAGGCTTGTGTGACTGTGTGGTTTAACGTGAAGAAGTGGATCTCGAGCGCTTGCCCTAATTAAATAGGGCTGCTTGGTTTTGTTCTAGTGGATACTTGGTCTTTTTTTTTTAATAAGAGCTGCTCGTGGAGGAGGCACGGCTGGCACTAGAGGTACTGGAGAGCTCACTTCAGGCTTCTCCCACCACCTGCGCCCAAAGGATGGAGACCTGGAGGGCTCCTGATGTGCTGGCTTAACGGTGTGATGTGGGGAGAAAGCAGAAAATGTGGCCAAATGATGTGAGAGTGATCAGGGAGGGAGCGGCTGTGAGTGGTGGCCAGCGTGTGGGTTGGCTTATTGAAGCTGATTAAGATGAGTGATCGTATGGGCTGCCTGGCTTCAGATGGCAGTCTGTGCCATGAGCTGTTCACACGGCTGTCTCATGTCTTCTGTTTACCAGAAGCAAGGGAAAGCCTTTAGTACAGCGAGGAGCAGCATTTGCAGCAACTCCCACTTGCTTGTTTAGCTAATGAAGTAGCCTTGTAAAAACACTCTGAAGTTTGAAGCCCTTGGTTACTTTTATTAGTTATGCGTCTACTTAACAGCAGTGTTTTTAAGGTAGTTTGAGTGCTGCCACTTTGGCACAAATATGTATGTCTCCCATGCAGTAAATAAACTGTACTGCAAAGATAGAGCTCCACTCATTATCTTTTCTTCTCCTCCAGTTTCATTGTATTGTGGTTTCTGTATTGCTCGAGGAGAAAACGTGCTGCATGTGTGTGATTCC
This sequence comes from Coturnix japonica, assembly GCF_054131305.1. Taxonomy (NCBI): domain Eukaryota; kingdom Metazoa; phylum Chordata; class Aves; order Galliformes; family Phasianidae; genus Coturnix; species Coturnix japonica. The sequence continues at coordinate 62,054,740 of NC_140663.1, read as the reverse complement.
TTTGCTTTAACGTAAAACCTCAAGAAGCATTCAGGCTAAAGGAGAGGCGGGTTAAAAAAAACAACAACGACAACAAAAAAACAACAACAAAATCAAATGTATCATGTAGTAATCAAGAGCTGATACCATTTAGCAACTCAACAAGTTAATTTTAGCCAAAAATTTTAGAAAAGTTGGAACGGTCGACATTTTTAGACAAAATGTTTCATTGGAAATGATATTTTTTGTTTTTAGATGTTTAAGATGATTAATCAGAAAGAGAAATGAAAACATTTCAATTAGGATTAAATAAAACATTTTGGGTCAGGTGGAAACATCTTTTCCTTTGATTTGCTTGGGCAGCTGAAACAAAATACCAGATGAATGAGAATGACTTTCGAAGCCTGGAAAGATTTTTGGGGGGTGGTTTTGTATTTAATAACCTAAAGAGAACAAATGAGCAGTTGTTATAAAAACACATAAATGCTTCTGAACATTATACATTATGGTCTTGAGGGTAAACTGTAATCTTTTAGTCAGAAAAGCTTTCAAAATTTGATTTCCTCCAAATGTGCAGATTTCCATGTCTTCTGAAAGCCTCCGTCAGAAAAGTTCTGCAGCATCTCCTAGGGCATTTTACTTTGAAACAGATTTTGGAAGTTTATCATACTTCATATGCTAGACATAACTTGGCATGCCTTTACTGCGGAAACCTATGGGTAAATTCTAGAGGGCTTAGAAATCTGCAGTCACTACACCCCCACAGTTTGATTTTGCTTTCTATTAAAATTGTTGCAATCCAAGACACAGGCAAAAAAGCAAAGCTTTATTTATCTGTTTCCATAACGGTTCAAACTGTTGAAGTAAAACCCAGCAGGTAGGGTGGTACTACATTGATTTAGAAATGTTTTGCACGTCTGTGCGCTAACTTGTTGCCATCTTTCTCTTTTTTCAAGTAATACTATTATTCCTATTTTATTTTTCATTTCAAATCTTGGCACAACCCAAATGTAAAGAACCATATTGACACTGCCAAGCATCTGTCTGGTGCTTGACAGCATCATAGAAACCCTTCCACTGTTTCATCTGGGTTGCTATTGGTTATTTAACAACACAATGCAAACCTTGCAGTGTGGGTGTAGATGAAATGGAAAGAAAGGTTGAGGTGGGGGAAATGGAGCCCTGTGCAAGTAAATACGTCTTTCATCATACCTTTTGTTTGGTCTGTTTGCTATGTGCTGTTCAGTAGTCAACAGAAATTGTTTGACAGTTCTGCAATAGGGTAAGGAACCTTTTCTGAAACTTCTTCTGCGTTTGACTCAGCACAGAAAGTTTTCTGCTTTTGTTTCTCTGGTGTTGTTTTGTTGTCACCTTTCTATTGTTGAAGGATTTTTGTTACTGCAGTAACACTAATATGTCGTAGGTTGATAGTTGTGAAACACTGCTTACTGATCACTGAGCTTGCATGGGTGAAGTAGACATTCAGAGCTTATGAAAGGTTTTCTGTGGCACCTTTTGGGGCAACGGAGTTCTTTCAAACTCACATTTTATTTATTGATTTAGCCAGAGGATCAAGGTGAAAAGGGAATTAATGAAAAAAATGGGTCTGTGCTTTATTCTGAAGAATGCTCTGTTAGCACTTGTGCGACTCTGAGATGTTTAGCCTTGATTTAATTCGTATTTAAGATCTCTCCTCCCAGCACATTAATATAATGTCAATGTAGAATGCATTGCATGGTGTAATTACTGAAGAGAGCAGTAGCTGGGAAAACAGACGGTAATTGAACACATGGCTGTTTATTACAACAGGACAGTGCTCCTACGCTGGTATTTAGGGCATTAATAGGGAAGAATTGATTTGTTGTTTTAAGATGAATTCAATCACTGTTGCTTGGGCCTTTGTTTGTTCAGGCCGAGTTATGCTTTGTTTGTGTTATGTGCCCAAGAGGTTTACACACCACAGCGTGGCATTAGTCATGCCAAGGGCTTGGGAGCAGAAAGCTATTTAACTGAACAAAGGACATTTTTCTTTTTGGCTCTGTTTATCTTTCTCTCCAGTTTTGTTATCCTCTAATCTATCTCTATCTCTTGTTCCCTTTTTCTCACCCTGCTTCCCACCCCAAACATTTGTGATCAGTGCAGAGGTCCACCTGTTTTCTTCCTCCCCCTCCTCTTCACACACCTCCCGAGGACAAAAGGGCCTCCAACAGAAGGATAGCAGCACGGGGTTTCTGCACCCCGTGCATAGGACAAGTTGCTCTGAAGTTTGTGCTAGAAAGAATTGCTGTGTATAGGGGGAGAATGGTCAACTTTGGGGGAAATGTTAAATTTCAAAGCAAACAGAGCGGACATTTGATGTGCCACTGCATACTATAGCCTTGATGCTGGGAAAAAGGAAGGTATGCATCTTCCAAAGCTCTTCAGGGTTCCTTTCCAGCTGGCCCCATGCAGGCCCCATCCTGCGGCCTAATGTTCTCAGTGCCCTTTTCTCCTTTCTACCACCGTGAGTCAGAGGGAAGAAGTAAGAACTACATGACTGAAGTTGAATTCCTGGTTTGCCTGTTGCGAGCAGCATGGCTTGTGTTTTGCGTTTGTTGTGCTCGAGAGGAATCTCATCTTGATTTGCTTCTTTGCATGGGAGAATTAAGAGACTCTTCAAAACACAGTGGGCCAAGTTTTGCTCTCAAATATAAGTTCACAGCTTCTTCTGAGTACAGCAAAAGCTTGAAGAAGGCAATGTTTGGCCCGATACAGGATTTGTAAAGAACCTGGCATGAACTGTGTTTTTATCCCTAAACAGGCAGGAATTGTGCTTGTTCTGGGAAGAGCGTTATTAAAAGACATGAAGAAAGGTAACAATAACAAAGTCTGGGGCAGTCATGAATTACTACAAACTTAACTTTTCTTAGATGGTGAGTTGCTTGAATCCAAGTAATACAGTGCATGATGGATTAGCACCCAGACTTACCTTTTGGAGGTAAGTACGGCCTTACACAGAGTGGGAAAGGAAATTCACAGGCTTCTGGGAAAGCCTGTTCAACAGAAAAAGCAATTCAGAATACATGTTTGTACACGGCAACACACAGGGAAGGATAGGAACCTCAACTGTTGAGTGGAGCCTATTAGCTGTAGTTAATTAAATTATTGAATCTCTGAAAAAATAATAGAGGCATGGGAGCTGATGACAAAAAGAGAATCCGAAGCTCAACAGTGTTTTCATCCATGCTTGTAATCGTAAGCAATTGGTTGTGTGCAGGACATGCTACTTGGCCATTATACATAAGCCCTTTCTAAATCTCTCTGTCAAGTGCAGTTTCAAAAACCCAGCCCATAGGCACAAAGGGAAATTTTGTACCCACCTCAAAAAACAAACAACAGTTATTCCACTTCCCTGCAAGAATGATCACAGCTAAAACTCTAAAGCTCCAAAGTTACTACTACTGGTGTCCAAGTAATTTATCAGAAAGGAAAGTGTCTCTCCTAACTTGGAAGTGGTTATCCAAGTGTCCTGTTTTTCCAGCACAGTTTGGAATGCTACATTAGCTTTGTGCTGTAGATTAGGCACACAATCTCAGGGTAAATAAATAGACTAGAGACAAAGATCAAGAAGAAAAAGCCTCTCAGTGTTTGTGTGCATCCTTGATTTTTTTTTCTTGCTAAACTTTTTTTTTTTTTTTTTTTTTTTTTTCCCTGTTTTTCCTACTACACACATTGCATTTTAGTAACTGAAAATCTTATCCCCCCACAGAGTCAGGCACCAAGGGGGAAGGGGGGGGGGGGGGGGAGGGGTAGGAAAGAAGTCAACAACTAAGCAGAAAAACTGTTTTCAACTCTACTCATCACTGCGTATTCACACAAATCCTATGAGATCACTGTCTTGTTGCAAAGTGTAAAGCATGTTAATGTATTTTTGCTGAGATGTCTATAAACTAGGCTTAAATTAAGCAATGTATTTCCAAATAGTGCCTTTTTCTTCTACGTGAAATTAATATATGAAGATGAAACTAGAGGATAGCAGTCTTTTGCTAATGATCTTCAGCTGCAACAGTTCTGGATTCCACACTGAGCTCATGTACAGCCTTAATCTGCATCACTGCTTAACTAAATATGGAGACATTTCAACATTTCACTAAAGATTATTTTATTTAAAGTCTTTTTTTTTTTTTTTTTTTTTTTTTTTTTTTTTTTTTTTTGTGCATTTCCTCTTGCTATGTCATCTAAGTGATTCACAGCTCCTGTGAAGCTTTGGGGTATGGGATGTACATCCAGGCAAAATACATTTTCCTTTTTCAAGTTTGGCCAAGCCAATCTTATCTGAGTTCAGAGGAATTAAGAATCCATCACTGGGGTTCGTTCTATAGCTAACCATAAAATTAGGAGATGAGTAATACACATGATGAAGGGTATTAGTCTATAACCTAGTCTTCCTGCTGAAAATCAATGCAGTCCTTTTGAGATGCTGATCATATTAGTATGTTACCATTTTTTAACAAGTATTTTGTTGCTAGACCAATTCCTGAAAGGGGGAATACAGTGCGCAGTGGATTTTTACATATTTTAAAATACTGCATGCCAACAGATGATGAATAAACAACAAAATTAGAGGTGCTTATCAGACAGCAAAGTTTTCCCAACTTTTCTAATTTAAATTCTTTCTGTTGGTTGTTGCTTTTGTTCTGGCCTTATGCCGTAAATACAGTGTGGAACAAACTGCAGTGGAAGTGCTAGGGAGAGAGTTTACTTGCCAGTTCCATTTCATCCTTGGTTTCTCACATATTTGCTAACAATTGATTTCCTTGTAGTGAGCATTATAAACGTTCACTAGAAACCAGACTAAATCTGCCAGCTATTACAACCCTAAGTTTTGTCTGGAGCAAATGAGATGCAATGTATGACCACATTTTAATTCATCTGCTTCAGCTCTTTTAGTAGGCGTAAAAACAGGTGAAAAAGCTGCAAGAGGAGAAGAAAGAAGGTGCTTCCTGCATTTGAATAAACAGACATCAGCATGAGAGAAAGAAAGGGAAAGGAAGGCAACTTTTGGAAGCTTTTCAGTATAGCCCTTTATCAGAGGTGTTAGTATTATTCAGACTTTTCTTTAGGATGTGCTCTTGGAGTCAGTCTTAGGACAGTGAGTGGGGGTCTGTTTGACTCACTAATTATTTTCAAACTCACTATTATTATTCAGATTCATCATTATTATTTTCAAAGTTTTGTTCCCTCTAGAAGTGGACATTGTGGTTGTTTAGGCAATCCCAGGTATCCTTCCTCACAGGCTGAGTGCATCCCATAAAGCTGTCAGTTCTTTAGCTTAATACTGGGTCTTAGTGTACTAATTCGAGGCTTTCAGTGATCTAGGACACCACATGTGCCAGGAGTAGGAACTAAAATTAGAGGCAGACTTTTGGCTGTGAGAGCTGCTTGAGGCTACTTGGGGTGAAGGAGGAGGGAAGAGGCCTGATGTGGGTCACGGAACAAGGACTGCAAGATATGTGAAGCAACCCTACAGATCCAGGATTTGTTTTGCAACACTCACTGTAGTGAGTGATCCTTTTTTGTTGTTGTTGTTGTTGTTGTTGTTGTTTGTCTCATCCCACTCATTCATACTGTACTCAGAGGTTCATTTCACATGCCAACTCCTTGTTGAGAGCTTTCATGGTTTACTTGTTCCAGTGAAGTCCAGTTGTTTGCATACCCCAACCATAGCTAATGATAACATGTACCTAAAAAAAAAGTGAAAACACTGAAACAGGGTAAAATCCTTATGAAGGATTTTAGGATTCCATTTGTAGAATTTAACAGTAGAAGAAAGATCAAGTGAAACAGGACTGAGCCACAGGAAAACTCCTTCATCCTCCTTCACGTGAGTGAATATATTTTGTTGTGCAAAATGTTATCTTCTTGGCTGTGTGCAAGAATCATTCCCCTGTACAATTTTGTATGTCGTAATTCTGTGAAGGTCTGTGAATGAAGAATAATTAGGCATTATTGTTTCGTTGTGTAGATTCTCTTGTGATCTCTTCTTGTTTACTTCATTTAAACTGTCAAAACTGTTATTGCCGTGTAGAAATAATGACCGTGTTACTTCATGAATATGAGATTGCAAAGACCTTGTTTTAAATTGCTGTGACACTTGTTCCTCCTCTGTGGTCATTTCAGGCCATCTGAAACATATTATTTCTTCCTCAAAAGGGAGGTGTTCAGAAACACAAACTCAGAGACATTTAATCTTTGCTGAAAGATCTTCTTTAATCTTTACCTTATCCTGCCTCATCTCTTTGTAATGAAATCATATGGTGACACTTCGGCATTGGTGTGGGACTCACACAAGCAACATGGGCCCTTGTCTAAATAAGATGTCATTCCATAGTACAAGAATTTTACCTTATGTTCAAACTTAGAAAGATTTGTAAGTTTTTATTTTTAGAAAAAAAAAAATTCTCCTTGGAAGTCAGTACTGTGAATCTAAACTGTGATATTTTGTTCCTCTTCATGTGCAGCGTTTTCTTTGATGACTGTTGGAGTTCTGATCTCACAGGGAGAGGAAAATATTGGAGTTGAGATTCCTTATACACAGGGCTTAGAGAATAATACCACGTTCAGTTTGTTTCACTAGGTGCAAGCTAATCAGAGAATAATTAACAGTCAAAATGCCAAGGTACTTGTTCATGTAAAGGATCTGGTATTGAAGTCCTCAATAAAGTAACAGTCCTATTAAATTCAATGAGATTTTAAACTGAACAAATGCTTCAGGATTTGTCCCCAGCTAGTTCCTCCCTGTCAGTTTTTAATGAGCATCCCATAAAGGTGTTTAACGATTGTACTGGCTTTGATTTGTCAAGGATTTGGAGAAAATTGCTTTCTCAGGTGGTGAGAAAACGTTGAAACAGGAAAAAGAAAAAAAAAAAAACAACCAACAAAAAGCACATTTTTCTGTCATGATGTCTGTCAGACTGCTGGCAAATTCAAAGACTGTCTCACCTCACACTACTGATAGGCAGTACATTAAGAATTTTTTAAAGAGTACTGTACAGAAATTGCCAGGAGGGAGGGAGATAGATAGATAGATAGATAGATAGATAGATAGATAGATAGATAGATTTTAGACTTGAGCTTAAATTCTTGGGATTGAGATACAATATAGATAGAAGGTAATAATAGATGCCCGTGGTGTGTTTGTTTGTTTTATAAATGAAGGGGGAAAAAAATGCCACTGTGAAGTTCACCACGCAGAACCTGGTGTTTAAATGCCATGATATTGTGTGAGAAGCAGCAGCTAGTGTATCTGGATCCATCCTTTGCCTTTCTTTCCTCAGTTGTCACTGAGAGCTCTCAGGCTGAGACAGATGGCTGCTGGTTTAGTTGTGTGCGTGGGAGACAGGAACTTCCACATGTGATTTTTTTACCATTTGGTAGTAATTAGTTTGTTGTATAAATTAACATTAACTGAGCCATTCTTCAGGCATTGTTTGTAATTATCTTCTTTGATCCTCTGAGTTGTGTAAAGAAATAAAAAGCGGAGAAGTAACTGCTTCTTATTTTGTGTGGGGAAAGGACTCTATCATTAAGCAGAACAGAACAGCAATTATCGTCGCATGCCCAGTAGACTGAAAACTTTGAAAAACCCTTTAAAAAGGCAAGATTTTATGTTTTGTTTTGTTTAGGTTTTTTTCCTGTTAGTATTAGTGGGAATTAATGCTTTAGAAATGTGGACAGTTTTAAAAATGTATAAGAATGAAATGTGAATAAAAGCAATAGACAATGATGATGCTTTTGTGACATCATCATCATTTGTATTTCCACTGATGTTTCTACCACTGCTGCTACTTCATGTGGTGTTTGCTTGCAAGGTGTAGAGGGTTGTTTCTTTATTTTTCAAACAATCATTCTCTCAATTTTATTTCTTCCCCCCTTGTCCCCACACTTTCAGATGTTTTCCAATTTTTAAGGTATTTTCTACTTTTTGTTTCTTGTTTTCTTGGTAGACAGTAAGGTTCTTGTTTCTGTATATTTGGGAGCAAGCTATCGTTAATACTGGTTTTCTCAGGGGATTTCTGTCACTTCCAACCACCAGCCAAATTGGAATTGTCAGGAGAACAGCCTCTCGCATGTTACTTGGCAGTTCTGTATCCAGATTTGGCCAGAGTCCAGAGATGCAGAGGTTCATGGACGTGAAAAATAACAGGGAAAATGCCCTCTGATATTAGCCCAATATTTCAATAATGTACCACGGATCCCTAGGTTCATTTGCAGAAAAAGTTCAGTGCTTGAAAATGTAGTAGCCTTTTCTATTTTCTTACACTGAAGTTCTTTGCTCTACTCCCTAGCAGTTGGTGCAAACTGGTGTAGCTGTCCTTTTAGCATAGCTCACCTGGCATAGATGTAAAGCTGGCAAAATTGGCAACAGCCATTCTGGTGGTGCAGCAAATTCTCCTATGTATAGGCTAGGTTACAACAGTAAAACTCAGATGCAGCCCATCATGAGGCATTCCATAGCTTCATTGAAATTGGTTTAGAATCCAATGTGTACCCTCTGAAGAAGAGTTTATGTGACTTAGGTTTTAAAGTGTCAGCATTTGCCTGTGGAACAAAATGAAGACAATTTTCAGTCCAAGCTTATACTTGTCTAGGCAAATCATTACTGACTGCAGATTTGCCTAAGTTCATTACGTATAGGGCCTGCTCTTGAGATAGTATTTGGGTCTTCCTTCTCCTGGCAGAATTTCCATAAATATTTACATTTGCACAGGTAAATTGTTTGACCTGGATGAGAACTTCTACAAGAGGACTAGAGATTCTGAAATGAGTACATATAGATGCAGTGTATTTCAGACTTTGTGTTTCTTTTGGCACAGTGCATTAGCCTATACACAGATCACCAGTCTGTTTGGGGAAAAGGGAGGTGCGAGCTCCGGTGCTGTGGGGCTGCAGGAGAATACAGGCTGAAAAGAGAGCTACCATAGGTTGTTTTCTTTCTCTTCTTTCTGGCAAGGGTTAATGCTGTATCTGAGAATATCTCTGATTCTCCTGGCTTTTGATATCAACAAATCAAACATTTTCTGAAGCATTCTTACTGAATACTTTCTTTTCAACTATGAAAACTGAAGGTGCCAGCCGTGCTTTGATACTGCTATGACAGCCCAGAGGACAGGCATACTGTAAGCCAGCAAGTGAGCTCTTTGGTTTACCTTCATTCTGCTGAGGACTAACAGAGCAAGAGGGAAGGGCTGTGGTATGAAGTATCACCGTAATACTGACTATGTGGCAGTTGTTTGTTTGGTTTTTTTTATCCCTAGTGTAATACAAGGAGGAAAGTTTAGTCTTGCAGCTGTGTCAAAGTACTGTGCTTTTAAGTCGTGGCTGATAATAGCAAGTGATCACTGCTTGGGAGATGCAGCCTGACAGCAGTCCTGGTTACCAGGGGGGACTAGGTCTGGAGATAAAGCTTGCTGGAAATACACATCTCTTTCAGTTCAGCCTTGTTTGTCTGTCTAAACAAGAAGGAGATTGCAGGTTTAATCAGAAGCTTCTGGCCTGGGTTCAGTGGCTTCCCCGTCATCAGGTCTGTCACTTCCACATCAATGGGATTTCTGCCTGTGATGCAGCTGCAGTCCTGGGCCTGTAGGGTCGTGGTGCAGCTGGCTCCATAGCTGGTTATGCTGCCAAGGAGAGAGGCCTGGCGTTCCTATCTCCTCCGAGATTCTCCTTTCCAAGAGAAGGCAATTCACCTTGCTGAATGTTCCACTTCCCAGCTGGGAAAGTGATGGTGCTGCAGATCGGTGGCAAGGGCCATGCCCTGTCCTCTGGCCTGTGAGAGGCAGACCTAAGCGTCATCCTCTCTTCCCCTGCTGCATAAAAACCTTATTGTGCTTAGCAGGCTTTTCCCTGCCTGCCTTGTCGAAAAAATGTTTAATGGATATGAAGGTTATGAGCTTTGGCATAGCAGGAAGGTGAGGAATTTTTTCTTCTGTTTTCGGTCGGGGGAAGTGTAGGGTGGGAGGTGGCGTGTGGGAGCGCTGGTGATGAGGAGCTCTGAGCGAGTGCATTAATTAACCTAGGAGGATCACAGGGCCACTGGAGTGAGAAACTGCAGCTTTAGCATCTAGTGATCTTTGTCCATTGCTGGGTTTGGGTCAGGGACCTCGGATAAGAGAAAGGGAAGGAGGGTGGGCACGATGGAAACCAGATGTGCTGGACTGAGGAGTCAGCCTTCCCGCTATAGGGCAGTAAGCACCACGCTGCCTGCACACAGCACCCTCGGGAATTGCATCCTTCACATTCAGCATCCTCCTGGCCTCTGTGGGGCCAGGACAGGCACCCACATACATACACATGCACATACGTGCATGCACACATGCTCCCACAGACAGTCCTGGCTCTGCATTTTTCCTTTGGCCTACCTTGTCGAATGGCCCTAGAAGACTAAACAGGTGTTATCTACTTTTGATTTCAGTGCATTTAAATTAATCCTGTCAGCTCAGCTGTTAAAACAACTGTCATCTCCAGCTGTTAGTAATTTTCGACTGGGCACTTTTACAGGTTGCCAAGTTCTGAGCCTGCATTGTGAATCTCTCTTTCTCTCAAAGCGCTATAGTAACAATTTGTATTTTTTTTAAAGGGGACTTGCGTTGCACTGTTTTTATATCAGACCCCGTTTATTATATATCGAAATAATAATGTCACAAAACCCAACATCGTCATGCCAGACTTTGGAATAAAGAGCTAAGCCGTGTGTGGAGTGCAATGCATATCAATCTTCTGTGGGTTTGTTGCAGCCTCTCTATGCATTTTAAATTTGAATGAGAGATGAATCAACCTGAGGCTTTGGGAGAGAGGGAGAGGGGGGCTCTAAATTTTGATTGCCAAAAATAAAGCCCACTTTTCAGAAGTACTCATCTCTTTTTTTTCTTTTCCTTTTGCCTCGGAATGCATTTAATCTTAATAATGAGTATTAGCAGGAGGGACCTCATAATGAAAATATCTAACATACCTTTGAATTAGATTAATGGCATACACATGGTGGGCTTAAGAACTGTAGGGAAATAAAAAATCATAAATTTGATACATGTTATTGATTCCAGTAGGCGCTCTCTAATGTGACATATTCCTATGGGATCAGGATCTATAGTCCATTACCAGTGCTTCAGAGGCAGATAGCACTTGTGGATTACACACATGCATCCTGACAAGGAAGGCTTTCTGTGTCTTTACAGTTTCCGCTCATTACAGTATTCTGGCTAGGTTTTCAACTGGTATAGAACTGACACTGCTCCACTGACTTATTTTGCAAGCTGTCCTTACAACACTCTAAAGGATTATTCAGGTGTTCTTTTGTATGTTGCTAGGAAAAAGAAGTACTTAAAAAGTGGCTATAGGTAGGCTGTTTTTCAGGAGATTGCAGATGAATTGCCATGTTTCAGGTAGCCAAATGAAAGGGATTCATTTGAAAAAGCATGCTTTGTATTGGCTATCTCTTACATAAATAAGGGTGCTGCTTTTATGTTTTGCAGTGGAATAAAGACTTCAAATTAGATGCCACATTCCTTACAATTTTCATTGTCTTTTATCAAGAAAAAAAGAAGCCAGAAACTTCAGTAATTATATGAAAGATTAAAGGGAAATGGCAGATACTGAAGTTCTGTCTAATTCAGCGGGCCAGGTGCTGATCCCATGTCCACTTTCACAATATGTATCTGCTTTTTGGTGTGTTCAGCCACTGAGAGACCATTGCTGCTATCCGAGCAGCATCTCAAACTCCAGTATAATTGTGGCTCTTTTTGGAGATCTCGCAATAATGTCTACCCAGAGAAGTCCTGAAATCTGTGTGCAAGATACATCAGTATTTGGTAAGCCATCGTTGTTAGCTTCTCAAACAGAATCATCACTTAAATGGGAGGAGAAGCAACTTCCTCAAATTTCCTTTAGAATGCTAGTAATGAAATAGGGTTCTGTGCCTCTGCACACAGTAGTCTGTGGATATGTAGTAGCAGATTATATGCATGTGTACTCACACCTACTATTGCTACTAGCAAGAGTAGATGCAACAGTGGCTTATCTTGAATTCTGGTGCATCTCTCATGCTCCTTTAATAAATAATAGAGCTACAGCTACTCTCAAACAATTTACAGTAAGAAAGAATTAAGTCAATAGTATATTAATCTAAAATTCAGATTTTACAGAAGCTGCTGCTAAACAGGAACATAGTTAGATCAAAGCAAGTAATATGTACATATGAGGGCTGCTCTGAAAGTAGTGCCTCCTATGTTATTTTTTTGCACCATGACATCAGAGGAGGATGTTGGTGGTATGGCAGTACAGGCTGAATCTTTCTGTTGTCGAACGGCGGGAGAAAAGCGAATGACCACACCTGTCATTGACATATGATCAGCTAATCTTGTTTATTCCTTGGCTGTGTGTACATTTATAAAACGGATAATTAGCTCATACATAGTGCAAAAGCGGAGCTCATCATTGGTTCCCAATTACATACCATCCCCAAGTATCTTTGCAACTTGTTATCATCCTGAAAGTTACTCCCTTGCTGAGTTCACAAAACCATGGCTAGTTTCTCACCGTCACAGGGCATCCTGTTGTTCTTGCTGTCCTTGCAGGTGGTATGGCTGCTTGTTTAGCTGCACTGTGTTTATGACCCTTCTCAGCTAACCAGCTGTAATTAACACTCTCTACACCTTACCATCCATATTCCATCATATTTTGTTGCCACGTGACATATGGCAGCAGAGGGGCAGTCTGACAAAATGGCGTCTGACATTGATGTGCATATGAATCAGTGGTGTGGCACTAAATTCCTTCATGCAGAAAAAATGGCCACTTGACATTCATCAGTGCCTGCTGAACATTGACGGAGACCAAACAGTGGATGTGAGCACAATGAAGTGGTGCTTGGTGCACTTCAGCAGTGGCAACAAGGCTGTGAAAGGCAACCGTGTTGCAGACTGCCATGCACAGCTGTCACAGCACAAAACATTTCAGTCAGGTCATCCATGTTTTGTGATCAGGGAACTGTGTATGGAGATGAATATCAGCTTCAGTGGTAGCAACACTGGAATAGGACAAAGGCTCCAAGTAGATCCCACAGAGGCTCACACAGGAACAGACAGATCACAGTGTGCAAGTTTGTTAAGACCTGCTGAACGAGTAAGAGGCTGAAGGTAACAATTTTCTGGACTGCACTGTTACCAGTGCAGTCACAACTACGAGCCAGAGTCCAAATGGTAGTCCATGGAGTGGCAGTGTGGGACTTCTCCAAGTTCAAGGTGCAGCCCTCAGTGGGTAAAGTAATGCTCACTGTCTTTTGGAAGAGGAAGAAGATGATCATTTTGGATTTCTGGATGGTTTGTTAAAACCATCAACTGTGACCACTACATCACAAAGCTGACTAACCTGAAGTCTTGGATTTCCAGAGTCATGCCAGTGAAGACAACCTTTCTCTTGCAACACAAGAATGCCAGGCACCGTAGCAGCTGGAAGACTGTGAAGCACATTGCTGATCTTGACGGGACTGTCCTAGCACACCTACCATATAGTTTGTGTGTTTGGGCCGATGAAAGATGACTGCATGGGCAACATTTTCCTAGTAATGACACTGTCATAGTAGCTGTGAAACAGTGGGTCACCCCTTCTGGTGTAGATTTTTATGAGTGCGGCATGCAGGCTGTTGTTCATCACTGGCAAAAATACTTAGCTAATGGTAGTGACTGTGTTGACCAAGTGTTTTTTAGCTGAGAATCTGCTCTGTTGAATAGTGTTATTGTGTTCTTTATTGTAGTTTCCATGGCAACAAACAGGGGACATTACTTTCAGAGCAACCTTTGTAATACTAGTTCTTTGAAAAACAAACTGAAGTGATGGAAAATTCAAAAGAAAAAGGAAAGACTCCCTGTTGTAGAAACTTTGTTTCTACCCCTATTTATTTATTTATCTATTTATTTATTTATTTTAGTGAGATTAAAAAGTTGAGTCTAGGATTCAGTTCTATATGGTTATTTATAGTCTATGTGATAATTTGGTGTTTAAACCTGCATCAAACTCTCCTGGAACATGCAGTGTGAAGAAATGATCCTTCTAACCACGGTTTATCAATATAGATTTAGCTTTTTGCTTTGCAAGATGCACTGAGCTGCTTGTAAAACTGCTGAACTTGGAGGCCAGACTTGCTTAAGATTCCTGGAGTGGATGGCTGCTTCCTTACTCCTTCTATTTCCAAATCTGGTCCCCACCTCCTATTCACAGCAGATCTTTGACTCATGGCTTCTGCTACAAACTCTCACCCTCTCCTTTTGCCAAATAGTGTTGATATTGGTTAACTTAATATTGCAAAAGATGATTTATGTGTCTTTTCTCTTTTGCAAGTTCCTTTCTTTGCAGACACTATCTTGAATCTCCTTTGGCGTGACACTAGTGTAAAAAACAAGTAATTAGTGACATCAGTGAAATTATCTATGATGTGCAAAATTCATGTAAGTGAAACAGATCAGCTCCTTGTACTTGCAATGTGGAAATATATGTCTGCTTTGCTTACTCAAATTAAAAGATACTTCCAAACCTTTGAGGTTTTTGTGCAACCTGAAAGGTTCTATTAATCTTATCTATGTGTAGTAAAACCTTGTCAATTCACAGTAATGATTCTGGGATTTGACAGGTAAGCACATTTTTCAGCTCACTTCCATTTGAATGATAGACTGAACCTAAACTCTTGACCCTGAAAATCTAAATTTAGGGGGTATTTAAAATCTCAATTTTGCAACTTAAGTCAATATTTAAATTTCCTTGACTTTGCATTTAGCAGTTTTGGCCAACTGATTTATGTTTGACAATCCAAAGGTGTACAAGATACCTACACAGGCTATCATCTCATAGAAGATAGAACAAATGTAAGAAGGGTGCGGGCTGTGGAATGCTCCAGCATCACTGAGGAGTCTGCAGGTGCACTAACGTTCATGCTGCTGAATTCATAAAACTTGTCCCCAAGCTGAGGGACCAAGGAGGCTCTTTCATGGCTTGAAACTCCAGGGACCTGTGGTAGTTAAAAGTGTGCATGACCTTCCATATGTATCTTGCTTGTGTGACTGGAACAAGTAAAGAAAGATTTACCAGAAAGCTGTTTTTTGTGGGGAGGGTAAAAGATTGCTTCATCACTTTTTCCGTCATTGACTGAAAAATATATAACACAAGGAAAAACACACTAGTTATTTTTTTTCCTTCTTTCTTTCAGTGTTCTTCTTTCAGTTCTGTGTTTATTTTGTCTTTCTCCTTACCTTCTCTTCCTATCTTTCTTGAACAAGCTCATTAACATCCATTAACTTGATTTGACAAGCATGAGCAAGCTTCTCCGAGGCAAGCAAGAAAAGTGACAATAATAGCAAAAATAATAGTGAAAATTTGATATCAACAGGACATGGTTATGTAAAGTGCAATGCAATGTCATTGTAGTGCAGAATATTGCTAGGCTCTTAATTAAACGATGATTTGTTATATGAGATATAATCCAATTCTTGACTGCTCTTGTGGATCTCTAACCCCAATATATGCAAAGTTATGCTTCAGAAGTTTCTCTATTTGGAAAACCAGAAGTGAAAATTTAAAATTATCAGTATACTACCATGACCCCTCTGTGTAGTTCTTATTTTGGTAGAAGAGTGACATTTTCAGTTTAGTTGTCTAGGAAGGACTGAAAGCTAAGATGAAAAACATACTCATTTGCATTCAGATATAGTTGTAAATGCATTGCTTCAATTACTAAAAATTCCCCAGGTGAGCAAACCAAAAATTCTGCATCCTGGTACTATTGCCAGCTATCTGTGATGGGTACACCTCCACATGAGTATATTCAAATAGCAATACCTGTTTTCAGTGTTAACGTGATTTGCTTCCAATATGAGTAAATAAGTTGTTTAAGGGTTTTTTTTGTGTACATGTTTATGGTTGTTTTTTATGCGAAAGGGAAGGTTCATCTGCAACTGTGAAATACAAGAAATATAAAATGAGGGAATGTTACTTTGATCATAATCCCCGAACTCTATAACAGTTTGCAAACTATCTAGTCAGAATTCCCTTTCTGCTTTGTTGGACTTAACTTAAAGAAGTGTAATGTTAAATTAAAAAAAAAAAAAAAAAAACCTAACTGCGAGACTTTTTTTCTAGACATGGATTCCTTCCTGTCAAACTATCAGCGCCTTGTGCCTTCTTTCCCTTTCACTGCTTCCATCACACTGAACCAAAGTAGTGTTATTTGCTTCTGTGGTTTATGAGAAGCCATTTGGCCCCTGCCCTGAAGAATAAAAATCTGTATTTCAAGCTGAAAACACTTCATGGAAAAATTCTGACTGTTTGCCTTCCATAGTTTAGAAGAATATTTATACCATCAGGTATCAGACTTAGGTGGGCTGATTTCAACTCTAACAAGACCCATCCCACTTGATCAGCTTGAGATACCTTAAAACCATATCAGTCTCAAGAAGTCTAAAGGAAATAGTCTAACCAGAGCATTGCAGCTAATGCATGTATTTCAACCCATGCTCAGAAGGCTGGAGACTTTGATTTTTGGATTTCATTCCTGGACTTTTTCTTTTCTAACCCAACTTTTCTGTGTAGACTGTGACATTAAATTAATGTCTGGAGGACATGTTGAGACTTCTTGGTAGAATATGATAGTTAAAAGTCCATAAATAATCTCTTTTAAGGATGTGCGTAAATATGGATTTATATTGTCTTTTATCTTCTGTGACAGGTATCTTAAGCTTATTTCTTTTTCCTATGTTCCTAGAGTTAAAAGAACCAAAAAAAGATCAAATTGACCTATTACTGAATCACCAAAAGATACAGGGAGTTGGTTGCGTTGATATTCTGTCATATGTTATTGAACAATGGCCTTACGCTGTTTCATGGCACTAAAAGAGGGTAGCTATGTTAAATAAAACTGTAACAGTCCAGCCTGTTTGGTAGACTTGTTGGCAACTCAGCAGCATCCTCCCTTTGGATGCTCTCCTTCAGAGAAACCTAGTGCATGAAATTTCGATGGTGTTAGACTGATTCTTCTGGTAAATAAAATGGAGAGTTTTATTCTCCAATACCTTCAGGATTTAAGCAAAGTCAAATTCAGTAGTCTTATTTAATGATCATCAAAGTCTGCTGAAGTCAAGAGAAATCTGTAAACCTTGGATGAGAACCCCAGGTCATTACCTGTTGCAACTTGTGTTGCATGAAGAACTCCTTTATTGCTTAAGCTGTTGATGCTTTTTTCCCTCTTTGGTAAGATCTTCTCTATGGCAGTGCTATAGTCTTCAACCAGTGCAGAGCTCATGGAGTATTTGAGCTAAATGTCTGTAAAGCCTTCTGTGAGGATGCTCATGTGGTGGAGTTTGCAGACTTGGAGAACAGCGATAAAAGATAAAATTGTGCATACTGTTTTCAAACTTGACCAGTTCCAGACAGTACAATTTGGAGGCAATTTCTGGTCAGCTTCACTTTGGAAAAATACAGAAATGCAATTAATGTGCTAAAGCAAGAAAGCATTGAATGAGTGGTGGTGCAGAATTTCAGCTGTAAACAACATGGGCTAATTTTGCCTTGACAGGACTCAACAAAAATGAGTTGTGGTTAAAAGGATTTGATGTCCCGATGGATACAGACAGCTAACAGTTTGGGGTTTGCAAGGTTTCCTTTAATGTGGTTACACTTAGACTGTATATCATCAGGCAGCTTCAAGCTTTCAAATGACACTCTTCTTGCTAGCATTCATTTCTCAGATTCTAGAATATTTTCCTTCCTGTCTGTGTATTAGTTAAACAGCTCTGCAATTCAGATGCCAAACTGAACCTTTCTCCACAGTGATTTCAGGAGAGGGAAATGTTCATCCTGTAGTATATCGCAACATTTCATTTTGATTTTTCTTGAGTTTTCCCTCTGTTTTGTCTCTATCTAGTTCTGCAGAGCAGAAAGTCCCAGTTGTATATGCTGCGACTTGTATTTTCCTTTGCTTGTTATCTGCTTGTAGCCAAACTTCCAGGTCTGATCCACTTTATCCATTCCACATTGCAAGACACAGAAAGAAGCAGGTTGAATGGTCACATTTTCCTTTTAAGCAATTCTAGGAAAGAAAATTAAACTATGTATATTTACTGTAAGACTATTGAGAAGTTTGAAAACAACATCATCAGAGCAGCTAAGAGCACTACATTATTCCATTGTCTGCGTTGTTGTGCAGACCTCATATGTGTTGTGGGACTGTGCTAATTTACTGTACTGCTGCAGACAGGTACAAAAGGACACGCTGTCTACTTGCAGCAGGGTAACATTTCTACCAAGAGTGTAAAGTCTATAATGTGAGTGGCTTGTTTTCACCCTCAGTGAAAAAAACAGAAAACAAAACCACAACTTCACAATTAAAAAAATAGAATAAATTAGAAGGTAAAAAAGCACACCTTGCATGCTCTTGATTACATTTTTTGAAAGTTATCCCATTTTCAGATGAGGCTGACAGACCTAATGAAGCTGTATCAACTTTCAGTGCAATTTAGAAACATGAGCACCTACTTCACCTTGAAATTGCACTTCGTCTCTCACACTGTTTAAGTGTTCAAATGTTCAAATGTCCTTTTAATAAGTCAGTAATAGAAGATATCCTGGACCACTGTAGTGTTTCAGGTGTACTCTATTTCATCCCAGAGAAGAAGCAACTGTTGCTTAACCCCAGCGTTGTTTGTATTACTATATAATCCCCAAGAGATGCAAACTCATCCTGGGATCCTCTGTATGAGGCTTTGTATAGGCAAACTATGAAAGCAGATCCTGCCTCGGAGACCTTGGTCTAAAAGTAACCTGACATAGAAGCAGTGGGGCCTGTGCCTGCATCACCCCAGCTGCGCCCAGCATGCTGGCTGGCACGATGGATTTGCAGGTACAGGCCTGAACTTCGCAGCCTGGGCCCACACCTAATTAAGTTTGAATGCAGCAGAGTGAATTGCTTTGTGGGTGTACATTGGCACGTGTGTACCAGGGGTATCACTGTGTGCTACGCTAATTAACTGAGTTTTTGTGAGAGGCGATGAAACCAAACTCTGGTATTTCTGCCTTTGCTGTGGTTGTAATAGAAGTGAGAGAAGTGAGATTTATTTTTAGTTGTGGATCACATTTCTCTTATAAAAACCCTTTGTCTATGGTATTTGGTTAATGAGACAAGAGCTGAACTGTGACATGATGGGTATAAATAGCCCATACTGATTCTTGTTTACTCCAGTATTCCCTTTTGGAATCAAGAGAAGGGAATATTCAACAACAACAACAACAAACCCACAAAAACCAAACAAACTAAAAAGCAGAATTTGCCCAATTTCCTGATATGGTAAACTAGAAAAGGTGTCCATATCTTATTATTTACAAATATACAGCTATTTTATAAAATGAGCTTCTTAAATTAATACAACAGTGTTTTGCATACTACTTTATACTAAATAGATTCTATCATTGTTTTCATGTTTTCAAAAAGCACCATTCTATGAAAGCTTAGCTCAAAATTCACTTAAGCTATAGGCTTTTAGTCCATGCTTAATAAAGTCGGGTTTAAGCAAATATTTAATGTTAAATGAGTACTGGATGAATTACTGAATTAAAGCTAAAAATACTTTTCAGCACTAAAAAGAGTGATGGAACCTATTTTCATATGGTATAGATGGTGCTAAACAACTAAAAGCTGAGCTGTTTAGCTTTGAATCACTGTATGCCTTAAACATATGTCTTGATCACTTTTAGCTTAGCATATATCCCAAAATATTACTCTGGATCAAAATATTACTCTGGATCAAAAGACGTTCCTAGATCCTTTGGATAGCCTCACAGCTGCAGTGCTTTACTTTTTAATACCTTGTCAGTAGAAACAGGAGTGAGGTTCCACAGGACCTGAACAAGGAAAAGAAAATCTGAAGTTGAAATTTGTATTCAAAATTAAAAGCTTTACTCAAGATGCACATAGTCAGTACACATTTTCCATTTATGTTTATAAAACAGATTAAGGCCTGCATGTCAAGTTTAAATTTGCAGACTTCTGGTGGTGTATGTGTAAACACCTAAGTAACATTAGCTTTGCTCTAAGCATGGTTTTGTTTGCTTTAATGTCCTATAAATTTTACTCTGACATCAAATGTGTTGCTGAGTGTGATGAAGCTGGGGGTAATATTTCATTCAAGTGCAGTTTTTGTCATCGTTCAAAACTATGGTAATGCATTTAATGATTCTTATCTATTCTTCAGTGTCTGTGGTTATCTTTCTTATTTTCATTCTCATACATATCTGTAGCACTGTCTAGATCTGGAAGATTTGATTTGCTATATATGTTCAAAGAATAGAAAAACTGATCCTGTGTTTTTATTATATTTTTCTACAGTCTTCTCGTAGACCTTGAAATTGAAGCTGGCACATTTTGTAAATGTGATTTTCTTTCTTGGATCTTTTGAAAGTTGATTTTCTCTGTAGGTAAATTAACCTGTGATTCTAATAGCAACTTTGGCAAAATCAGCACAGTGGGATATGGATACAGGAATTCTTCAGAGCTCTGAATTAATAGTTCCATTCTGCCCTGAACGTGATTCTGTCATCCAGCTAATTGTATTTAAATTAACTGACAAAAAACTTGGTACAAGCATGGAGAAACTGTGACAGAGGATTCACTGTTTGGGTAAGAACTGAGTGAAGAATTGCTAAACCCATCCCTGATAAGTAAATTTAATTGGTCAACTACCTTTCTGTCTCTAGGAGATTTTTCACTCCATTACAAAAACAGATAAAATTCCAGAAAGCTACAAAGGAAAGTTTTCAGTCATCATTATTTTTTTTTCTAAAACGCTCCTTTGTTCAAAGCCATGTGCTCTTTATGCTCTGCTCGAGTTTTGAAGTCATATAGAGTTTTTTTTCCATATACACATACATAGTTAGTGATGTCCTTTGAGGTCTCGATATATGAAAAAACCATAAAAGAAAATGTACTTTCATTTTTCTCTCTTGTGCCCATGGAATGATTATTATTGCACTGCAAGGGTTGTGTGTTTTGTGTTTATTAAACTTTTCATGTTGAAATACAAGAGTAGGTTAGTGTTATTTATCATAGTTATATTTTTGTTTTATTCTTAGTAATAAACATTAATAATGTCTTAGAAATATGTATGCAGATTTTGGACAGAATAACAGCATGAACCATTTTGGAAATTGAATAAGCTTAGGAGTGAGTGGTAAAAAACTTCCACACTAGACTGTGTTGAATTTGTTTCTGCTTGAATCCTAGCAGTCTATCCATACAATATACTACATATTCAACGTGAACATTTGTTCCTGTATGTGCATATTGTTATTCTTGAGTCTTGCCATGCAGTTGTAGGATGGTATTCAAGCATTTCATTTAATTTATTAGAAATTTAATATATCCTGTCTGTTTAGTTGAAAGCTGAAGGTAACTCATGAGCCAAACTGCCTTGGTGTATGTATTAACTAGTTGCAGTTTCTCCCTTCCATTTTTCTTATGAGCTGGTTGACTTTCTCTCCAGATGTGTCAAGGGTAGGGCAGGCTTACACTGAAATACTGATTTTGTTAACAGCTTGGATACAGCTGGGTATGGATCTGTAAGACTTGAGCCCTCATTTGAGAGCTAAAGAAAGATTTAGCCTCAGATTCCAAAACATTTACCAGGCATATTTTGCTTGGTTGCAGTAGAATTATGTTAAAATCCTACAGAGATAGGGACCTTTCATAAAACTTCAGTGAGCTGGGCAGGTTTCATTGTAGTACAGTGACACCCACTACAAGAATTGATTGGGAATCCTAAAATATTTTTACAGCATTTTTATGTAATGAATAGTTTCATTTTCTCTTCATCAAAAGATGTCATCATCCTGCAGTATTTTCCTCAACTCTATTTATTACTTTTATTAAACATTTAATCTTTCAAGCACAGTAGGCAGGTAGGTTCACACTCAAAATACTTCAGTGAGTGACCACGTTAAGCACCTGTCAGCATTTCGAGTGTTGTCTTGAGAGTGCCCTTGGGAAACTCCTAGAGCACACATGTAGCTTAATCTCTGGCAACATTTCAAATTCAGCCATCATTAATTCCATAGCCCCTTTCAGCTTCTAAACCTATTCACCAAGTACGTCAGTGCCACTTCTGCTGCTTACCAGACTTAGCCAAGCCATCGTTCATCTGGCAAACAACAGGACACGCACCTTTGCAGCTGGCAACTGCCACATCAAATGTGGTCTCCTTGATCTCCCTTCCCATTGAGAAGCCTGCCAGCTGTCGGACCACCTTTCTTCCATTCTCAGTTCACTGCTGCTTAGCTTTGAGCGTCCTTCATCTTTGTCTGCAGAACATTTTACCAGATGTTCCTTGCCCAACCACACTGAATTCCCAGAACCCACTTCTTCCCCCATTAAAAGTCTTGGCCTGACAGCCCTGTTTGTTTATTTTGTAGCTTATACCTTGTGTTTTAGGATTTGAAATGCATTTTCATTTGTTTGGGAAAAGCAAATAACCTTTTCTTTGTGTTACCACAACTAAAAATGCTAGGTAAAAACAAAGACTCAATTCTGTTGCTTGTTCCTTATTATCTATAACACTGTGCACTGCATCAGCAGTTCTCCAGACAGGATGGGGAATGAGAGTTAAACCTTTATTGAGAAGACACGAATAGTAGTTATTGATAATGATTTCTCTTTTGTTTTGTTTTTGGTTGGAAAGCACATTTTACAGATTAGTAGATAAATGTCAGTGAAGGTTTTTTTTAATGATATGTTTTGTTACCGAGATGACCCTTCCTTTGACAATGTTGAATTGCTATTTCAACTTTTTTATTTATTCTTTTTTTTTTCCTTTTTTCTTTTTCTTTTTCTTTTTCTTTTTCTTTTTCTTTTTTTTTTTTTCCTTTTCCAAATGTTCCCTACATGAGGGATGTCTGGTGATCTCTATTTCAGGAAGTGATGTTTGTCAGCTATAGTAAATGTACACTGAAGCAAATACAGGACAAATTCTGTTGGTGGACTCAACTGCTGGTCATCTACTATGCTAAATACACCTTTCGAGTTGCTTATAAGCTAAAAAATGCTATCTCAAATGCTGACTGTTTGCAGTGGATATAGGCATCATTTTTTATTGTACATGAAAGTGACCCTAAAAGAAGGACTGACTATCAATAAAAGTGATCTGGAAATTAGGATTTTAGTCACAGTAGAGTTCTGCATTGAGGCTTTGATCAGCACCTTGGTGCAAAACCCAACAGACTATTTTGTAGAAGAGCTCTGTTAGCTAAAGAAGAGCATCATATGCCACGCTGACTGTAGTATCAGAGGTACAAACCTGATGACCTGGAAGGTCCCTTATAGCCCTACATAGTGCTGCGTAGCAGTTGTTGGCAGTGATGAAGAGGAAAAATCAAGCCTTGAAATTACTGCTTCCAAAGTGCTGTTACAAGTTCTAGGAATTAATAGGAATATAGGATATTATGATATGCATTATAGATAGTGTGTCAGTTATCTGGATTCTTCTGACTCTCTCTGAAGACCTCTGAGTATTCTCTACTAATTTACTGTTCACGAGACAGAACTGTGCATCGCTGTTACTTATAAAAGAGCCAAAGGAAATTAGATGCTAAAAAGCTATGGCAAATTTTGTTTAGAAATGGCAGCTTGAACTGTCAGATACCAGGGAAGTAATACTGCCCTTGTTCCTCCTCTGTCTTTTGTTGTTTGTGGTTTTTTTTTTCCCTTGCTCAGGCTAAATGTTTTAGTCTGGACAGTTGAATTTTGCTAAGTTAAAATCCATTAAAAACAGAAGGATGAAAGAGGAATTCAAGCAGTCCAATTACTATGAATTATTTCCAGCATCTTGTGTAGCATAAATTATGTTTTACTTTTGTTGGCACTTGTGAAAAAAATAACAGCTATTGATTAGGCCTGTCAAGCCCTCATGGCCTGACAAGATATCTTTACTGTAGTCATGTGAGCAAAAGATTGAAATGATGCTGAGTTAGATCCTCTACAATCATCTCCTCTCATTGTTATTTTTAGTGGGCTTTTTTTTTAGCTGTACTGTATACAGTAGAACCTTATTGAAGCCTCACTTAAGATTCTTAGATAATCACCCTCACCAGGCTGCTTCTGGGAGATTTTCAGCAAACCATTTTTAAACACAGCAATATATTGATTTTTGAGAGGGGACAAGTGGGAGGTTGCTAATCTGGGCATTTGGGTCAAAGTCAGTGTTCGTGTCCCTGATTCCTTATTTTAGTGGGAGTGGGCAGCAAGCATAGGCATGACTCTGCCACTGATTAGAACTTCGTTCGTAGCTTTTAGTTCTGGCAATCTGAAAAACTGGAGGTTGTAACTGAAATGTAGAGCAGAAGTAGATTTTTACTCTGGTGAAATGGGGGACCAATGCTGATAGTGGTATGAGGAAGAATTTTAAAGGTGACAGAGTGAGAGGATATAGCTGTTTGTTTCCATTTTCATATCTGAGCTGAGAAATAAGTATAGTAATAGATGCAGAACTCTTGTATTTTGGGGCTGTGTGTGAGCATACTAGAGTGATATGGGCAAGTCTTCAGACTTCATCTATTCAGGTGGAACAGGTGGGAGGGACAGGTTTTTGAGCAATTTGGTTTCTTGAGATTTTCTTGTCCCTATTAGTTTAGCATCAAGATGCAGTGTAATAACTACGCCTGATTATCTAGCCTGACTTGATTATCTTTTTTTTACCACCACTGTCCTTGTCCAAAAACAGCAGTCTTTGGTACTTGAGCAGTAAATATTGCTAGATAATCTGTGATCCTTCCCTGAGGTGGATATTATCACTTGAGTGCAGTTATGGCAGTAGAGGTCAGATGTTCATTTGGCAAGAGAGGCCATGAATTTCTTCATGTTATCAATTCAAAGTTTGTGGGAAACCATCTGAAGGTAGAAAGTATGTGTAAACAGCCATAATATGGAGGCAGAGATCATCAAGATATTGGTAGGTGGGAGAAATTGTGATATTTTTCCTGATTTTCTTCATTGGGGTTCAAATTGTCAAGATTGTGACTTGAGTTAGGGAGAGTTTGAGCAGTAGTAAGAAGCCAGATAGCAGTAGTGAGTGGCCAGATAGCAGTAGTGCTGGGACACCTTGTCTCTGGTCAGGTAACATATGGAGTTAAAAACAAATCCCTAAAAATGGTTCAAATGATAAAGGTGTGTCAGATATTAAGAATGGATTGAAGTGTGGTGAAGGGTGCTTGCAGTCCCTCTCCCTCATTGATAGCAGCCTTCTTCTCTTCTTTGCAAAGCAGTTCGTACTTGGAGCTGTCTCTAATCTGTCATCTGTTCTTGGAATTTCAGGTGGCATTAGCAGATAAAACTCCCTTTGCTTGTTTGTGCTTGGCTGAGGGATTGCACCTTTCCTTAAATATCTGGACTCTACTACTGTAATCCCCGTCACTGATTTGTAACTAAGATTATTACAATACATTGAGCATAAAACTGCTACCTAGAAACCACAAAGAAGATAATCACTCTTTGTAAGGGAAACTGTTGATCACAGCCTGAACCTCTGATTAACCATCTGAGGCAAGCGACCAGTCAGCTGCGGGAGCACAGGTGAAGTTAATTCAGCATGGTGTGGAGTTTGACTTCACCTCTCCTAGATCCCACTTAAAAGCTGACCACCACTAAGGTAGCATCTCTTTCTGGAGATTGCTCCTTTGTGGAGGTTTTGTTGTGAGCATCAACACTCTTGCAAAATGCCTTTCTGTTATTTTTTTGTGGATGACATTGCAGGAAGGTATTTTGGCATGTGACAATTTACATCTCCCAGCTTCCATGAGTGTACAGATTATATGAGGTATGGTGCAAAGCCATCAAGAGAGTTATTAGGGCGCATGATTTTGCTTTGTGACTTTCAGAAGTATAGTAAGAAACTGAGCTGGAACCCTAGGAGTTATATGCTACAACAGTCAAAATACACTTATTGCTAACACCTTTGTTTTAGTTGTTGTCACCACTACACAAGAGATTTGAATCCTTTGTGTCCTCACAACTACTTCTCAAAATACTGTATCTATAGCTCTACTGCTGAGGTTTTTTTGGTATGCCTCCTTTATTCCTCTCCTCTGTTGACTTTCAAACTCTTTCAAGGACTAGATTTAAATCAAAAGGCTTGTCTTTGACTTTAATAAGCTTTTAATAAAATTTGAGGGGGAAAAAAATGCCACCAACACCCCTACAAGAGCAGTTTTTATGAGGGTTTGGCTCCCTTTTCTAACTCCACAATACCCCGTATTCTTGGTACTGCTTCTCTACACACCTGGCCATCATTAAGTAGTCTTTGTTTTTCTTTCGGTCTTAACCTTGTTTTAGCAAATGTAGTGTAACGTAGTACTGGGGAAGCTTATAAAATAATTAACTTCAAGTAAAGAGTGACTCGTTGGTAAACATGCCACCCAGTAAGGCTTATTTATTTCAAGGCAAGTTTAAAAATACTGACTGTTTTGAAGCCCTGGCTATCTTGTTTTACAGTGGAATCATTAATTTTCTTTTTCCTTTTTTATATTTTGTTATGTTCCCTACCCTGATTTTTTTTGTTGTTGTTGTTTAAATGGAAATTTACAAGTATGTGAGGATTTTCTCAGAGTCCTAGAAAAGCCTGGTGGTGTCAAATTGGATGGCAGATTAAGTGGTTAATAAGAACAGTTCCCCCAAATTAAATCATTTCAATGGTGTTAGGATTGAAAAGGAAAACAGGAGAGAGAAACTGAAGGGAATGCAATATGGACATCATGCGTGATCTTTCTCTCCTTTCAGGTAGGAGCTAGCACAGCAGTTTTTAACAATTAGCCCTTGTGTGTTTGTGTGCTTTCCTTCCTTCCATGTTGTTTCACAGTTATCTGTTGGTAACAGCAGTATTATTACACACAGATTAGAAGACAGGCAGCTTTTAGACTCCCTGACAGTTGGCCAGAGCAGAGATTAGAGATAAAAGTTAATCCCGTGAGGTAATAGCAAAAAAAGAGTACAAAGACATGAGATGAGCCGATAATGGTTTGTTTAGGTAAGAAGGCTTCCCCTTCCTTGGTGATTGGCTCTTGCTCAGTGGTGCTCCGAGGGATAGCTTCCCAAATCCTTCCGAAGGTTTATAGCTGCTAGCAGTGGTCAGTGACAGCGCTGGGGGAAAAATATGGCAGCCAGCAGTGGTAAAAAATAATGAAATCATTCTAACCATAAATGGAAGGTGCTGGACCATGGGGGAGATGAGAGATGTTTTCTTCCACAGCTGCAGAGCTATTAGTCAGTTAACACTTGAACAGAGGGAGGTTAAAACAGTTTCTAAGTTGGGCTTGAAAATATCAAAGAAAAGTATGTTTATGTTTCTCGTAAAGGAAAAATAATTCGAAAATGAAATGGAACTTGAGTGTGATCGAGAGTGGTTAAAACATTAATAGTCTGATAGGCTTTAAGTTTTACTTCTCCAAGTTTCACTGTTCCTGACTGTTTCATTAAACCTATTGCATGTTCAGAGAAAAAAGTTTTCAAAGATTTTCTTGTATTTCATGTATTTAGGAATGCTCTTAAATCTGTGTGGCTTCAAAAACGAAATTCAAACAAAGCCATCCCTTTATAGTCAAGTTATGAAGGAATATTCGGAAGAAGATTAGAAACATGAAACAAGTGAATTTTTACTTTAGAACAGCCCTATCATTTTGCAGCTAACACAGATAAATAAGTGTTTGAAATAGATGCTGTCTACCAACCACTGGTGATCCAGCACTTTGCTGCAGTCACAGAACTGAAGAGGTGGAAATTCATATCTGGTTGGTTTTGTGGTTGTTGTTTGTTTGGGATTTTTTTGTGTGTTGATGTGTTTTTTTTTTTTGTTTGTTTGTTTTTAACACTGATTGAAGAAAGCAGTAGCATTCAGATTCCTGATAGTAGTAATAATATTATCACAAAAATTGATGAATTAGCAAGCTGGAATTATTGAGCTTGCCTTAAAGCTGGCTATTGCAAATGCTAGGCTAAGAAGAGAATTGTCATAGAAAAAAATGAGTGCTGTATTGGGACATCTTGCTATTGGAACTGATGGGGAAAAAAAATTGCCCTCAGATTTGCTTCTTTGTACTTCTCTTTTTGAGGACAAGGAAGTAACATGAGTATCAAAAAGCACAATTATAAATTGAATAACCCCAAAGTGACTATAAAAAGTGAGTTCCTTAAGATGTAGTTTAATCTCTGAATTTCTTCTATGAATCTGTTTCAAGGAGTCAGTAAATCAAACTCTGATTTTTATTTTTTTTTTCTGTCAAGGATTGAATTTCTGGATGTTAATTAATATCTCACTTGGAATATTAATGAAATTTGTGTGATCACAGTAAGTAGGTCTTTGGAGAAGTGATGACTAGATTGGAAAAAAAACTAGTCAAAATTTCTCCCTAAACTTAGGAGAAACTATTAAAATTTAAAAAAAAAAAAAAAAAAAATTAAAAAAAATACCTTAACGAAGTACTCCGCTATAGTGTTTCCTGATCTTTCAGAGTCCTTGGGTTGTGGGACAGACTCAACTAGTAACATTTATGGATTAGTGTTAAAATTCCTGAAATTTGAATATTTCACATTCATGATTCTAGAGACCTCCTTTAGGTGTCAGGCAGAAAATATTAATAATTATTGTACTAAGCCCTTCTTTCTGCAGTTATACTGAAGTACTTGTGAGAAGAAAACACGGCTCCATATATCAGTAATATGATAGGTTTATTTGAGGGACTCACCATCATTCAGGAAATATTAGTTTCCTCCAAAAACAGAAGCGCAGACTGCTGCAGATACATTATAGAGCCATAGACAATATATTATCTTTTGAGGGGTCAGATTGTAGTATTGCTACAGTAATGCCGAGGCAAGGTTTCCACATGGAGAAGTAGTATATCCTCCTATAGGACAGTACCTTTGCGAGTGTCTTGTGTAGTTACCAAAGCTGCAGATACTTGCAAGATTCTAATTTTGGAATAAAACAGGAATGATAGGCAGGAATTTTCATTTTTGAAGCTTCCTGATGGAAAAAGAACATTTTTACAACATTTTCAATTTGAGCCTTATTGCAAGCCTTTGTTCAAATATGATACAGTTTTGCATCCATCTCAGTTTCAGCTCCTGTAAACTTGTCAAGGTTTGTCATGTCCTGTTTTGTTTTAGCCCCGTTTTCTCCTTTTTGTGCTTGAACAAGTGGGAAAAAGAAGTCAGGGTCCAGAGACTGCTGGACTGCTGAGTCCAGGGACTCAGCTGCGTTGCTCTTCCTTACCTAATTCTGAAGCTCCTTGCTTCAGGCTTAATTAGATTAGGACAAAAGTCAGAGTATAAAGTTGTAAGGAACTGTGGTAACAAAATTTAGCTTCACTTTTTTTTTTTTTTTTTTTTTTTTTTTTACTTTAGAACAATTAGACAACAAAAGGAAACGGAAGGAAAAATACCAGCCTCTCCACTTGCCAAAAGAATTGTCAAATTCCTCTCTACTGTTCAGAAGTAATTCACAATTTTGGGTAACAACCCACCATAGCTTTCATAAACAGTGCTAATATAATTTGCTTCTAATAGAATTTCATGGTGTACATAGCTTGCAGATAATTGGTTTAGGAGTAAATTGATGGGAGGGCTTTTCTGCAGTCTCTCTTTTTATCATTTGCTGCTACTATATGTCATTCAGAGTCCAACTCAATCAAGAGTCTATTACTGATAGCTGAACAATGTGGTGCCTACGGATCTTTTGTGATGCAAAAGTGGTCAGTTGTATTGTGCATGTTTCAAAAGGCATGACAGGGGGGGAAAAAAAAGAACAAAAGAAAGAACTTCACATACCAGCTTTTAGACAGGAAGGTGAATCATTAGAAGTAGTGAGTTTTTTTTTGTCTATACATTTCTTGTTTAAAATTCTAAGTTGAGTAACAGATCTTCAATATTTATTTATTTATTAGTGAGTGTCAAGTAAGTGTTGTGAAGTTGTACTGTCACTTCGTTAGGTATGTCAGGGTTTTCATTGGCTTCACAGATACGGGATACAAAATATTCCTCTCCGCTCTTAATTTTCTTGTTGTGGTTACTTGCCATTCTCACTTAAGAATGCATCTCAGTGCTCCGCATCTTCTTGAGTCTTCCTAGACTGAGAAATGAGGAAATGAGATCATTTAAGCCCTGTGCAATAAGATCATTTAAGCATCACAGTTTGGTGCTATTAGATTCAGTGGCAGGGGTGTTAGAGATTCATGATCCTTGAGGTCCCTTCCAACCTGGGCCATTCTGTGATTCTATGTGTTCTGTATGAGTATTAGTGTGAGGAGTCTTAGCCCTTCTCAGGAGGGAAATACAGATAATCCAAAACCCATGTGATTTTTATTTATTTATTTATTTTTTCTTTTCAAAAAAGTAAACCACATAGTTTCTAGAATATCTTACCCAGATGAATGACTTCCATTTGACTGAGTTTGTTCCTTCTAGGTCTAGTGTACTAGATAAATGAATAGTATCTTTTAATTTCTTTAGAAGCGAGAAAGATTGGGATAAATCTTCCATGTTCCATTATTTTAGCCAAATTTCACATAAGGACAATGGAGTTATGTGATTCTCAGTGTAGATGATATTCAGATCTTTGTACACTTTTTCTTGACTGTGATAACCTGTAAATGAATATGTAGACCCCACTAAATTAATATATATTTTTAAAAACATTTCCTCTGTATCCCTTGATATATATTATCATATATGTCAGACAACTAGCTGCTATTTTGTTGTATCTTGTATCATAGTTCTGGACCAAAAAGATGAAGTTTCAAATTCTAGGAAAGTCAGGGAGAATTTTAAAAAATATCCACAAGTTTTGATATGTCAGGATCAAAGTGCTTTATCTGAACTGCCATATTTCCTAACTGCGAAAAAGCCACACTGACAAATGAAAAACAGATTTTGTAATCAGAGATCAAATTCTAATTGCAATAGCTTCACTTTGGTACCATCAGAGATTCCCTGCCACACTGCTCAGATTAAGAAGTTGTCTTTTTCCCACATGATATCATTGTGTAGGTAAACAGCAGTGATTTGTGATGCTATTGTGCAGCCCTTCACAAGACTACGTGCCTGGAGGTGCAGTATTACTACTGATGAAATGCCTTCACTCTGCATCAAACAGCTTTCTTACACTGCATAATATAAAATCAAAAGGTGAAAGTTTGTCTGTGGTTGCTCATACTGTTTTCTGTTAATAGGGCAGTAGGAAACAGAAATGAAAAATGTAACAGAAATCCCTTTATCTCAAAAGTGAACCCACAGAAGATTTTAAGTCATTTTATTTTCTTGCTGTTTTCAGAAACAAACTTCTATACAGAGTTGATCAATTTGATCTGAGAAAATAGTCTTTTACAAAAGAAGCTTTAAGCAAGATCTCCATCAGTCATTCACAGGAAGATGTAGGGGATTTTGGTTCTATTTTTTTTTCAGTCTTTTCCAGCCTCCTACGCGTCTGGGTTATAGGTGGGATCAAGTTGGGAAGCGTTAAAAATCAGAGGAGAACAATTTTTGGTATGCTTAACGTTTACCCAAATGTAAGAAAAGCCTTTTCCAAAGGCTTTCAAGTGAACTTTCACGATGGTTCAATAAACCTAGTTGATTTGGGGAGTCTCAGCTATGTTTACGCTTTTAAGGAATTATCTGAACTTTCAAAGTTTTAATAGTTATCCCCATCATGATAGGTCTTACATGACTGGCAACGTCAGAGAGCATACAGCTTTCCCTCCGTTGGCTCTTGGCTGCTGTTTTGCTTGTATGCTGCTTAGTGTTCTTGAGGGCAAATAGATTTCACTTGCAGCAGGAAAGCTTTGGGGTGAGCATGTGTGCATGTGTGTACACGTGTGTGCCAGGGGGCGAGGAGGGGAGAATCACACCTGTATGAAATGTACTAGGGAGAGAGGCGAGGATACTGAATGGCAACATTTAGGCATTGACTGTGACATTGTATTAACCTTTTTAATGGATGTATGTAATAAAGTGACATGTAAATGGAGCACAAGGGGAGATATGACACTATATCTGGAAAAGGATAAAACAGCCAGTGAATACTGGGCTATTATAGCAGTTTGCAAACCTTGGATAAACTCAGTCAGCGGTTGTATAATTGGTTATTCAATCCCGACCCTTGTTCACAGCTCAAAGCCAGGAACACTGAGACCTGTTGCCAATTTGAGTGAATGCAGTGACTGTGCTCGGCCGGGGCCTAGCGCTGGAGCCAGGCCTTTTCCTGTGGGCTGGTTTCCACCATGTCTGGGACTGGCGTGGTGACAGTAGCCCTTTTGTTGTGAAAGGCTGGCTGGTACTCCCCTCCTTTGCAAAATGTCTAACAGCTACACAAATATAAGAAAATAGGAAAAGGGACTTACTGTAGCTTTTCTCTCACCGAGTTAAATGTAGAGGCTGTGAAAAGGAGGCAAAGTCCAAGCAATAAGGGAAACTGAAGCATGCTCTGAGAAGCCATGGCTAGATAAGGGAAGCAGCATGTTCCTCCAGTGTACAACGCGAACCGTGGAAAAAACGAGGCTGTCTTAAATAGCGTGAAATGCAAACTGTGCATCCTGAGTAGGGCTCTCCTCTTGCAGAGCACTCTCTTCTGCACATGCAGTTGCTCCTTGGGCTGCACCGAGCATCCCAAGAAGCCTGTGGGACAAGGAGGCCCTGTGGGGCCGCTGCGGTGCTGAGCGTGGGGACTTCTGCATGGAAACACTGCAGAAAAAGGCACAGAAGCACCAGTGCTGCTGTTGTGGTCTGCTGTGGAGAGTGCCTTCATGGAGGCAATGTGGTACAAGGCAGCTGGGGACAAGAAGAGGAGTGCTGCGAGTACCCCAGTGCCCTCCACCCGCATCCCTGCACACACAGCTTCCCAGCAAAGGCAGGGAGATATTTATGGAATGTCCTGACTCAGAGGCCAGCTGTTTCTCTTCTAGTAAAATGGTAGTTAGAAACAAATCAGAAGAAGGTTTGATTTTGGTTGATGAAATAATGAATATTCAGTAATATATATAGAAGATGAGCCTAGATGAGCTAATGGTCCCTTCTGGTTTCCAGCTTTTTGTGAATGAGTCTGCAGTGCTATGAATCTACAGCTTAAATTTTTCCTCCCTTCTTCCCCCCCCCCCCCCCCCCCCCCCCCCGTTCTCTTAGCTGTCAGTGGTGGGATCTTGCTCCTTTGTATTATAGTTTCTAAATGTGCTAGGTTACACAGTATTGTTTTTGTCACCTCCTGAAACTGCATCACCCCAGAGATAGGGGAGTAGTTGACTGTGCACAATCTTTTAAAGTTACAAAATAACATCGATGTAATGGTTAAAATTATATGCCTCTATAACACAAAGGGATGGGTTTGGGGGCTAATCTCTTTGCCATTCTGATTTACTCTAGTTCAGAGAAAATAATACAGAGTGCCCGATTTAATGAAAGGCTGCAATTCAATCAAGAGGTTCTGCTGAGGTCGTATAATATAAATGGCTACTGCACCTCTTGACTGAGTTACAGCCTTGATAATTCAGTACTTTGTTGTTATTTATGAGGGTAACTTTTCAAAGTAATCTGCATATCTCCCGCTAAAACCTGCTTTGAAAATTTTGTGCCATGATGTCATTGTAAAAGAATTTTTTTTTTCTTTTAGTAAGAAAAGAAAGAAAGAAAAAAACAGCAAAATGAGGGGGGAAAGGAATGCATTGTTTTAGAATAGAAAATTAATCACTTGGAAATGGACTAGTTATTGTGAAGCAAATGCAGAAAGAGTATTGAACTTGCAATACATGAGAAAAACTGCAGACACTCCTGCCGAGGCTTTTAATGGAAAATACACCACATCATCTCATTATAAACACAGCTATAGGCACGAAAAGTTGTAACAGTGGAGGAAAAGTGGCATTGTGGAAATATATGTATATATTTTATAATGACAGTTAATGTTGCTCAATCTTAATTGAAATATGGTTTGAGTTAGCAGACATTCATTCTAGTAGGGGCTCTTGGAATTTGGACGTTTTAGGTGTTTATGTGAAGGACATAGTATTGTACATTGCTGGTGTAAATGGTGTGGTTTAATGGTCAGGAGTCCAGTGCGCTCAGTCCATTGAAGTCTAGCCCTGCTGACACTGCAGAATCCACTCAGTGTACACCACACTTTCTTAACCCCACAAATTTTATCTGTTTTACGTCACAATGCAATATTGTGTGCCAGGATAAAGCACTGATGTCTCCCTTAGGTCAGTGTTTTCAATTTAGTGTATCGTAGGTGGCTGACTGGAGAGTCTACAAAGGGTGTAGAAGAATAAATGCTTGAGATGCCTCATTAATTTAATGTAGTGGGCTTAAAGAATTTTGTAGTAGAACAACCCAAATGTAATTGAAATAGAATGGAGGAAAGTTTTTATTTCGTCATTTTCTCCAAGTTAGAAATGTTCGAAGTTGTAATAGCTGCTTCTAGATGTTACAAACATACAAAAAGTATCTGAAATACACTTGGAAACAAATGTTTCAATGAAACTCAGATCGAGGCTGTGCAGGAGCCCAGCTTTTCAGCAGAACTCTCTAGCAGCGCACGTCTACAGCACTGCTTTTTCTTTCTTTAAGAACAGGCAAATGGGAGAGGAAAGAAGAGAAAAAAGTATAATGCACTGCCTACCAAGTAAACCATAAATCACAGTGAGCTACACCTCTTCAACTCTGAAGTCATGGAAAGCAAAATAATTTTCTTTGATCAGAATTTTAGGGTTGAAAATCATTCACAAGATTCACAAAGAATGGAAGAATTCCTGTTGCCAAATTTAGAACCCACTTCAGAGGTTTCTTCTAGCTATAGTAGGAGTTTGCAAATTTAGAGGCCAAGATTATTAAAAATCTGGAAAAAGTTTGATTTTGGAATTGCTGCATTATATTTCACTATTTCATTTCTCTGCTTGCACTAGAACTAGATCAAGATGGTGTTTGTTTGTTTGTTTGTTTGTTTGTTTCAAACAAGAATCTATTATTGCCATGAAAAAATATCCTGGTTGATTGAGAAATACTTATTTAAGCCTTCCTGTGTAATGAAGTCATTTTAAATTTTCCTTAATACTCAGCAATATAATAAATGATATACTGGTTCTTCTGTTATAGATAATGCATAAGTTGATGGTGTCATTTTCAGCATTGTTCCATTTTCCACTACCTTGCAAGGATAGGCATAACATGTTCTATATTGTTCCATGCAGTATGACCCTAAGTTTTTCAAATTAAGCTACCTTTTATATATGCCTGATTCAGCTTGTGTTGAAATAACTAGAAAGATGTAACAGGAATTAGATGGGACCCTCCAGGTCCATCATCTGCTATAACAGAGTTCAAGAAATACATGAGCAAATGGGAAAGTTTCCTAAAGACACGTGATGGTCTGTGGGAGACTGTGGAGGGGAGCCTCTGTTTTACACCAAGTGTCTATTAAGGCACTTCCATTTCTTCAGCCAGGTAGTGGGAAGCTGAGTAAATTGGTGGTGTAGTGCTTAATGGCTGTGTTCATGTAACTCCAAGTTTAGTTTGGTGGTTAGAACATAGGAGAGAAGGGAAGCCAGCATAGAATAATTCTCCCTTTCTTTTCTGTTCTTCTCTGTAGCCATTGTATTTTACATGGCATTTGACCATGTCTATTTGTCATTCATGTGGCTTATTCCACCACCACCACCACCCCCAGCCCCGAGTACACTGGAAAATGCTGTTGAAGAGGGAAAGGGGGAGATGGGAGGGCACGGTTGTGTGGTTTTTGCCAATTGCAACTCTTAAGACTTTGCTGAAAGCTGCAGTCGTCAGTGTGGTTATGCGATACAGAAATTTATTCCATCGGCTTTCAAGGTATAGACTGCTTTCATTTATGCCATAGCATCCCCCCGGGATTAAGTCATTTGTTGCTCTGGCATTCTCTTAAAGCCTGGTCACAAAAGAGAACTTTCTGAACAATGGACCTGTTATCCTATTCAGCCCTTTCTGATCTATTAAATTCCCTGTTACACCATTCTGCAATTACTCCACACCCCACCTTCCCAGACCCCCTGTTCTCAAGCAATCTGGGAATTTGCCCTTGTCATTTGCCTCACTCCACAGGAGCCCCGCATCCCTCTGTTTCCTCCCCCCCACCACTGTTGACACTGACTCTGTGTTCTTTTCTGTGCTTAGTATAGTCATGCAATTTTGGGTTTTGATTTGACTCTCCTTCATACCTGCATACCAGTGAAAAACTGAATATCTATTCAAAGAGTTCTCCATCCCTTTCAGATAGATACAGGTTTTTAAGGAAAATATTCCAGTTATATCTCAAAGTTGAAGAAGAAAAGCAGAATTGTATTTGGTTCTTTTTCTGAACGTTTCTTAATAGGTACAAAATAAATTTATCTATGAACTGCAAGAGAGGTAGGCACCACATGTGAGAGGTCAATTTTAGCCACAAAAGTAAATCACAAAAGGTATGAGTCTGTATAACAGTTTGGTAACGCTATCATCCAAACAGAGTTCATTAGCTCTGTATTTCAGGTATGTGAATGATAAAATTGAGTTAAAGTTGCCAGTGGGCTTGGATTCATTTATTATTTTTCACACAGTACCAGCAGTTCTCTGACTGAATTTTTTTTCAGAGCAAACATTAAAATCTAGCTGAGTTTTCTAGAGACTTGGAGTTTGTTTGAATCAATGTTCCGAGTTACCCCAAAAACACAAACAAGAAGATAGACTCAGGTTCCCCAGCAGTCAAGCTGCACAGCCCTGTTCACAGATTGGTTCTTTAGTCCCATACACTCTTCATTTACAGATTTGCCTTAATTTAAAGGAGCTATTGCTACCAAAAAGCACTCTCTTTTATTGTCAGGAGGATTGGTTTTAGGTCTTGCAAGATTGTATTCCAGCTCCTCATAAAGGTTTGTCTCACTAATACTCAGGCCATGCATTATGGTTTCTGTGTTCCAGTTCTTTATTCCACTATAACCTACGTGATGTTTGAGACTGTGGTAACATAGGGAAGTTTGTTTAAAAGGCAGATCCTATAGTGGGATTTGAGTATAATGTCAATTTTGGGAAAGAGAGTGCCCAGCTTAGAAGTGTGGATTCATAAGGAACCATGTTGTTGGCCTAGGTGATTTGCTGCCTTCTGGACCACTTGGAGCTTCTCAGAGGACACCTTGACTAGTTCCTAGTGATGGAAAGTAGAAATGATCAAGTCAAGAGAATACAAATATGAACAACACTGATACCAGTTTTCCGTGTGTTAAAACAAAGTGATGCTTCTGCCCATTCACAGCTGATCTCTAATGTCTTTCATCCCCATACTTAGGGAGCAAAGAATGAATAGGATCCTGAACTACAGATGTTGCAGGGAAGGTAGTCCTTTCCAAGTGATTTTCTTGTTCTCTGAACAACTTCATTCTGCTTCAGTTCACTTTAAGCCCACTCTTCAGTGATCTTGTGGTTCACAAGATGAATGCTTTGGAACTGCAGAATAAATTGGTTTTGTTTATGAGGAAGACCTCATTTCAGTCATCCAGAGAATTACCTAGGGGCAGGTCTGTTCAAACAGGTAGCATGAGAAGTCTGGGAGGATGAGTATATGAACACCTCTCTTGTTTTTTTCCATGAAACAAATTAGTACCCAGGGAAACAAAGACAAGGTAATTGGACAAAGTGGAAGAAAGCTAGCTATCGGTGGCAGATCATGTGGTTGGTAGCACAGAGGTGACAGGATTGTTTCTTATTTTAAAGTAACTTCCTCTTCATTGGAGGAAGTGTTGACTTTCTCTGTATTTCTTGCATTGTCATCCTTCTGTAAAGAGCTGCACAGTGAATGGCTTTAACTCTTGGAAAGGTTTCTTTTTCTGCCCCGTATTCCTTTTCTTGGTCCTTGCTGATTCATGAATGCAGATGATTTTCTTAAGGAAACAGACAGCTATTTGCAAAGGAAGTTGTAGTAAATTGAGGTAGTCTTAAGCTTCTATAGCAGAGTATGAGTGAGATTCCTCCCTGATCCACACATTCCACACACCCCCCGCCCCCTCGATAAAAAGCTTTTGACCCTTTAGAGTGTTGGCAGTGTTTTGAAGGCATGGTTTATGCTTGAATTCGAAATTGTCCTGTCTTTTCTGACAAGCAGAAGTAAGTTCATGTTACTTTTCTGTTCTTCTTTTGTCTCGTGTTTGCCTGGACTACTGCAGTTACTGCCTGGATGAGTAGGCAGTGGGGGAAGACCATGTTTGGGTCCATTTTCAATAGTCTCAGACAGTCAACTGCACTGACTGTCCTGCTCCTTCAGTGCACTGCATAATATAAGTGCATTTTGGATTTTAACAAACGAGTCCACATTCTTAGGCCTGTTCTCAGTGTTTTCTTTGTCTTTCTTTCTTTCTTTCTTTCTTTCTTTCTTTCTTTCTTTCTTTCTTTCTTTCTTTCTTTCTTTCTTTCTTTCTTTCTTTCTTTCTTTCTTTCTTTCTTTCTTTCTTTCTTTCTTTCTTTCTTTCTTTCTTTCTTTCTTTCTTTCTTTCTTTCTTTCTTTCTTTCTTTCTTTCTTTCTTTCTTTCTTTCTTTCTTTCTTTCTTTCTTTCTTTCTTTCTTTCTTTTCCTCTCTATACTTTTCTTTCTGACTTTCCATTCCCCTTGTCTAGACAAACTAGGTGCTTAATAGACTTTATTTCACTTGTACGGGGGTAACCAGTTATAACCACCTTCTACATGGTCAAACCACTCATGTATCTCGATGCTATTCCCTAGCTCAGGAAGACAACTACTAGATCAAAAGGAAACCCAATGTATTTCCTCTCCTTATTTACGCTGAAAATAACAGAGTCCAAGAAATCCATGAATGGAGACAAGTGAGAACAAACAGAACAAGTTGTGAAGGCAGATGGAATGCTGTACTTCAGTGGAGAAGCCTGTGTGCAAATTTTGGAAAATAATTTTAAGCAAGTCCAGTGACATTAACGTTAATAATTTCCACAGAATTCAACAGAATAATTCCACATAAATATCATTTACATCACAACTAGCATTCTGACTTACTGTGAAACTACTTGCACTTCAGAAACTCTGATTTATATTGTACATCTTCTTATTGTTATTATTATTGTTCATATATTTCTGGCATCTGGCAATCAGTGGTTAAAATTTTGTTTTCACATATGTTGTGCAAGAGGAGTTCAGGATGTGTAGCTGTTTAGCATCAGGCGTATGTGCTTTAATTCTCAGTTCCAGTGGTAAAACAGTCTGTCAAATTTTAAAGAGAACAGAGATCTGAGTCTACTGTATGCTTCCTTGGTTGTTTTGAAAGGGGATATCCTTTCTAGTTTTCTATTTTCTGTTTATTAACATCAGTGAGCATTCTATGGCTCCTCCAGTGTCATCATTAAGTTCATATTATAATAGGACACATTTACTCTAGGAAGTACACAGCCAATCTGATGACTGTAGCCCTTTCACTACAGAATTATGGCAACATGTAATTTAAATAAATAGGTCCAGATGATCGAAAGATACATATGTTCTTACCTCAGTTTGATTGATAACACATGATTTTAAACCTGCTAGTTCCACATGTCAATATTTTGATGGGTTTTAGCATTGTATTTTCAACTTTCAAGCATATTTGTGCTTCAGGTGACTTACTTGCTCATTAGCTGATTTTGCCTGGACATGGAACTGCCTGATTTGCTTTCATACTCACTAGTTTGCCAGTACAGAGGCAGTACAAGGTTTGCATTTGGTGAAGATTATCTGTCACAGAAAGTTTACTATTTGAGTCACCTCAACTAGTAGATATATGAGTGTGAATGCATATATTCATTATTAGGACAAGAAAACATTTTGGCACGTTTTTCTGTCCTAGTGGTAAATGGATACAGTCACTTTCATTTAAGGGAAAATTAACTTTTCTGCCATCTGCTATTGTTCTCTGATGAGGATTATAACATGGTTGGTGAAATGCTAAGAGTAGCAAAGAAAAATTAAGTTAACCTTAAAAGAGGGAACGTCTTATTTGTTGCCTAACCTTGTAATTATCCTGCAAAAACAAATACTGAGGGTGCGCCCTTTTCTCTGTCCAACTTGCAAGTCCCTTACCTTCTCTGTCACTTCTCACAGTTTAACTAATGGTCATATCTTGATTCACCCCTCCCCACCTCCCCTCTGCTGACATCATAAATTATCCAGGTCTAAATGGACAACATTCATTAGCTGTGCACTTTACAGAAAGAGCTAGCTCAGGAGCTAAGCACTCGCCCATTTTTATTAAAAGTTAAAAAGCTCCTCGCTGTCATGGAAAGGGGAGGCTGGGGGAGGTACAATAGAGGACAGTGCTGCAGAGCTAATAAATAAAAATAATAACTATTACCATTGGTTGAGTGACCTGGGGAGAAGAGCACTACCGAGCCATTTGTTGTTCCCTTTCACTTGTCAACAGCAGTGGCTTAAAAGCCTTAGCCATTGTTCAGGGCCTAATAGCACCTGTTGGGAAGATAGGAAGACAGCTGTCAAAAAAAAATAATAAAATACAGGTGGGGGAGGAGGGTGGAAACCAGCGATTAGTTCAGTACTGTGTATGTTGACACAGCTGCAGTAGGACATTTCATGGCTTAGGTTCAGAGGTGGGGTCTCATCCCTCCCCAGGCCTCCACGCTTCCAGCAGCAGGTCTCATCCCAGACCTCACTGGTAAGGCCTCAGAGCCCAAGCCAAACGTTTACCAGGCTGCTGGCAAGAGGAACTGCCCTGTGCACGCTGTTTTCTTAGAAAGTGAGAATTAACAAAAAGAACAACCCAAGAAAACCTCAAACCCAAGCCCCAAACCAAGCCACGATGGCAGAAGTTGTGACTTTTTGACCAGATCACTTGTTGCAATTTTCTTATTATCCCTCTCTTATGTTGGCAAATAAAGCTTTTCTTCTTGGTCAAAATAAAGGTGACATGTAAGAATGAACCAGAGGTAACAAGCTTCAAGTACCAACAGCTCCCTTTACAGTTGATAATCTAGGGGCTGGTGTTGCGTACTTTTCAGTGGTGGGAAATATAGGCCGTGGCAGGGGCTGAAGGACAGGCTATGTAGAAAATGGTTTCCTCGGCTTCACCTCTTATAGTCCTTGCTTTTGTCATTTTGGTGAAAATTACAAGGACTCCAGGCCTCTTTTTTTTTTTTTTTTTTTTTTTTTAAGGCCTTTTTGCTTACTAAGAATGTGCTGAAGATGATAAAAATTAGCTGACCAAATCCATTGCCCTCTGTTAATATTAACAAGATATTATGGCCCTTTAATTAGACATTGACTCTATTGGTAGCACTAATGCAAAAATATATTTCAAGGGAATGTGCGTTCCAATGGAGTATCTCTTTCTAACTGAGACAGAAAAATAAAACTGATGTGAAATTTAAAGGCGTTTATTTCCAGATGTCTCTGTTCTTACGTTGTTACTGTCATGAAATAGTTTCTGGAAATATTAAAACATCTTCGTGGTGTCAGAGTTTCAGAGAAGCTCGGGCTTGGTGTAGTGCCTCCTTCTGTCAACTGGCAGGTGTTTTTGTTTTGCTGGGTGGACCACTCTTGAAAAAATCAATTCCTTCTTTCATTTAGAGATGCCCAGAATTAAAGAGGCATTTAAAAACACATTAAGGAAATAAATATTCTCTTCATTTTAGTTTATTGTTGCTCTTCTTCCATCCTAAGGATTTCTACTGGTGTAATTCTAGCGTCAGTGAAAAGAAAAAGGTTACCTTTCGGCTGCTTGAAAGTGAATGACTCTGATTTATTTATATGTTTTGAGTGTTAGGAAAGTGTGGGGGACAAAATCACTATTATCCTTTTATGTTTGGTAATGTTAAATAACTCGCTTCCTTCTTGTCTGTTAATTTAATTAGGGGTGAAGAGGATGGTGGCAGTGGGGAGCTGGGATCATTTTAAAGATGGTGTATACTGAAAAGGACGTTTCTGCAGAAGTTCTGCCAGTGAAATGCCACATTTGGCGGAATGTGCTCACCACCAGCTCTTTTGGCCAGCTCACTGGCCTGGATCTCCAAAGGCAGACAGTAGCCTAATTCCTTTCTAGAATGAGATTTATGCTCCTGAATGCCTTTGGGAATCCGAAGCGCCGACAAATCTCAGTGACAAAAGGTATATTGTACAGTGCGTGGTATTTGTACCATTCACAGCGCCTCAGTATGCCCTTCTCTGGGGGATGTGGTTGCTTTGCTGCGGGACTGGAAAGACAGAGCTGAATGAATCCAACACAGTGAGCACTGGCCATATCCTGCTATTGTCTCTGCAAGGACAAGGATTTAGGTGGAGGAAAAAGTAGGCAGCAGTGACTACAAACTATGCTGTTACAATGATTATGTAGAATGGTTTTCTGCATATCAAGGTGTACTCAGTAGCCTTGATAGCATCCATTGTCTGTACTCCAGAAGTTAGCAGGCTGGAAATAATTTACTGAACAAGCTGGGATTCCTGGTTATTCTGAGCTGATAGTGGGGACGCAAGCTTGTTCCCTGGATCAGCACTGTGCTAATGAAAGAGGTGTTTCTGTTGGGTATGCAGTCCTCAGAAGGGCTTGGTGGAAATTTTATTGACGTACATTGACAGCCCAGAAGAGTGTATGGCAGGCAGAGTTTTAGAAATATTAGAGTTTCTCATATTCTGAAAGCAAACTGTGATGACACTTTATGCCGATAAAAAGGACAAAAGCTGAGAAAATCTGAACTATTGCCTCTGTAACTCCAAAATAAATATACACTGCTGCTGGGAGACCAAAGGGCTGGAGGATGGTATTACTTGACAAGCTTTGAATTTTCTTCTTTTTCCTTTTTTTTTTTTTGTTTTGTATAGTATGTGTTATGCCTAGAGTGTGACACTGCTCCTGAAGTGAATGAGTGAGATGACCATTTGTTGAAATGAGGCAGCCCGAAAAGTACGCAGTTAATAATATAACTGTGATTTATGATCATTCAGGTGGTGGAAACTATAACAGTTTCAGACAATAGTCTGACTGTTCCTGAATGAGATGCTGGTTTTGGATGCAAACCAAAACTGTGCCTTCTGCCTGTCCTGCTTAGCCATGTATTCCTGCCCTGTGCTTTGGTTTGCTGGCTTCTCGCTTACATTCTAGGGCATAATTAGTTGAGCAATTGGTAGTGTAGTGTAACTGAAGACTACTCTAACTATTTTCCTCCTAACAAATATACTTGTGTTTTTAGGTAACTTTCTTGTAAAACTGGCAGTATGAATTGGTGAGCAGTTGGGGAAAAAATAAAATCAGTTTGCATTTTTGCAGATGTAATAAAATTATGCTTTAATGGCATTTACAGATTACTAATTTTGATTTTAAAATCTCAATTAAGTTATTTATTGTGCTATGGAACCTTTTCTGCCTACATGAATTATTATTTTTTAGCACAAGAAGCAGTCTTTTCGTGCCAGAAATCACAATAAAAATGTCTTGTCATTAATCTAGTGTAAATTTCACTTAGGTCAGCTGTGGACAGACAAGTTGATTTTGTCCTCTGAGATAAAATGCTGTGGAACTAACATGTGACTGGGTTGAGACTGGCAATTCCAAGAGCAGTAAGGCTGGTTATCCCTGCCAGCAAAGAGAGCTTTTAGTAGGTTTGGAAGCTATGCATGGACATATGTAGTCCAGCTGTTTTCTGCATGGTGGTTGTGATGGAGTGGAGTAGTAAGAGCCATACCATGATGTGCTGGCCAGAGTACCGTAGCTTCACAGTATCTCGTCA
The DNA here is from genome assembly GCF_054131305.1 of Coturnix japonica. Taxonomy (NCBI): domain Eukaryota; kingdom Metazoa; phylum Chordata; class Aves; order Galliformes; family Phasianidae; genus Coturnix; species Coturnix japonica. The sequence goes on along the minus strand of NC_140663.1, from coordinate 62,010,952 downwards.
AAACTTAAATATTTCATTCAGCTCCGTGAATTTGTGCAGAAGACCAAAAAGAATGTTGCATGCATAAAAAAACAAAGAACCCAACAGCATACTATTTTTCATCCAGGCATAGAAGCCCCATGGTCATATTTTGCTTAATGCCACATTTTATCTAGTACTCATTACACCTGTTTGTTTGTTTGCTTTTTCTTTTATTTATTTATTTATTTTACCATCTGGCTGTTTTCCTGCTGTGGAAACTAAGTCATACATTTGAACAATATTTGCATGTATAGAGGCGTTTCCTACTGTATACTCCAAAAGTTTAAAATGCTTTTAGACCAGTTAAAAAAAAAAATAAAAAATTCAATGCTTGCTTCCTGGAAGGAAACAGAAAAAAAAAAATAAAAAAATGTATGTTGTGTGGTTTTTGATTTCCAAATTTAAATAGATTCAGTGTTGTGCCTGCTCATGATTCATAATGTCTTGCCTAGCTGCAAGTAGTTTCCTAAAAGCATGATTCTGTTGATGGAGAACCATATGTGTATGCAGATGCTGTATGTCTATGTAACCTGCTGATATCAACTATTTCTTCATATTGATGTTTTATTTTCTTCACTATAAAAATTGTTACTTATTTTGTGTAGGTGAGACCCTCATACCAAAAGGGGTACGTTTTGGGTGTGTGCTTGTATGTACTTTCAAAGGAAGAGTAGAAATCTGCCCTTCATCTTGTCTCCTGCCTTGAACCATAAAGAGTCTCATTGTGGTGCATGAATGCAGAACAGAATGCCAGAGGAATGGTGTGGCAGTAGGCGAGGGTTGTAGAAACTGCAGATGGAACTATAGCCAACAGGTATAATGTATTTATGACCACAGTGGAAGAAAGGTTGAATAATGGATGGAGGGTATTTGCTAGCTCTTTCATAATATAAAGGAAGGTGCTCGTCAGAAGCATAGGGTATATCAGCCAATGCTAAAGTTTATTCATGATCATTTGTGCCGACCAAATACTCCTTCCTCTAGGAATGACACATGTTGGCAGGAAATGTCTGGTGGTCTGGCTGGGTACTGAGCAACTCCTGGCTTCTCTCCACCCTGCTACAGCTCATGTCATCATCCATGTCAAGGCCAAACATCTTTCTTTTACTTTTTTTCTTTTCTGAGGAGTCTTTCTCTTTCATCACAAGACAAGAAGTGCTTGCAGTAGTTATGGAGGAGAGAGCACTTGGGGCATCTCCCTGGGAGATCATTACTCAAGCAGGAGGCTGCAGGACTTGCATTGTTCCTCTAACTAGTAGTTGACTGACATCAGCCTCCTTCCCTTCTATAACAGTTTTCACTTCTTTGTCATGCCAGAGCTTTGCTACCTTCTGTCTTCCTCAGATATCATTTTTTCTGGAAGTGCTTCATGTGAACAGCAGCTGTCCTGCACCTTGTTACAGCATGATGGAACTGCATTCCTTTCTCCAGAAGCAGGCAGCCTTGAGACAGACAGGCCAGAGTTTTCCTTTTAGTAAATAATCAGCAAGAGCAGAAAGAGGTAACAGGAAGAGATTTGGCAGCGAAGATCATTCTAAGCTTTTGTAAGTAGATTTCCAAGACTGTGACCCTGAAGGATGGATTGAAAAGAGCTACTGGAGAGGTTGGGCCTGAAGGGAACACAGTGCTGTGCAACTGGTTTGGAAGGCAGGTTCAGGTACACATGTACTTGCACTGCCACTTAACTGAGAGTAGGACTAGGTGGTTCCCAAAGGGGACCTGCAGTGCCTGAAAAAAAGTAACTTCTAGAAGTAGACTAAATTATATACGAGTCTCCCAGACAGTACTGAAAACAGTGACTCTTACTAGAGCTTTGTGGTACAGGCCACTTTCTGGAAACAAACTGCTTCTTTCCTAATGTGACACCTTTTGTCTTTTAAGCAAATAAGCCCAATGAAGCCATGTGTAAAAGGTCAAATGCAGGAGAGAGACAGTGGTTTGCTTGTTAGAGTATAAAAAGTTAGATTAAAAAGTTATTTGATATGAATTTACTGAGATACATTGCTTTTCAGTACTATCAAAGAATTTCAGTATATATACATGTGTATTCTCAACATATATAAAGGCACATGTGCCTACGTACATGCAAACTGGAGCCGTTAATATGGGACTACTACGCTACTGAGAAGGGAGTTTGATACCTTGAACTGAAGGTCTGTGTGAGAATGACTGGCTGCTGGCATCAGCCTTCAGGTCTCATTGTGGAGGAGGGAATCAGTACCATGAGCTCCTGGCAGGGGAGGAGGGAGAGTGCTGGGGCTGTGAGGCACCGAGAAGCAGCGTGCTGCTGCAGCAATGGCTGGCACAGTTGGAGGGCTGTTCTCCAGTGGGTATTGCCATACGTGCTGATGCAAAGAACCATATGCAAACCACAGAGGCAAGGGTGAAACGAGGAAAGCAAAATTCATTGTAAATACAGATAGAAAGGGCTAGTGACTGATAAACGTGCTATTAGAGAGAGCAGAAATCATTTTTGTGGATTAATCTGTATCTCTATTAATTCAGTCAGTCTCCTCTTCTTCAATATTTACTTAATGACTCCTGTTATTCTTTCCATCTCAGTCTTTTTCTTTGGTGCCCTACACGTAATCCTCTTTTATAATAACACTCACCACTTTACATAGCCTTTCTGGAACTAAAATATTTCCCAAACATTAATGAATGGCTGTTAACAAACAACCTGTGAACAACTCTTTTGTGGTTGTATTATTCATACTGTGCTGAGCATAAACCGGTAGTTGTTTTACTGTGTGCCACAGGACCTACACTGCAAGTAGGTAATGAAGGGTCTTACCTCAAGTGGGGCTAAGAAGTGGGGCTAATCCCGGATTCCTCTAGAAGGTGGCATTAGAAGGCAGTGTGAATAGTCGTGATACTCAGAATGGTGGAGTGCACTGCCCATTGGCTTTTGGAAATGCAAATATAGACTATAACAATACATAATGGTCCTGATGTACATCCAAAATCTGTCCCAATGTAAGTCAGCTTTTGGATGTAGTGAAATCCTGTTAAGATATCAGAGAATGAGCACTGGAAAGAGGGGGCTAGGAAAGTTCTTGTGTGCAGACCACCTTTTGTGATTTGAAATTGCACACTATATGTGCAAGTGTTAAAGTTCTATTGAGTTTCTAATGAATCTTGGTAACGATGTTTCTTATTTCGTGAGCACCAGCTTCCCTGAAAAGTCTGAAATAAAAGCTGAACAAGAGCTCAGGTTCTGTCTGTGTAATTCACGGAAGCTCTACAGTTGTAACATTTTAAACAGTTATTTTTATTTCAGATGTTTAAATTTCAAATCTTTTTTTTTTTTTTTAATGGGGTACATAAACAGCACAGTAAATGTTTGTTTCCAAGATCTGGTGCGGAATGTATTTCACAAGCAGTTACTGAAATGTGAGAGGTTGAGTGTGTGAATAGCATATTTTATTCAAGTACAATATGTTAACACAGTATATAATAGAATTAAACAAGCTGCTATTTAATATAGCTCTTTAGATTTAATATAGCTCCTTAGCTCTGCTAAGCTATAGGGGGTGGGGAAGCTATTGTCTTCAGGAATTAAAGTTCTGTTTAAGTACGAGCAGGACAATTATTTGCTGATTCTGTATCAAAACTCTATTTAAAGTGCCTTTCGGTACGAATTGCAATTCGAGTCAAGAGAGGTTTGAAACTGAGTTAGTACATCAATTAAATACAATTACGTGTTTTGTTTTTAAGGGGGGGGGGGGGGGGGAGTCTATATAATATTATTTTAAATAGTTAACGTACAATATTTCAACAGGGGAGATGCTTATTAGATCAGCGCAATCACTTTGATGCCATCGGGATTGCTGAAGGGCTTATAATCGCGTTAAATTTTCATATTACTCATATTCGCACATTAATGAGCAGATGCATTGTTACCATTGGGATTTTGCCATTCGGCCTTTTCACATCTCCAATCACGACTTCCTTCCGCGATCTTCCCCGTCCGCACAGAAAGCCGCTCCCTGACACGCAGCGTTCATTGCCCGCCGCCTCTAACACCGAGGGATTAGGGACTCTTGGAACCGCCCCACCGCCAAAGGTCGCGAAGCCGCTCACCGGCGGCAGCGCCTCTCGCAGCCCCGGCTCCGCGTTCCCGGCCCGGGCAGGGCCGTCCCAGCCGCCCCCCTTCGCCGGGGCGGGCCGGGGCGGGGCGGGCGGCGGCGGCTCGGCCGGGGCGGCGGGAGCGCTCGCAGCCGCCGCGGCTGTTGCTTTAACGCGGAGAGTTAGACGGAAGACTTCTGTTCCTTGACGAGCGCGCTACAGCGAGTATTTTGTCTAGCCGCAGGGGAAAAGCTTTGTCACGGACTTGGCTGACAATAGACTTAAAAGTAAGACGGGCTGCTTTTGGTGCCTGCAGGCTCTGGAGCCTATTGTCAGCGCACAATGGATTTCTCTTGCCGCATTCCTGCTTTGCAAAGGTTTGTTAGCTTTTCATGACTGACAGTCCTCTACTGCAAATACCGCATTTGCTCTGGCCTGTTTACACGCTGCTCGAGAATTTGTGAAATGCTCAGGATGGGAAAAAAAAAAAAAAAAAAAAAAAAAAAAGCCAACAACAACAAAAAAAATCAGCACCGTTTATTTGACTGACTCAGATATGTTTGGAAAAATGGGTGTTTACAGGCGCCGCACAAACTTGGGCAATAGGCGCAGCCGCCCCAGCCCCGCACGGGAATAAGAATCGCAGTGCGACTCCCGACAGCGCTCCGCTCCGATTTCGTCGCACTCGCAGAGCTTGCAGCCGAGGTTCGGAATCCTTGTGAATCCTTCCCTCCTGCGAGAGGGGAGAATCCTTCCCCGCCGAGCGGGAAGCATCCCGTTGCATAGGGAACACGGGAGAGTCAGCGTTGCAGCGTGTTTAAATACGTTGCTGGGGGGAGGAGGGTGGGAGTGCTGCTGCACGCGGGATGCTGGCGGTGCGGCTCCCTTTATGGGGTGGGAGTGGGGCTCTCCGTTGTTGCCCCGTGGGACGGCAGCTCGGGAGAGGCCGTGCGGGGGCCCCCGCTCGCATCCTCCCTCCCTCCCTCCCTCTCGCGAAGTTGGGGCTTGAAGAAAGTAGGCAGAATTAGCCAAACGAGATAATGAAGGTTCCCCGTAATGGTTTTTACTGTGGGGAAAATTAACCAGTTGCTAATAATTGTACGGTCTCTAGGCCAGACGGTCCCTTTGATAAGTTAACATGTACTCCCTTTATGCTCCTGGTAGGGGGTAAACAAACGCCTGAACAAATACAAATACACATAAACACGAATGTGGAGAATGGCAGTATATGTCTTAGATCCAGATAATAAGTGTGGGTATTGTTATTTAGATGGCGCATACTGGGACACTTATCTTTTAGTACACTCCATTTTCTAACTGAATGCAGTGCTAATCGTAGGATTGAAAGCTATTGTAATTGTGTACCCATCTAAATGCTGACAAGAATATACAATTACATTGTTTGGAATTGAGTTTAATGTCCTCTGAATTTTATTAGCATTTATATTTACTTATGCATTAAAATTCTACACAAAAAGAGGTCAGAATAGGAGAGTTACAGACATAAATATCAGACCCGTCCACACCCTCGCTGCATTTTCGCTGAAAATAGCGAAGGAATATATTTTAGTCTATTTTATTTTTAAAGGAAGTGATAGAATCTGAAATGAGCAAATAATGGGTTTCCATTCTAAGCGATGCCTTTTCTCCCTCTGGATTTTGCAGTCTTTTAAGGCTTTTTTTTTTCTTTCTTTCTTTTTTTCATACCCAACTTTTTATTATTATTTATAATGTGCGTGCTACTGGAAAATCTTTCCACAGTATGCTTACCACCACACGATGTTTAAACACACATTATAAAGTGGATGTAATTGTAAACACTCAGAGGGATATAATTACATGTAGCAGATTTAGGAGCTAATTCTTTGCTTCTCTCTCTCCTCTCTCTCTCTCTCTTTTTACTCTGCATTTTATCAACATAATTATTTTTTGACTACAGACTAACGCTCAGAAATTGACAGGCATCCATTATAAGCAGCAACTTGTTCACCAAATTGAAAAACAATGAACTGCAGGTTTATATGTGCCCATTGTCATACGAAATTACTATGGCTTTGTTCCACGAGAGGAAAAAGCTAATGGTTTTGAAACAGCAGGTGACAAAACACATTTTTTTTTTCCTTTCCCTTCCCTCTTATCAGTTTGTTGATGAAGTCATTACGACTGGGGCCCAGAATAGGGTTGGCCTTATTTTTAGCAGATAGACTTTTAATGAGTTCTATTGTGGAGACAGTCATGTTGATTTGCTTACATTTTTTTTCCCCCCCTTCACTCAGAAACTCCCAGTATTGAAAAGCTACTATCAAAGGACTGGAAAGACAAGCTTCTTGCCATGGGATCAGGGAACTTTGGAGAAATAAAAGGTAACGCTCTTTCTGTGCTAAAACGAACCGAGAATGAATATACGTTTATCACGGGCTTTTTGCAACTTTGTTTGTTTGTCCCTCTTCCCTTCCCTCGTCTTGAAAGGTAGTAAATTCGAGGCTGAAATGAAGTGTATGCCCTCCATCTGTACGTAAATGCACGAATCAATGTCGTATTGCCCTAAGTGAATGAACTTATATAAAGCCGTTGTTGCACGTATCATTCTCTGTTATAAGAAGATAGATCCTACAGCTGAACTGAAAAAAAAAATGTAAATTCGCTTATCAAATGCAGGCTTATGTGTGGGATCAGAGCGTAGCAGCGCTCAGCTTCTGAAATCCGAAGCTACTCAGAATTCCTTATTCCCGTTTGTACGGATTTTGGTGATGGAGATCTTTTTGACTTTTCTGAATGTACTGGAAAAATAAAAAAAAAACACAAACCCAAAACCAAAAACCCAACAAAACCCCAAACCCACCAAGGTTAGTGGAATGATATCTCTAGGTACCAAAATTAGCCAGCACAGATTTGAAAGGACAGCGTACAACATCTGTGTGCTAAAGCATGTTCTTTTAACGCCGTGCTCCAGAAGGAAAATGACAAAATTTGACCACCCTCCAGCAGCAGTAGCCTCTGCTTTGCCAAGATGTTTCCTCATTTTATGTATGTGAGGTTATGTTGGGGAACCTGTCGTTTGTTTTTATGTAATTTAATATTTTCGTAGCTCTTCCTGAATGCTTGCAAGGAAGAACTGACTCAGAATACCTGCAAGTCAAAAATTGCAGTTTTCAGAGCAGGCATTGTGGTTCTGAAAAGAAACAGTGGGTCTGATTCTTCTCCCATTTCTATCACTGTACATCTGGAGTAGTGAAATCAAAGCCAATGTTGTTCTGGGAATGTGAAAGTAGACTGAGATTAAAATCAACCCCTTCTTTTATGTTTTAAACGAGATTTCATTCCTCTCCATTATTTCTGGTTTGTTTGTTTACTAGCATCCCCAGTGCAGAGATCCTCATTCAGATGGGCTCCCAGACCTTGTGCTTGGCTGGTATATGGACCTTCTGCACTAGAAGTGGGCAGTATTCAGTAAAGACTGCAGCATGACGTACTCTGAGAGGTTAACACATTGGTCAATGTGCAAAGATAGTGTTAATTTAATTATATGTGCCTTCCAGCTTGTCACAAATAAGCCATCAGCATTAGTTTGCTCTGGCCTGCTGACTTACACAAGTAGGAAAGTATGCCACTTGCTTCCCCTAGCTTCTCCCTAGGAGGCTGTAATTCAGAAAATATATATTCACTACATATGTAGGATAACTTTAGAATACAGTGCTTCGGCTCCAAACAGGCTCTGATATTATCGTTATAACAGAGGGCCAAACACTGAGTTCTTCATTCCCACTGAGCACATTTTCTGTAGGCGCACAGAGCAGGGTAGCCACTGGGCGTACCTGGGATTTCTGTTGTTTGGAAGCACATTGTTTTAAAGTAACAGCGTCGGCTGCCATGGACTGACGAATCTTTAAGATGTTTTAGGCCTGAAGTACAGAGGCAGCTTTCATAGCCACTTTTGGGTGTGTGTTTTGGTGGTTCTCACAGGATTTCTGGAGCCACTTTAACTCTTGTTGCGCTGGAGCTGGCAGAGTTCGCGCAGTGGTTGTGCTCTCCTCCTGCACTCAGTGAAGCTGCGCTGAGAAGTGCTGTGCAGTGCGAAGCAATTTACTCCCCCCCCCCCCCCCCCCCCAATGCCGGTCCCTGTGATCTCGTTCTCTTGGAGGGCAATCTTTTTTTCTCCCTTCCTCTCTCTCACAAGTTAAACTTGAAAGCAGCAGAGGCAGCTCTGTGCTAGCACGAAAGAAATTCAGCAGTCCTTTCAGTCTTGCCCGGGGGGAGGATGGGGAGCAACAGCACAGCCTCAAAGAAGAGTTTGCTTTGCTTTAATTTTTGTTTTTTAGCTTCATATTTTGAACACAAGTCGAGTTATTGTTCTGCAGCTCTGTTCAAAAGCCTCACATCTGACGCTTTTTAGTGCAACTGTGGTGCTGTGGTTGGGGGCATGGTTATTAGGTGTTTGGATCAGGTTTGGCAGTAAGCTGTGAAAACAGGCACTGGTTTATTTTTCCTACTGACTGCCGTGACAGTTGCAATTATTGTCCATTGTTCCTAGGTGGCTGGAAAGGAGGGAGGATACAATAGAGCATTGCCCTCTGGGGGTAAATGAATTTGACTTACAGGTTCTTGGGGGGTCACGAAGGCTGATTATTTAGTGCCCAGGAATGCGGTTTTCATGGTACCGCCAGCCATGAGCAGCCAACGAACAATGGCTCAGCTGTATTGCAGCTGTATTTAGTGAGATAGTATGAAAGGTGTGCAAGTGAAGCTGGTTTGTAGTCACGTATGCGTATACAAACACACGTATATTAGGCTAGAGAATGTTTTTGTCCTTCTATACAAGCAGTTATTAAGGTTTCCAGTTGTGAATTTTTAATTCTCTCTGTATTTGTCTTGGCAGCTGTATTTTTTTTCTTTCGTTTCTATATTAGTGATATTTGGAAACTCTGCACAACTAGTGTTTTATTGTTAATACACCCTGGAATGTGGACAGCACTTAGAATCTGCACTGCCCAACTGTCTTATGCGCTGAATAGTTTTTTCCACATAACTGTTCAAAATTTCATTGTGTTTTTCATTAAATCTGTGGGAGTTTTAGTATGTCATGTGCTGAAGTCTCAGCACTGGACTAAGTATTGTTAATGCCCAGGTTTGTGTTACTGACATGGAATTTGATTTGCTGGTAGAGATTAAGAGAAAGGAAGATGAAGACTTTGTTTTCTATGAGTGTAATTTGTTGTAAGTTAGAAAGCAGTAGTGTTTTATTAAAGATAAGGAAGTTTGTGGATGGTTAGAATAAGTTGTCAGACTCTCTAGATTTGTATTGAGTTCTTCCTCTTTAAAGGTCTTAGAAGGATCTGCGTATGTCCAGGTACTGAAGGAAAAGGAAATGTAGTAGTATGTTCCAGGGCTTAATTAAAAGGTACAGGAAGGGAATGCCCTTAAAATTGAGCAGAGAACCTGTCATATCTGTAAATTTAACTTGAAATTTAGTTTGAGTGACTTTGTTTGCTTAGAGAGGCAATATAGGGCTAAGTAATATGAGTTTGGAAATGGAAAGTTCTTAAGAAACTTTGGTTTGAAAACCATGCAATTTTTACTCTGTTCAGAGCAAGACAGTCTATAGTAAAGCCTACAAAACATGTAATTGAGTGGATGTATATTAAAATAAAATGATATATTGAATTGGTTGAAGTCTGTTCAAACTCATTTATATCCATTGTATTCAAGAAGGGGTTCAAAAGGCCTCTGCGTTGTTCAAGGGTAACACAGTTTATTGGTGTTAGTGAGGCAGACTGAGAGCTTGAACACTCAGGCTGATCGTTTCCAGGAAGGAGAATTAGAGCCCTCCCTGCTCTCCTCTCAGCAGAGCCTGCTGCCATTTGGGAACTGCAAGGTGACAGTGGTTGCTTTCCTTCGAAGCAGCATTACTGACTGCAGGAGGTGCACCGTGCTGGGTGGACTGCTGAGAGATGGCTCTTTGATATCAGTAGCCATAGCTATATTTCATAGTTAGAAACAACTGTGGAACTTGAGTTTCACTGCACAGACAAGGCCCAAGAGCAGGCCTTGGGGCTGGCTGCTGTCCCCTAGGTACATGGCAAGATGTGCGGCCTGGCTGCCACCGGGGCCTGGCTGCTGCAGCTGTGAATGAGACAGCTTCAGCCATGAGGAGAAATCTCGTTAAAACTTCCCCAGTGTACACAAAGCCCTTCTGCTAATCTTGTTCATCTCTCACTTATCGAGGGTTGTCAAGAAATATAAATACGTATTTTGTATGCACCCCACTTAGCTAATTTTGAATAGGTGTGTGGAACAAAAGGCTGAACTGACTTTTGTCTCTAATCTTTCGGAGTTGGTTTGCTGTTGAAGTAAAGCCATTGTTCATAGTGATTGCTCCTGAACCTCTCAAGAAAGACTGGGCAAGCCTGAACCTGATTTTTTTGTTGTTTAAAAATCCCTCTCAGTTATACTGGTTACTTCCTAACCAAGCCTGGCCAACAGTTTTCCGCACTCAGTGTCAAAGGGTTTGTCTTTAGGGTAAATTCAGCTCTTCTTTGTATCCACTTAAATCTAAAAGACTTTACTGGAGTAACTCCAGGTTTATGAGTGTAATTGAAAGCAAGATTAGCCTACCAATCCTAATCTTTAATGCATGATAACACAGATACTTGTTTTGTTCGGAAACCTGCACTCCAAGTAACACGAAGTATCGGTGCAGGTATTACATCCCGCTGTGTCAGATGGATGATGGGGCCGTATTTGCCCAGTCTCTAATCTCACTCTGTTTTGGGAAGATGGGGCACAAGAGAGTATGCAGTCAATGGTCTTAGGACTGCCAATAGTGGATAAAGAGAAATAATCCATTCAGTGATACTATAGCTCATCAGAGCCTGTGAATTAAAGACATATGTTATGTAGATTCAATGTATGGATTAAAACGGATAATCTGGTAGGTGACACACAGAATCTTGAGATAAGTGGGCTATGCAGATTCGGTATATGGATTGTGACGGATAATTCCATTTAAGTAACGCTGGACAAGTTGAAGACAAGTAAGCTTTGAGTAGTGCTCAGGTTATGTGCAGTAATCCAGTGAGTGACATGTTGGATCTCATAATCTGTAAACTGAAGGCAAGAAAGCTAGGGATTCTGCATTTAGATGTGGACAGGAATGAGCTGGGGAGAAGGGAAGGAGATTATTCTTGGGGAATGCTCTGGGTTTAAACCTCTGACTAAGAAAACACAGATCCCCAGGGTGAAAACCGAACACTATCATGTGAGCTATGTAAATTTTGCATTTGCAAATTAATGGTTGAAAAATGTTTGCAAACTTCTGTCAGATGTGGACGTGTTGAATTTATTTTATTTTATTTTATTTTATTTTATTTTATTTTATTTTATTTTATTTTATTTTATTTTATTTTGTGGATAGTATTGTATTTGGAGTGGGGAGAGGAGGGTGAGAAAGTCATTAAGTGAAGGAGGTAAGATATGCGTGGTTGTTGGCATTTAACTGTGATAAATTCAATATTTATTGAATTCTTCTTCTTTGTGAGTATTTTTGGGGGTGTTTTAATAGTTGGCAATTTGCTGACAGAGGGCTTTAGTCCTTTGCTAATATCTCAAAAGTGCTGGAGGGGGAACCTGCCCAGTGGCACACAGGGAAACCTACATTTTGAGAGGAAGTTTGGCAGCTGCCGAAATAGTGGAGGTTGATCACAGTGCAATATGATACTCTCAGACTGCAGAGCAGCAGACAGTGCCAACTGAGCCACACCAACGCAGAATTCCGGCCAAATGAAAGTCTGAAATGGAGATTGTGACTGGATGGAGCTGCTCCTATTTGATCCTAGGATGGGAGTTTAGCTGGGGGCAGCATCCTTGGAAGAGGAGGGTTGGAGTGTTGGAGGGCTTTTTTACATTGGAAATGCAATAAAAAATGAGAATTTGTAGCAAAGCAGGATTGTTTTTAGTAGTTTTTGTTGTTGTTGTTGTTTTGTTATTTTTTTTCTTAAAGATATTCAGTTTGATCAGGAAAAATATTAGGTTCTATTTAGAACAACTACAACTTTTATTTTTAAAATTATTACTAATAGAGAAAACAGAATAAAATTGAACTAATTAAAGTAGCAAATGCCTGTGGCTTTATTTTGTTTGAGCATGTGGAGGCCAAACCACTATATTTAAACATCATGCAGAGTGCTGGATGACAAAAGGGAATTAAACCAGTTCTTCTTTGTACTAAAATTACCTCAAAGATGTGCTGATAGAGATGAATGTTGCTGAGCTACAATTACCAGTTTGTCAAAATAAAGCAAATACACATACATATTTCTTTCTGTTTGTACTGCTACTGCATGAAATTCCTCTAGCAAATGCTGTTTCTCTAGCCGAGTCCTAGCTCCTTGTCTAGGCAGTCCAACAAAGAAAAGCCTCTGAGAAATAATCTCAATACAAACATTGTCTATTCCTTTTATAACCTTGATACTAAGTTACTAACCTGTTTGAATACCAAGCTTTGTTTGCAGTCTACTGTACCAAAACTTTTTATGACAGCGAATGAAGAATGCTCACTGACATCTTTTTCCAGCATTGCGAAACAGTAATGTGTTGGGCTGTTACAGAGCAGACAGCAAAGTTTTTGTTCCCACAGAATATTAATTCTTGAAGGTAGTAATGGCAAAATACGGTAATTGTTCATCATTTGTTTTTATTCATTCTGCAAAGTCTTCCACTGAAACCTAAAATATTAAGACTGTCCACAGGGTGAAATACGTAACTTCCTTTGAACTTGCTGTTCTAAAAAGGGCTTCTATTTGCAAGCAAAAAAGATTCATTACATAAATCTGTGGGTACAGGCAAACGGGTTTGAATTCTGGGCTTTTTCTTTATTTGTTTGTTCTGGTGGCGGCAGCCTGCTGAGTAAAAAGCAGTCAGAAAGTTTTCTTTTATTAAGCTGACTTCCCATATCAATCACATGAAGTCATTTAATTTAGCAAGGTAGGTAGCTGTAAGCGATGGCAGTCATTGTGTAGCAAAGTTGGCTTAAATGCTTAATGAAAAATGCCAGTTTTTAAATGTTTACATCCTGGCAGCTCCAAGATTTACTGGCTTGAAAAGCTGTGTGCCAGTCCTTAATAAAACACTCTCTGAAGTACTGATCAAGGAAGCATCAAGGGCGTTTGCGCATGTGCGAATGTCCATTTGCCCATGTCCACGCACAAAAACACATGCCCATAGTACCATATTGATAAAGAACTTCAAGTACGTACTCACTGCTTGGTCATAAACATCTGACATTACTGTTGCAAGACAGAGAAAAGAATAGTTTAAATTCTGTACTTACCTCAGTTGCTTAGATCTGTTATCAGACCACGTTTCCTGAAAGCGCATAACAGCAGCTCCCCATTGCCTCTCATATAAAACTCCAGGTGACATCAGCAGTGAGTCCGCCTGTGCAGCAAGGGGAGAATATTTCTCTTTAAAATTAATACAAGGTTTTAAGTAGGTCTTCCAGGGGAAGTGTGACAAAGATTAGTTTGCTTTTCATTAGAAGAAGACGAAGCAGCCTCTCTATTTTACTTTCCTGATCTTCTTATGGGACGGAATATTAGTGAGTTCGGATTCCTAATGTGACAGAGCAAAAGTGAAATTGGGGTGAGGGAAGACTAAGAGTTGACAATGGGAATGAGAATGAAAATCTCAAGAAAAGATACTGGAATAAAACTCTCAAGAGAAGATACTTACTTTGTGGACTACTGCCTGGATGTATTTGTTTATCTTTCAGATATAATAATGTTATTGCTAGGAGAATTTTAACTCTTCTGAGGACAACTTCATCAGTAGGCTGTTCAGTTAGAGAGAGATCATTCTCGACTCCTTCAATTTTGTATTGAGACTGTTCCATCTCTGACCTTAAAAATCTCACTGAAAAATACATCACTGCGGTAAATGCCTGGAGATGGCTCAGCTTTTAGCTGGTTTATGGGCTGTACTTATGTCTTCATCAGAGCAACATCAGAGCTGAGTTGGCAGCACAGTCCTGTAGCTTGGTTAGAGTGTTAGTGTTAGAGTGATTTCTTTATACTCCTTTAGGTGGGACCCTGGCTGCTATCAAGTGGGGTCAGGCAAAGATGCAAGCGTTTATATACTGTGCATAAAGAAATGTGTGGCCTTTCTGAAATCATTTTGCTGATGACTTTAACAAGGCCAGCAGAACAGCTTACAGTCCCTAAAGTTAAGAATGGCTTCAGGCAATTTTCTAGAACTTAAAGCTTCTGTTTTCTCATACGTAAAGGTATTACATACCTCTCTGCCCGCTGACAGTCATGCAGGAAATCAATTAGCTAATGCTTTGAAATTAAAAAATGCTCTGTACTATGTGCTCTACTTATTATTATACATCTTATCATTATTTGAACATAGAGTACTTCAAAATATTCTTATTTCCATTTAATTTTTTTTTCTTCTACAAAGCTTTGTAGATACAGAAGGATTTTTTTTTTTTTTCCTTTTGTTACTCTAGTTAATGATATGAACATAATACAATATTACTGTGTCTTCCAGGCTTTCTACTCGTGCATTGTTTTCTTTGATTTTTCTTTGAAAGACAGATGCTGACAGTTCAAAAGCTATTTACGTAATTACCTTGATTGTAAACTGACTGGGGGGATGAATTTCACCGTCTCTGTCTGTGTGCGGGGAAGCCTCTGATTGATAACATTCCTGACTGTTTAATAGAGACATGGCTCAGGGATCGGGGAGCGCCTGGCCACGTCTTTGCCCCTTGCAGGGTGTGCTGGGAGCTGTGTGGCTGCAAGCAGATCTGTGGGCTGGCTGCGAGCAAACAGCCTGATCACTTCAGCATTCGCAGCAAATGCTTCGAGTGCCTGTTAAAAGAAAATATTGGCTTTCCCAAATTCTCATTTACATTCTCATTCTGTCTAATAAATTACGATGAAGTATTTACTGTTTGGATTGCAAAAGGAGTTTCTCTGCCTTTTTTTTTTCTTTTTTTTTTTTCTTTTTTTTTCTTTCCCTTTGGTTCTGTTTTGGATGAATATGCCAAGGTTTCTCCTGTTCGTTTTCTCACTTGAAGTGTGTCATTTGGTCATATTGGTGTCTTCGTTCTAATGTTTATTAAAATGTTACTGTCACTGCCAGTCTGAGGCTGTGAATCAGAATGAAGAATGTGTAATAGCTTATTTCGCATTTGAGTAAATTTCTTTTCCTACTTAAACACTATTATGGGTTGTGTTGATCTGAGATGAAGTTTAGGTTTGGCAATACAGCATGCCACTAATTTGAGTCTTCTTTTATTGCCATCTGCTGTGGGTGTTGCATTCACAAATACTTCTTTTTTTTTCTCTTTCTGGATCTCTTTTTCTGGTGGTCGAGAATAAGCTGATACATCTGGAAAGCATCTTCTCTTGGGCTATTCCCTGTATCAGATCGTAGTGCGTAGGGTGATGCTCTGTTTTCTGTTGTTCCGCTAAGCTGTGAGAAACTCCCATTTTGCCATTGCAGTGGTAGAGTAGAGAGAGAATGGAACAAGTGCCTAGAGCAACCTCTGAAAGGCAGGGTGGCCTGGTGGGTGAAAGTTCTGTTAAACACAAAATGTGCAAAATCTGTTTGTGGCGCATCTGACGGTAGTTAGGAGTAATTATCCAGACAGCCACTGATATACACCACTCTCCTTGCTCAGTGTGTGTGAAGTGATCTAGCTTGCTGTCAAGTTGTACACTGCAGTGATAGGCACTTGTTTTACCTCCCAGCCATACTGCACTGCAGAGCGGAAGTGCTGCAGTCATGCAAATAGTGGTGCAGGGCCAAGAGCACCTCCAGAACCAACTTCTGGCTTCATATTAAGCACCTGTCTTCACATGGTTGCTGTCGTGGTTGCTCAGAATGCTGATGCATTTTGCTGTGTAACCTGCATGGTCTTCAAAATGGAAATCCCTTGATTGCTGGGAGGCTTCAAACAATGATGAAAGTTCGGATCTTCTCATGAAGGCTAAAAGAGAGAAAAGAGTGGTGACAAGATGGAAGTACGCTTTTCTCACCTACCTGTAATTTACAGCAATGAGAAATGAGCACTTTGCAAGGAAAGATCCCTTGAAGAGTCAATGTTACAATTTAATGTTAGTGGAGTTATTGGAGAGGTAGGGTAATCACATAAAAGTAACTAAGCTGTGTTTTCCAGAAAGTATTTTCCAAAGAAGTATTTTCTTAAAAGCTGTCAGTGATAAATTCTCCCTTCCAGTTTATTAATGGTCTCAGATTGTTCAAGGAAAACAATGGTTCTGTCAGGCTACTCCCACTCCAGCTGATAAGCCAAAGACTTGGTACTGTACTTACCAAGTTAGTACATGAAGCATCCCCTCTGGGCGTTTCAAACTTTCTGCAAAAAAATAATTGACAATGAAGAGATCAGTTCCTCTGTGTTTCTCTGTGGGAACACAGCCATGGTACACCTACAGCTTGGGCTTGGCTGTCAGCAGCATTCTGTGGCTACTTGTCACCCGGATTTTCTCCCTTGTTCCTGTAGTGTAGATCTAGCTGTTGTGTCCCTGGGAAGCAAGCAGCTTTTTGCTCCTCCATAGGTGAATGAGATCATGGAAGAGCTGTGCTAGCAGGTTGCCTTTGCAGTTTGGTGTGCCAAGTCACTGCTGGGGCATATGTGGAGAGCTTTTGCATGTGGGAGCTGCAGAGGATAGCACTGACTACTGAGATGTATTTTGCTGCTGCTGTGAGGAGCTCTGTGACCCATCTGTCTGTCAGTCCCTACACGTGGAAGTGTTTTTTCACCTGTCAAAGGTGCAGGGGGAATAATTTAGCTTTACACAGTGCTTTTTGACTCCCATCTGAAAGCTACTATGGGATCTCAGGATGCACTGATGAGACAGTACTGGCTAAGTATCTTCAATGTACATCACTGCATTTCTCAAATGAATTATTTGAGAGCAATTGCACTTTGCTAACCCTACTAAGGGTTGTAACTAGCAACCTGCTATATTCTTTCTCTCTGTATTTTCTTCTCGTTCACACTCCTCTCGAATCCTCATAAAAGTTGAGAGTTGAGAAGAAAATGTTTTGTTTTGTTTTTCAAATATCTCAGTGTGGTACACTGTGCTGTACTGTGAGAAAATGGTCATTAGATGAGTATTATTACAATGAAGTGAACTGCTAGCAGCTGATAGGGCAAGGAAGGAACTGTCTTTTCAACTGTTCTGCTGTGCAACTTGGGAACTCTGCACCCTTTTTCCTAGAGAAGGATGTAGGAAAGGTAGAAGAGTGGCAGTAGCATCCAGGTGGCAAGTGCATCACTTAAAGCAATTCTCTCCAATGTTTGAAATAATAATATAAATTTTAAAAAGTGTTGTCTTTGCCTGCATTACTATTTTAGCAGTTTTCAATTTCTTCGAGCCTTTAACAGAAGAGTTTTAAGTCCTGTCGATACTATTTCCATACAGTTCTCAAGCTTCCAGCTCCTGCTACAGAGAATGTTCTGCTGTAGCCCTCTGTTGTGTAATAGGGATATTTCTACCTAGGTCTCCAACGTCTTAGTAAAAAATCAAGTTACATTTCCTTTGTACAAAATATGTGTTCTTAGTATTTTCTCAAATGTATATAATTGTCTAGAAACATGTTGAAGGATTTTGCTTAAGTAGGAAATGGGATGCTGCTTTGGAGTGCAAAGATGAAATTCAGTGAATGTAAATGAAGCTAAATATCAAGTGAATAACCCTAATGGTGAGACCTGTAGGGCTGTAGGCCACTCTTCCAAGGTATGAAGTAGATGATTCAGTCTTTCAGACTTTTCAATCCAATGTCGAAAGCTGTAGTAAATATATCGTAGGGAACATTCCTGCACTGGCAGGGGGGTAGACTAAATGAGCTATTACAAGTAGCTCTTTTCCATGTCTGACTGATAGTTGGCTAGAAGCATGTTTAGTGTAGTAGCCAAATTTTTCTCTCTTTCATTTTTTTTTTCCTCTTGGAGAGCATTGGTGACGTTGGCAGACGAACACTTCCTGCATTTTAGAAAGGTTTGTGTGGCAGGGTTGTCCCAAAAAGCAGATTATTTTAGGAGGAGGCATAAAGACAGATAGTCCTAATCCTTTCCTAAGGCTTTTTTGAAAAGGTTTTCATGGCTCTGACTCATATGATAGGGTGTGGTGGTATTGGAGATATCTGCGGATTAGCTGCTACGCATATTTTCTGGTCTTTTAAATTTGTAGTACAATGATACTAGATATACTAATAGTGCTTTTTTTTTTTTTTTTCTTTTTCTTTTTTTTTTTTTTTCTTTTTTTTTTTTTTCCTAATGTGTGATTCATAGCGTTTTTTTCTTGGAATTTTTTCTTCCCTTCCCTTATAATCACTGTCATTCTGGGTGGAAGGAGGTCTTCTTACCGAATGATTTAGAGATAAAGGTTAGTCAGTTCCTGTGTCTGGGTCCTCCTTTAAAGAGCATCTAGTGACAGTAAACATGAGAGATGGTGAGTTGCACTTAACTCAGTTTTTCTGATATGTTTCTGTGAGGCTTTTTCCTTTAAAAATATTAATTGATGGCGAGGGCAGTGGTACTCATTAACACTTTAAATACTCTATCACTTCATCTTCATCAGGACATATGGGAATGATGTAGTGGCTGTGTGCTGTGGGAGTACCAGTGAGGAGGCAGAGGTCCCACCCCAAGGGGACCCCCCTACTTCTCGCTAAATGTACAAGGGAGGTTAATATGCACCTTACAGCTTCTGCAAGTGACAAAACATTGACATGTTTTAGTTATAAGTTTCTGCTGAAAACTCAGTAGTTTAAAAAAACTGGAAATGTTAATTTTGATGCCTCTGAAATGTATACAAGGTTTGAAGTTAGAAACTCAGAGCAGGCATTATTTTTTCCCCTTCTGAGATGATAGAAAGGCAGCAGAAAGACAAATGAGCAAGAGAACATTGAAGGGAGACCCTGAATCAAAGTCTGCATATGGAATTATCCTTCATGGTTCATTTTCCTGAGGAAGGGTGGACCATAATGTGCCATAAATTGCAATAGGTTGCTGCTTTTTGGTTCAGCTAAAACTTTGCGTACACTGAACCTGCAAAACCTAACTAGCTCTAAATTTCCTCTCTTCTCTTTCCATTTCTTTTTTTCCCCCCACCATATGATGCCCAGGGACTCCAGAAAGCCTTGCTGAGAAAGAAAGGCAGCTCATGGGTATGATCAATCAGCTGACCAGTTTGCGAGAACAGCTGCTAGCAGCTCACGATGAACAGAAGAAACTGGCTGCCTCACAGATCGAGAAGCAACGCCAGCAAATGGAGCTGGCTAAGCAGCAACAAGAACAGGTGAGTGATTATGATGGCGGCTTTCAGCTTAAAATCATTTTCTAGAAGGTCTCCCCAGGAGATTATCTTTTAGGATTTATACTTCCTAAAGGTGTTATTCATCTCTCTCTCTTTTTTTTTTTTCTTTCTTTAATATTTGTTTTCTTAGGTGAAGAAATGTGAACAAAAATAAATTGGAATACTGCCTTAATTTGCAATATATGACACTGTGTCTTTTAGAGATATATATATCCCATATTGGGGGTATTGTCTTCCAGTAGTTTTGTTGTTGTTGTTGTTATGTTTTCTTTTAAATAGGTGAAAATAAGTGTGCAAATTCAGTACGCCTATATAATCTCCAAGTGCTGCTTGTATCCAATCGTGTTTAGTTATTCAAGGGAAGAAACAAAGTGTAGGATTTGGGTTGTAATAAGGCAAATCAAAGGATTGTTTTACCAATTGTGGAAAAAAAAAAGTGGGGAACAATATAAAGTCGGAGAAGAAATTTGACTTCTTTTCTTCTACATTTGAGAGGTTTGATTTTGAGTTCTTGCAGATATTACCTCCACTGAAAACATAAACAAGCTTTTGCACATAAACAGTTCCATTGTGAACTCACCAACACAATTTGTTTTATGCAAAACCACAACTTTTCTGATAAATTTGCACTGTGCAAATTTTAACAGAAATGAACGCCAATTTCTTTACCTGAACAGAAAATACTTGGACATCTTTAAAATTTTGTCAGTAGTCGACCCTGGTGCCTCTTATCTGGAAGCATTTGATCTGTCTGAGCATGTATCTCAGCTTGTAATGAAACTCATGGAACTCTGTGCATTCAGTCATGGTTGTCATACTTCAGTATTAGTATGTTAGCTAACAGATCTTAAGATTCTAAAGCACTGCTGACATTTTCAGAAATTCTAGCTGCGTTTTTCCTTTTTTTTTTCTCTACTAAAAGCTTTATCTTAAATACTGTGTATTTTGGCCTCACACCTGAAATCCCACATAGAGCAGGAAAAGTGGCATACTTGTTAAACCAGCCAAGTTGTATCACGCTGTTGTTTACATGGAGAGAATGGATGAAGGCGTGAAGGTGTAAATGGCAGGATCCTTCCATTAGGAGACATCCTGCAGGAACTGTTCCCTTTTCTCTAACTATTGAAGACATCACTGCTACAGGATGACTGAGCGATCTGAGGGTGAAAAGGAAAATGGAGAAAATGGAAAAATAAAAGAAAAAATGCTGCAGGGTTTTTTATTGGCATAACCAGGATTTATTTTTTATTTTTATTAATTTGAGAAAATGTGTATAATTCTGTTGTATAGAAATTAAACTTTTAAAAATATATTAATAAAATAATTTTGGTTGCTTAAAAAGATGCTCTAGAAAGAAAACAATCTTTCAGATGTGGAACTAGCTATGAACGAGTATTTCTTATGCTAATAGTTTAATGAGAGAAATGAAGGAAAATACCTAAGGGGAAGAATGCACAAAATTCCTCCTAGTAAGTATGTATAAGTTCCCATCTGACCCTGAGATGTGTACACATTCCACAGGAGAATTGCAGTACTCCTTAATGTTTGTATTGCTGTGCTAGCTATTCATGAGAGCAGAGCTTTTGTGATGACTTAGATGAAAGTTTTCAGGGTTTGCCTTTTCAGTTTGAGACATATCATGGTTTATCTTCATTCATCCTCTAAGAACTCAAGATTTGATTACATTACTGCCTGCTTTTTCCTTCACCGTATGCAAAATATATCTATGCTACAGCTCCCAGTCATTTAGGCAATGGAGAGAGAGGATGGAAGTCCTTATGGAAAACACATATGACTTTGAGAGATGTGTAACTACCCCATCAACCTGTGTGAATCAGGTTCAGTGTAGAGCCACATAGACTGACTCTGCCCCTTTAGCTCCTTTCTGCTGATATGCCCATTAAAGTACTAAGAGTAACAATCATTATCCCAAACCCTGTTCTGGTCTCTTTGTGTCTGCTTCTACACCAATGAAATACACCATTGCCTCCTGAGTGTCCTATTTCCTCTCTTGGAAAACTTTGAATAGGTAGTACCAAATATAAAAATATTTTTACCGTCCATCTTCCTTTCCTTTGCTTTTTCTGCCTTCCCTTACTATTTTTCATCTTCTCTACCATCTTCTCTACCAGCAGGGAGGAGCAGAAGAGAATGCCCTCTCTCTTTTTCTTTCTCTTTTTCTTTTCTTTTTTTTTTTTTTTTTTTTTTAACTTTAGTAGCAGCTCTTCAGGTAATGAGGGAGATTTTTGTCAGTGCTTCTCCTGAAATCCATCATGGCGCTTTGTAAGATTATCTTTCACAGTCGTGTTTGCTATGAGTTGCTCCTGAGCATGAGCCCTGTGGTTCAGTGGCAGTGCAGTTTGCTGTCACACTTGAAAGTTTCTTAGCTTAAGAGAGCAGCTGACAGGACCAAGCAGGGTAGAAGTTTGCTATGCAGCAACTCAAGGAATCATGATACATATCTTACATTACTTCTGTGCAATTTCTCCACAGATTGCAAGACAACAGCAGCAGCTCCTGCAGCAGCAACACAAAATTAACCTTCTTCAGCAACAGATCCAGGTCAGAGACCGTATCTCCACCCGTATCCCTGTTGCCCCTTTCCTTTCTGTTCCCTGTGTTTTCCCTCGGGCATTATTGTCATAGTATCTTTAAGGATCTCTGCAGATGGCTTGCATCTTACTTATGGAAACACATGATGATGTTACCTGTCATTAAGTGAAAAAAGTTTCTGTAAGGCCTTGAGTGAGTAACACTACCCCTACAGGAATGAGAAAGCAGATGAGAGAGGAGCTGGTACTGTGCGCAAGGATTTGCAGGATGAAATCCTCTGAAAGTGCTCTTCAAATTTAGATCAGGAGTGGCAAAAAACGTAGCTAAAATGTATTGGAGTGCAATGGATCTCTTACAAATCTGTTTTTGAGGTTTTGCTGAATTAGTTCATTCTAGTGATCTGTAATCAAGTGTCTCCTTCCCATTGCCTGTGAAAGTCGGGAAACTTTCAACACAGTAGGTGAAGTAAGCATGTGAGAAACTGGCCTAAAGGTTTGTTAGATCCTAGAGAGCAACCAGGCTCTGTAGGAACCTAGGCATCTCTGTGTTTACTCCTGATAGGAGAAAAAAAATTGCTAATGCAGTGTAACCAGTAAACTTTAACTTCTTTTTTCTCCCTTAACACATTTGGAGGTCTCTTTTCATGGCAATGATTGTATTTCAGTACTTTTCTTCTACATGTTTATATGCATAGCCCTGTTCTTGGTGTAATGCAAATCAGTTTGCCCAAGGTTTACAAGAAATAAGAAAGAAGGGGTCTGACATTTACAGCTATCTAGAGTCATGGTAGAATCTTGGTCTGTTTAAGTATGCAGTTATTTACAGAGCAATGCAAGTTAGTGTGGAAGTGAAAGTTATGTCCTGTTTGTTCAGTAACATCAGGATCTTCCTTCCAAACTGCTTTAGAATGAGTCGCCTAAAATTACGGGCTGTATCCTTAGCTGCTCTACAAAAGCAGAATTCCAGCAAAATCAGGGGAGTTGCAAAAAAACTGGCTAATGTTTCGAATAATACTCTTTCAGTATCAGAACCTTTGTAACCATGAAAAACTTCTGGTGAAGTTTCACTCCTATGTAACAAGGCAACATGTATACAAGATGTGAGTTGCTGAAAAGAGTTTTGATATTAGAAGATCTGGATTAGTTTTGGCCTCATGTTTTTTTCATGTGTGTATGGGGGGGGGGGTTCCTGGGTTGTTCTTATTTTTTCTTTTTTAATATTGCATGTGGGAGAAATTTGGGATTTTTTTTTTGTTGTTATTGCATTATCTGTAGTAATGCTTATAAAGAAAAAACAATAGCAGAACCTCTACAATAGCAAGAAAAGTATTTACGTTTTTAGCATTTAGATATGAGAGCGATAGAGGAAGTTGTTTTATAAGCAGTGAATAAAAATAAATTGAAGTAACATAATTTGACCCCAAGCCTTTTAAGTTTTAAGGTCTTGTAGATAAGAATGAAGTATGTCTTTTTTTAGGGTCGTGGAGAACACTGATTATTGATAATGAGATATAGAGCCTTTCATCTCTTGATCCCTGATCCAAGTTTGACCTAAGTCAGGAGTAAATGAAAGTCAGCTAGCTATCATCTGATACAAGCTGCAAGCCTAAGACATGATTTGGAGGCCTGTCCCAAGGGATTTTGGATGAAATATTGACCCCGTCAAGGTCAGAATTTCACCTCCAGGGTCCACTTCACACAAAGCCCATCAGATTTGGGCACTCTGCTTTTGGATGGTCACATGATAAAGGTCAAGAATTACAGAGGTGGAGAGGCAATACTGTCCTCTCATTCCCACAGAGGTGATCTGTTTGTAGTGAAATTTGGATTATGCTGACTGCCTCTTGATAGTTCCACTGTCTGTATGGTCTTGTAGTCTCCTGAACCCTGGCTGCAGTCCAGTTATTGTCAAGTCTCTGAAAAAAAAAATCATTTTTAAATAATAAAAAACACTGATAATGTTTATCTGTGAATTCAGTACAGTACATTTCTTCTCAGTTCTATGTGTAGTTGACTGTGGTCAGAGTAAAGTAACAATTCCCAAAGAAATCTGCCTTTATATATAAATGGAGACAATGAAGTAACCCCAACATGCCCATGTTTGAAATGGTTGGTGAGTTTACAATCAGGTTATGGTGGGTGGAACAAAACTCTTGACATGAATGTAGCTGTGAGTTCAGATTTTCTGACCTTGCCCTAATTAATCTAACAGGCTGCTGTCACTTTGGCCCAGAGTTTTTATATCGCATTAGATTTATTGACAGGGAAATATTCCTACAAAGTCTGGATAACTATTTGACTTATGTGCAACTGAATGATTAGGCTGCAGTTATGAACACAACCTATTTATGACAAAGGATTCATTTTACTTGAGCCAATTTTTTCTAAGCTTGTAAGAGTTGCCATAATTCCAGATAAATTATTACACAGAAAAAAGCTATTGAAATATTGTATTGAAAGCATAATACCCTAAGGTTAAAAGAAAGCACAACCTGACTGACCCTGTGATTTATGACTCTTTTCTCTAAGTGCTCTAACTTGGAAACATTCCTCTCTCTCCTCACCCCAGCATATATTCACCAGTACACACACAATGCATATGCAGGGAGAGATTGCCTTGTATCTCTCCTCCTTAGAGAACTGCAAATGCTGAGTTTAAGTACAACTCAATTAAACTAGCCACTTCTCTGCTGGTGAGGAAAGGATGCGTTAGCTACTTGAGCTTGGAAAAATGTACCTGGCACATGAATGTCTAATTGACATTGCATCTTTTTAAAGTCCCTCTCTTCCTAAGTTGCTGGAAGGCAGTTTCACTAGCATGCAAGACTAGCAGGTTGTCTTCATGTAGAGAGTTAAGCAAAAGGTAATGCTAAATGGGAGAAAAGTTGCTGATTAGGCTGAAGTCAAGAATCCATATAACCTCATAATGCTAAAACATCATCTAAGCAGGAATTTATGTTTTGGGATACTGTTGTTATATTTTTTGGCTGCTTTTTTTTTTTGTGTGTATGTGAGAGAGAGAGATGTTCTACCCCTCGTTTGTGAAGGGGGTTGAGTTTCTCTGACTGAACTAAGCTTTCTTCTATCCTTTTTTGGATAGAAAGCCATGCACACTGCCTCCAGTTCTGATCTATTTTTCTTTGTAGTTCCATGCAGAGTGATTGGGATCTTCTGCCTTACACACCTCAGTTTCTTTCTTTTACCAGATTTGAAACTGAAACTTTGTTTCCATTTGCTCTTATGCACCAACAGCCCTGAAGTTTTCAGGCTGTGTTTCAGATCAGCTCTGTGGTGATATGCAGGCTGGGGAAAGAGCATGAAGACACCATTAACTGTTCAGCAAGTTCTTGGACGAAGTCTGGTTTTGTCCTTCATGGCTTTAGGGGAGCTCACAGTGTCTTTATACTATTTTACGAGTTACTTTATAGTGTTCTTGTTCTTCAGTGAGTATCAGGTAGGGGATCTGTAGCTGTTCCATCAGGAGAAGCTAGTTGTTCCTTTACTATGAGCTCAGGAAGTGGTCTTGTGCCTTGAAGGGCAGCCTCCAAGGTGCAAAGTTTTGGACCCTGCTACAGTTTACACCTTACACCTTCCACTTGCTCAGATTAAAACTAGCCTAGGTTGATGATGGAATAGTTTTGAAGCTCAGTGACAAAAGTCACTTTAATTGAACTACGAATGAAATCCAGTTGTTAAAATTCATAAGGCAGCTCATATTCACTATGGCATGGCTGGTAAAATAGGTCAACCTTGCAGCCTAAATTGTGATAAAACCAGTGTTGCTAATCTCACAGTTTTGTGGGAGGCCTGACAGTGTTTTATGTTTTTTCCTCAAACCAAAGCTTTTGGAGTCATGTGATGACAAAAATGCCAGCTTTCATTTATTCAAAATGTAAATTTCTAGCTCTCATATTTCCAGGCAAAACTTGAAACCATGAAACACTACAAGTTCCAAAATTAGAAGGCAAACAAAACAGAGGCCAAATGTTGTTTTTTAAACTGTTCGGATTTTTAGTCAATATTATTTATTTATATTTTTTTTTTTTTTTGGAGAGCCCAACTCAAGATCTTGCAACACTTCAGGTTGCCAATAATGTAAAACTAAGTTCTCGGAGCAGCATGTAGAAGGAGCGCCACTTCACAGTGTCTCTGCACTGGGCCACAGTTGAATAGTGCCAGTACTCATTTACTAATTGTATCAGTACTAGGTGATGCACTTAGCCGAAATACTGAGGACTATCTGAAATGTGTCCTACCAGACAGTGATTGTTTAATTACATGGGGTTTTGATATAGGGTTTTTGTGTTCCATCAGAACCAGAGATTTGTCAGAAGATGTTCTGATGGGAAACCTCTGGTTAGGAAGTTTGACTGAGGAACCAGTGAATTCTGACTAAGCTCTGCTGCAGATACAGGAGGGTGACCCAAGCACTCTGCCTGTTGGGCAGGCTGTAACTTCTGCTTGACACCCAGCTTGACATGCAGGCAATTCGGCACCCTGTAGCACTTGGCAGGTGTGCTTATGCCCTCTGGAGCCTGGGGTGAATGCTTAATAGGCCTGCAGGGCTTTGAGCTCTGTAGGGCTCTGGCAGCTTGTCTGAAATGGGTTTTGGGCACCACTATCCTCCAGACACAGTGATTCTTCATATTACAGACTTCCTGGCTTTTTGGCATCCCTCAGCTGCCCTGGGTGTCCTCCCAGCTCTAAGTAAGGCCTTCCTGTGTGCATGTAGATCTACATTTCCATCTTTCCCATCCACTGTCAGCTGGCAGTATCCCTTTCCCCTTGAGTTGCATTGGTAGAAGGAGAAGTCTGGCTGTGCTGATATATTCCCAATTCAGAATATTCCTATTCTTATTAAGCTCTGAGGTTTAAGGTGTTGTTCCAGTTTGGAATGTAATAAAATCTCAAACACTTGGAATTTCCTGAAAGATGATTAGCTGTAGCAAAATCTGTTTTTCAAAATCTAGCTATATTTCTGGGGGAAGGAAAGAAGGATTTGGTTTCTGTGTTACGTAGAAGTTCAGAAAAATATTTCTTATGCCTAACTTGCCAAGATAGAAATGACACAGTTGTTATTGTCAGAACTTTCCAAACACAAAGAGGCTCTGGTTTGATTCCAGCCTTCCAAAACACTGGTAAGAGGGCCTGCCTCCAGAGTGCTTTAGATACCATAATTTGTGCACACGGTTGTCTATGGAGACAGTTTCTGTTGTTTAGACTTCTTGTTGCTTTTGAACTGTTCAGGTTAATGATCATCTCTCACCCACAGCTGGCTGGTTGTTGTTCAGGCCTGTTTGCATTATGTTTGTTAGAGAAAACTTTGAGATTTTCATTAGCATGGTAACAGATGAAATTTAGTTGTAAAAAGTAGCCGTAGCTCCTTCTTGTTGTAAGAAGACACTTGACTGTTATAGGAAATTGGGGAATTTATTCTCTGCTTCAACAAATTTGCACTCTAAATTGTACAGCACACTCATGCTTTCATTTTCTGTGCCCTT
This sequence comes from Coturnix japonica, assembly GCF_054131305.1. NCBI lineage: Eukaryota > Metazoa > Chordata > Aves > Galliformes > Phasianidae > Coturnix > Coturnix japonica. The sequence continues at coordinate 61,983,463 of NC_140663.1, read as the reverse complement.
TTGGAAAGCAAACTCCAGCAAGGCCACCGTGTGAGCTAAACACTTGGAGTGGTTTGTGCCTATAGAGAGTACAGATCCTCAGCGCAACCTTAAGGACTTGTGAAATCTCTTTCTTGGTTCCTAACTTCTTACATGACTGTAACCTAGATTTCTCTAGGAGAATTTGAAGACCTTTAGATGACAAATCCTTCACTCAAGACACAAAAAGGAGCAACGACTACACAAGTGGTTGGTTACAGATTTAGTAATGTCTCTTCTGTGTATCATCATTTGCCTGAGAATTCTGGTTCTCTCAGAAGTCAGTGACAGCAGAGCAGTGCATGGTGCTACGACCTCTTTGCAAGCCGTAGCACAGCAGAACAGTATTAATTCTTCTGTAATTAGAGTCCTTTTTGCATATCACAGAGAGGTGAGGACAAAAGGTTTCCTTCCTAGACAATAAAGCTGTTGAAGTGAGGGCTTGATCCAGCTCTCTCTGAACTTAGTGAAAAGGCTCTTACTCATATTAGTGGGAGTTTAATGAGACCTTTTTTCAGGAGGAAACTGTGAGAAAGTATCTTCCTTCTCATACTACAAAATGTTTTCAGAACAGGCTCTGTCCACTGAGCCAGTTTGTTTTCTTGTTGTTTTTTTTCTTTTTTTATTAACCAGTGTGGATATGACAAGCTGTGACTTCTCAGTCAAACCGACTGGGCTCATAGATAGGTTGGGGACATTTTGTCCAAATTCATCATGTGTCAGGAGCAGCTGTTTTCCAGCAACTTATAAACATGGGCATACTGAATTCAGTGAGACAGGCCCAAGAAGGAGTCACACTGCAGCCTTTCCCATGACTTTGCAACCTCTTCCCAAACAACTGAGGTTGCCGGCAAAGAGGCTAAACAATTGTTTCTCACAAAAACTCTGCAGCTGATGTCCTATCAGTTATCAGAATAACTTGTCTGTCCCTTGAGCAAGGAAAAGCCCCTGGGAAATTAATTATTCGAAAAACAAAACAAAAAGGAAGAAAAGAGAGATGAGGTTGGAGGAGGAGATAGGGAAAGGGAGGAGTGAGAAGAAAAATCTAGGCTAGAAGTCGGAATGAGCTAATTGCTTTTGGAGTTCAGCGAATAACGTATGTGTTTTGCTGAAGGACATGATGCATGCGTTTTTGAGTAACCTTCACTTCCTTCCATTACCCTAAAAGTTAGGTCACATAAAAGACTACACTTATTTATGTGCAGAGGAATGTTTTCCGCCAGCATACCATGTTCCTGCTCCCAAAGATTACCTCTATAGCAGGCATCTTCTTCAGTCTCAAGCCTTTCGTACATTCTTACATAATCCAGACCTTCTTACTGGTGTAGTGTCACCCATGCAGGCAAGGAGAATCTGTTTGATATTTGTATGACTTGAATTTATTGAGATTGAAAGCATATGCTTTCATCAGATAAAACCAGGTGGTTTTTTTTTGCCTGTGCTGAGGTACATAACTGAAACAGCACTTGTTGACAATGAAGCTTTCTCCAGTGTTACCAATCCTTGGTGTTACCAATCGTTGGCTTTTTCAGACCCACTCTCCAATTTCAACATCTCCCTGAGGCACTCCACTGTTTGTACCCCTTTCTTCCATTTCCAGTTCCCTGACACTTTGATCTTTCATAGGCAGCTGCTCACCTTTTTCTTCATTAGCTACTCCTTTCTGCCAGCTTACTCCTTTTTTTAATTTTCTTTTCTTTTTTTTTTTTTTTTTAATTCCTTCCCAGTCAATATTTCTGAGGTCTTTTTACTGGTTTTGATTGGTGTTTTACTGGCTGTAGAGAGCATGTATGTCATTTTGTGAATGTTTTTGTTCAAAATATGTGGGGTGGTGGATACATGCTTATGTGAGTTGTGTTCATGTATCCATGCAGGTGTTTACACAGCAGAGGTACAGGAGCAGAAAGCACCGCAGCAGTTTGTGTAAGTGGCTTGGGAAGCTGAATGTGAACTCTTTATGGCTGTGATTTTGGCCATATGGAGTGTGTGTTGTCATGAGCACTTTTGTTGTGCAGCCAAAAAAAGGCTGCCACTGCTGCCTCTGCAGCAAGGTAAAGCAGGAGATAACAATAAATTTTTTACTGCTGGCTGGCGGAGGTGTTTAGGATGTGTTTTCTTTATATCTTCAACCGCCCCTAATTGAAGATGCTTTAAAATTGAATGACTAGCAGTCAAAACGTGTTTGCTTCAAGCTGAGAAGAAAAATGCTGGTGTCTCTGCTTCCAAACTGATTGCGCTTTGTACACAACTGACAGCCACAGTCACTTTGAGTGACTGATAAGTGGGAAGCTTTGCCACTTATCAAGGAATGCACGCTGAAAAGAAAGGACTGGAGCCGTTCAGATGCTTTGGCATGTTCAAAATAACATCTCACATCAGTCAGACTCAGAGGCACTAGGAGACATTTCAAAATAAACTTTATATCTATCTATCTATCTGGAGGCAAAGATTCAATTTAACAGACAAATCACTCTGTGGCATCACGTTGGCTCTGAGAGAACATAGTTATAAGGGTCACCAGTTACAAAATGACTCACCAACATAATTTGAGAGCATTTATTGTAGGGTCTCATGCCCCCCCAAACAAACCTAGATTTGAAAATTCACATCTGCATATAATTCTAGTGATTTCTTTAAATTGAGGGGTTTCACTCCTCTTGGCCAAGGAATGTTTTGTTTACGTATCGTGTGACATCCTGAAGGATCCCAAAGATAATGAAACTGCCAAATTCTGGTCTTGTTTATTTCCTCTTCAGTATTACGGAGTATGTTTGGGATTGCCTAGCTTTAACTGAAATCATAAATGGGCTATTAGGGTTATTTAGGAGTTGCTATGCTTTTCAGTGATACGTGGTATGAATAGAAAATGGAACTTTGGTGCATGCTTGTTGTGATACTGTTTGGTGATAGTATTATATTATCAAATTGTGGCCTACAGGAACTCAGGCGTGAGGGTGAATTTTCTTGTGCTGATTCTGGTCGTGACAGAAGCAACAGCCAGTGAAGGGTTTGGCTGCTCCACTGGAGGCAATGATGTTGCAACCTGCCTTAGGAAGCATCATAGGAAGTAATATATTAGAGCTCTCTCTGTAAACGTTGTGCAAGCAATGCAAGGGCATGTTGTAGAGCTGAGGTGGTTGTATAGGGTTAACCCATGTCCACTGGTAGTATTCAACAAAAAGAGTTCTCGTGACTGTTGCCAGGTTTGTAACACTGGGAATATTGCTGTGTAAAGAATGTTGTCTATATGCTATGATTCTAAACACTGCATCAGAGCACTTAATTCTGCTCAGCTTCTTCTACCTGAAATGTTTCTTTCTGTAATCAGAGTGGCTGTATTTGAGAGATGTTTGATACTCTGGAATTGCTTCCACTTCCTATACCTGCATTGTTAAGAGACAGAAATTTGAGGAGCATTTAGTTTCTACTGGCAATGCCTTGCTTTTCTGATTCATCTCTTGCCATGTTAAGTGGCCATAGCTTCATTTTGACAGCTCATTCAAAACAGAGTGCTTCAAGCTTTGCCGGAATAAAGGCTCAAAATGATTCATAAGGAAGAGTGTGGTTCCACCTACTGAATCAACATCACTGTCTTCATTACCTTGGATTTTCCTGTGACATCCGTCTGATTATGCCTTACCCTTCACAGTTCAGGAGACAATATGAGCTCACCATTGGTGATAATAGCATACAAGACACTAGGGAATATATAGATGTATAAACTCACTTTCTGCCACCTATCAGAACTGTATTGTATAAATTAAAGTGGTAGACAGTTACTTGTGGTTGGTGTTTGTAAGAACAGTAAATGAAATAGTTTAATCACTTGAAGGGGAGTGACTGAAGAGGCAGTGTGAGTAAAGCATGACTTGGAGAAAGAGAGGGAAAGCTACAGTTGGCTAGTGGAAGTCTGTGCTGAACAAAAATGAACTACAGAGTTATGGATCTCATAAGTCTCAGTTTTGATTTCACATACTGTATTTAGTATCTATTTTAGGTCAACTTCCACATAAGAAAATTGAATAAAATGTATAACAGGTAAATAAACTTAAAGATTATTTTCAGATTTTTATTGAAGTGGGTTTGAAATACACTTTGGAGAGGCTAAAAGATATATGTCAGAGTTTCTTGTCTTCAGACATGAGGAAAAAAAACAAGAAATCTAAGTTCTGGGGCAAACATTAAAAAAAAAGTTATAAAAAATACTATGAAGACTTGTAAGAAAGGCAATAATAAGAACTAAATGGGACAAATTTTATTCACAGTGCTCAGTTTACAAATATTTGACACAGTGGGGAAACTCTTTTAAAATATATATATTACCACATTGTTTTTATTGAGTTTGACTGCTTTGGAAGACAATTGACAGCATTCAGCAAATTATTCTAAAGCTGAAATTTGGATCATTTCAAGAGGATTGTTTGTAGATAGCAATTCAAAATGGATTTAGACTGTAATGACCAGGAGATTTCTATACTTCTGTACATTGTGAAAATTGCATAGAAAGAAATACAGTAGTTAGGTAATGAAGTGAGGCCTTTGAAAGTCAGAAGTGCCAGAATCAGGTTAAGTGAGTGTCTTTATTTTATTCCCAGCGTCTCCATCATGCATATTGAATAAAAACTGGTATCCTGGGGGAGCAGAATTACATGATAATATAATTGTAGACTGACTTCACATGAGGGAAAATTAAAATTATGTGGACAACCTTAATTCTGGTATTCCCTAACTTTTAAGTCCTTGACATTTCATTCAAAGTAGCATTATTCAAACTGTGCTTCTGTGTGTTTTTGATGGCCCTAAAAGCACATAGTGGTGATATACCACTGACCTGTAATGTCATGTCTGCGCCGTTTAAACCCTTGAGTGTCTGCATGGGACAGATGCCAATGTCACTTGAGTTACAGGAGAAATGATATGTTCTCCTGTGCTAATAGGGGAAAACAGTTATCTGGCTGTGTGGATGGGAACCCATACTATGATGCTCCTCTCCTTCTGTATCTTGTTTCCTCTCTCTCTGTCTATCACTGTCAAATTAGAGAAGACTTTTTTTCTGTTGCTGTCCTCCTCAGAAAGGAAGACAGATTACATGGGTGCTTTTGTTTTATTTGAGCACTCTGCACTTTCTTTTCAGTGCCCTCTACTTGCTCCCCTTTTTCTCCCTTGCTGGAGTTGGAACCAGATTGGTTGTAATCACAAGCTACCACTAAGGAATTTTTTCCTCTTAATTTACCACACTTCTTATGTTTTACCAACATAATGGAGGGTGAAGTTATAGAATTAAAAGTCATGGGTCTTTTAGTTGAAGTGTCTTTTGCTTTAGTATTCAGTGGGAGCCTCTTTAAGTGTTTAGCCCTCTAAAGCTCTATGTGGTTACAGTACATTTTGTTGTCTTTCAGACTGTATGTAGAATAATGTCTATGGTCTAAATGTGACTGAGCTGCAGTCTGTCAGTGAGAGGGTTTATATGTATACATATACACACTGTAGGTAGTGAGTCTGAAGTTCTTGTCATCCTCAGGAATCACTTAAGTGTAAATTAAGAGTCATCTCCAGTTTCTTTAAGTCAGATATCAGAATTTATAGTCTAGGAACAAGTAAGGGTTTGTGAAGTAGCTGACTGTTTTATACATTTGCACGTTATATGCAAAATCAAGTTACCTGAGTAATTATAGACACACATAGGTGCATATTTTCATGTATGCATTTAGACTGTCCTGATTCATATATAAATTGGAAACATGATTAATTAACAGTATGTGAACTTCTTATGTTGCTTTAGGATTTAGGGAGGAAGGAATCGGGATGCTTTCTGTGTGGGTGCCACAGGTTGTTAATACTTATCAAATTGTAGTTGATGGTGGTTGTGAATTCTTCAAGGCTTTATGAATTCTACAGCTCTGTTGACAGTTCCTGTTTAACTGAAATCATGACAAATATATAGAACCCCTAATTTAGATCGAGGTGTTGAAGGCTGCAGTGTTTCCCAGTGATGCGGAGAGACTGATGCATGCACTCAGAGATACAAAGTGGGCAGAAACAGATTAAAATTATTTGAAGGAAATAAAACTTTCAAGCTCTTCACCTTCTGTGGTTCTTTGGATGGCTCTCCAACTAGAGAGACACCTGTAATGGATGCCTCTGTTTTTCTGCAGAACTTGGTTCTGGCGGGAGTTTCCCTAGGTAGGGTATCTCCCCGGTCACTTGATAAATGAGGTGATAGGAAGCAGAGTTCTGGGGAGCTGATACGTTGTAGTGTCTGGAATTAGTGCTACTCTGTATTTCTGGTATTTCCTATTTACTAGAGATGAAAGGCAGAATTGAAATGCCAGTTCTGAAGAATTTCAGCTTTCTGTGTCATGAGTTTCAGGATACTATTTAAGACTACTTTTCTTATATTATTTCTTATTATGGTTAAGAAATAATTTTGGGTATAACTTGAATAAGGAAAATCATATTGTAATCAATTTACTGCCATAAAATACTTTGTTCTGTGGAAATAACTTATGCACTTTTTACTTCAAAAAACTAAACACATCAGTTTAAGGTATTTTTATATCCTCTTAAGTATCAAGGTGGGTTTGTTGAAATCACAAGTTTGTTCTCTGTGTCTTTGTGAGTTTTGTTTGAGCTCAGTATCGTCTTAGCAGAAACTTGCTAGGGCCCCATGGGAGGAAAACTGTCCATTGTGTTCTTTTCAAAGCAGGCTGTCTTTTTCCTGGGGCTGGGCTCAAGCAAGTTTATTCTTCCACTCAGAGATATCTGAGGAGATTCCTGTCCTTTCTGGTGCCTAGGAAGCAGAACTCAGATACGTATATTGTATTTGTTGCCATCATATAATCTGTGCAACTTCCTTTCAAATATAAAGAATTATGCGTTCCCCAGCTGTTCATTTGATAGGATTCTAGCCCTTCGTTTAGAGAAAATTGTGCTTCTCCAATTCACATCATTTGAACCATGGCCTCTCTTCTATACCTATTGTTTGTTTTGTCTTTTTTTGTTGTGCGTAACAGGTGTTTCTTTCATACAACCAAGGCAGCAAAGCAAGGGCTTCCTTTATGGCAGATCTCTTGAGACTTTGATTAAACTCTTCTTTGTGATAAAAATGCCACTGCCTTTAAATGAATTGCACATGTAATCTGTATTTGCACAAATGCCCTCCATCTCTCTGACCTCATTGCTAAAGTCTTTTGCTCTTTCGGGACATGTATGTTTGCATTTTCTCTTGTCTTTTGTCACAGACCTGATTCCTTTTTACCTTCCCAATGCTGCACTCCCCTCTGAGCCTGGATGTAGCCATGGGAATGGTTTAAAAGGAATAAAATGTTTCTGCAATAACTCCTTTTTTTTCCAGTGTCTCCTGTCACTCCCTCCACAAATATCATTGCCAGATGGTTGGGAGAACCTTCCTCATAGCTTTTCAAGGGGAACCAAAGGCTTGAAGCTAGCTTGTTGTTCTGTACCTCCAGGAGCAGGTGTCAGCTACGTAGGTTATAAGTAGCATAGATCTTGTCCGTCTCTTCCATCTTACTATTTCCCTTCACATGGTCTCACCTGTGGCTGAGGAGGGTCCACCACTAAGAAATATTAGGCACTTTGATGTGTTGTAGGGGGAAGGTGTGTATATATCACACCAAATTGTGTCACGTAGGTTTAATCCTTCTTTTAGTTTTTGAATAGAATGGGACATCCTCTTTTAGTGTGATCCTCTGGACTCCTTAGATGTTAAGAGATTTTCAGAAAAGCAGTGCAAACCAAAAAAGGGCAAGAAGCTGGTGCCATGTTTCCTGGTAGCTCAGCTGGCCCACGCTACTCAGGTATCCTGACGGAGTATTGCTCCCCTATAATTCATTATTCTCATGCCCTTCTCTTTGTTCCAGTACATTTATTGGTTACATGCCCTGGGGGTGAACAGATACAAATATGCATTAGTCAGAAGAGGTGTAATATATGCAATGGGAGCTGTGCCAAGCAATTAAGAATATAGGCGTAATGGTTTACAGGGTAAGCAAAGCCTCCAGAGAACATTACATCTGTCCATGCTGCCCTGTGAGTACACAAGAGGAGTAACTTGCATCACTTCCATCTACCCGAGGTAACACGTATCTAATATAGCTGGGCTCCTGCTTTCAGTCTGAGACCCATCTTGTGCTGACAACTTTCTGTTGTTTTGATCAGTGGTTAGAACTTCCCAAATGTCATCTCCAGCGCCTCTGAAAACCTAGCTATATAAAGAGTTTTTTTCCTCCTTGTACAGACACACCGGTAGTCAGAATGGCAGGGGTATCAGCACAGCCGAGACATGACACTCGCATTGTATCTATTTTAGTGCCCAACTTCGTGGCAGTGGCAGCATCTGTGGAAAATATGAAGATATCTGTCAGAAAGAGTTTTTGAAGGGCGTTGTGCTTAGAAATGTTAACCCTTCTTCATGCTTTCTATTTGATTTAGCATACAGCAGTTAACGATGGAAGATGATACTTTAATAATGTCACGTAATATGGTTTCCTAGATTGGTTCTTTCTGTTTAAACATGTTGTCTCTGCTAGCGTTTACTTGCACAGTACAGTAAAGGTAGCTCATTGTATTATTTAACTCAAAACTCATGAGGTTTAAGTTTATTTTTCTCTAAAAAGCATCATGGATGGCAGGTCCTGAATTTCCCTTTTCATACACCAGTGTAAAGCATCATAAAATCAGAGTACTAGCATTTACAGCCACTTCATGCTGAAATAAAAGTAAATCAACAGGATGCAGAAGAGACAATGATGTCACTGTTTTATCAAGTTCCACACAGGTTCTCCATGTAATCTGCTCTGTGTTCAAGCAGTCTGAGCCACTGTTTCAATAAATCAATGCAATAAATCGACTGTTTCTCTTAAAAAAAAAAAAACAAAAACAAAACAACAAAAAACACCACCACCAATAAGAACAACCAACAAACAGTTCTAAAAGATCCATTTCTAAAGTTGAGACATGCAGACTTAGCTCTTAGAGTATGGGAGTGTTTTCTGGTAGCCTTGCACCCACATTGCTTTCAGCATCATCTCTCTGCCTGTTCCTTCAGGGACGGTCATGCTGAACCAGGTTAAGCTTTCTTTCCACCAACAGGGGACTTTAGGAGGCTCCCTTGGATGCCTGTCATTGCATTTTGTGGCTTTTACAAGGCAGTGATGCTTCCTGAGACATGTATGAAGCTCACCTGCCCAGAAGGATTGCTACTCAACAGTCTGCTTTAAGACGGCTTTGCATGTGAAAGACTGATTTGCTTCGTTTTGGGACTGTGGCTCAATGGAAATGTCAGAAATATGGAAGGATAAATACCGAGTTACATTAAAAAGAGAAAAAAAGGCGCTCTGAAATTATCTCTTGGCTCCATGTTTTCTGAGGTTTTGCATTAGCGAGGACGAAGTCACGGTGTGTTGACACAGTCTAATGTGCAATGACATAATACCTGGAATATGGAGACAGCAAGAGGCGCAAAATCAAACTTATCTGAGTTTTTGCAGGAAAAGAAGGGATTAAACTTTGCTGGTTAAAATATGGATTTTTTTTATTTTTTATTTTTTTTTTATAAAAACTATCCTAGTTCAATTGAGATAAACCTACTCAGATCTAATGCTTTCCAGTCCCTAGGAAAAGTGGGCCTTAAGATTTTGAGCCTATTTGCCCAATCCCTTTTTTTAGAAATAAAGATTAGGGTAGGAAGTTTGGTCCTTATCTCTAAGGTTCTTACTGCTTCAGAAGGAAACTGAAATACTTACATGAAGGACACTTTCTTGAACTTCTGATTTGTCTCTACTCAGATTATTTCAGAAGGCTTTGGCAATGTAAATTTCCCACAATGCTTGGCTGTCTTGTTTTTACGTAGAGGACCTATGATAAATTGTTGTTTCTGCCTATGAAATAGTAGAAAGCATTGTCAAAATGCTCTAGTGACTTAAAATTCAATTTTTTCTGCATGTGCATGGAAACTTTGCTCTGGAAGCATCACTCCCCATTTTCATAACTGCCAGGTGTAATTCTTCACTACCTTTTCATCCCATTTGGTTAGTTTTAGTTATTCCACAAAATAGCATTCAATCACCATGTCTTGGAGGCATTTCATTCTTCATTTGCATGGATATTATTAGTAGTATATGATCCACAACTTATATAGTACTGTCATTTCTGTATGTCATAACAGTTGGTTGGGACTTTCCTCATTTTTCATTTTCCCTTTTCCCTTTTTTTCCTTTTTTCTTTTTTTCCTTCTCTCTTTCCATCTTTTTCCATCTTTTTTTTTTTTTTAAAAATAAAAAAAACATCCTGTTTTTCAGACCAGGGGAGTTGAGGACAGAGGGGAAGCAGCTTGCGCATTGCAATGCTGTACCTCATTGCCAGAACCAGGAACAGAACCCAGATTGTCAGTCATCTCCCATTGGACCACAATGTAAAATGTGAACTGAAGTGCAGAGCTAGCAGAGATTCAGGCCTCTTTTATCTCCTGTCTCCATTTTTTTTTTCTATTTTTCTATGAATTTTCCAATTTCAGTGATAGAAATGGAACAGTTGCTGTAATGATACTGGGGGTGAGAATGAGCAGGGAAGCACACAGAAGGCAGCCAGTGCTGGATTCAGAGTCAGATTTGTGTTCGTCATTCCACTGACATCAGTAGATTTAGTGTGTAATTAATTACACGTTTACTGGTCTGTCAGTAAAAAGGCAGCAAATAACGGATAAAGAGTTTGTAAGCATCATGTTCTCTTCAAGGTGAGAAAACAATGCTTAGCATTTTTAGTATTTTGCTATTTTTCTAAGTCTGTTCACTGTTACAAAGACAAGACTTCGTAATACCAAAGGTTTCTTTGCCAAGCATCCCTGATTCCATGAAAACTGCCTAGCCAAATCTTGGTGTAAGGCTCTTAAACAGTTATTATGCATGAACCCTCTCTCCTTACCTTGACCACTGGTAGGTATTTATTCTGATCTGGCTGTGCTAAGCTTTGCAAAATGTCAGTGGGATGCCACTTATGGTTTACTTTGTTTTGCTTTGTTCTGTTTTGTTGTTTTGTGGATTTGGGTGTTTTTTTATCCTGGATTGATCTACCCCAACTTGGAGTGCTTCATTCACTGACTTTCTTTAAGCCTTTCCAGTTTCTGGATGCTTAACTAGCTTTCCTACCATTCTCAGGGCTCTGGTTACCCACGGCCAGTGTGTTTTATTTAGCAGGGACAAATGGCTATGCCTCCAGCCTGCTTTTTCCATTCTCTTCCCCTTCTTCGTCTATTTTTCATTTAATGGCTTGCTAATAACAAAACCACAAAGGCAACAGTAGGGGCGGCATAAACACATGCTCACCTACGGGGGAGTTGCTGATGTTTTAGAATTAAAAAACAAAACCAGATTATTATGATAATAAAAGCCAAGACAGGTGCTGGGCACTTTGTTTATTCGCTGATTAAAACAGTCACAGTGTGACATCTTTTTATATAATAAACTGAAGGGCGAGGTGGATCATTGCATTGCCAAGCCTTTGAATATACCTTAACAGAAAATATTTGAGAAGGTCCATCTGATTTAAAGGGTCACAATGCATTGCTGCATACCAGGAATATACCTGTTTTGTAGGGAGGTGGGCAGGAATTCAAATATTCAAAATAATTAGTCAGCATTCAGAGCATTCATTACCTTATAATTTGACATAATCCCTTGCTAAGTCCACCAGAAACAAGAGGGAGGACTGTCTGAATCTGTGCCTTTACCATTGAATAGGATGTCAAGTAGTGAAGGCAAGACATGTGTTGCCTTCCTTATTTCTCTCCTCTCTATAGCAAGATGCCCAGCTTGTTAGGTGATTTTGAGCCCTTATCCTTTCTTAAACCAATATCAAGGTGTTTTGGGTGGATTTTTAAAAGTCCTTAATCTGGTTCATCCTCCTCTGAACATTTTGTGCTTGTATTTTTATAAAAAGGCTCTTCTGGATTTGGCTTTCCTATTTCATTGTGTTTTTAATAAAAGGAATTAGTTTTATCAAGCTGATTTTTCATACAAAGTTCCTTCTTATCAGGCAGAATTTAATGTTGAAATAGCAAACAGGTTTTAGCCAAAAGCATCCTCATTTTCTGTCCTTCAGGCTGTTTACACTTGCATAAAGTTCTTGGCGTAGCAAAGTTTGCTATGTTGGGAGTTCCACCTTTACACTTCAATGTGTGTGTCATGTGAATTCTCTCCATTGTGCAATTAACAGTTTCTTCTCATGCCTGATGCTCTAAATCTGCAAGTGCAGTACGCAGATACTTTTTTTCTTTGTCACTCTGCTTCAGGCTAAACGTTTAGACTGCCACTCTGAGTTAATTAAACACCTATTTGAAGTTAAGCTGTTGAATGGCAAACAAAGTAATATAGTTGTTCCAGCTCTATGCAATGCATATTGAGTTTGACAGAATACTTTCTGCTTTGTCCCATTGCACTTTCCAGTCTCTCTTCCTGCCTCATGGATTGCTTTACCAGATGGGGACATAAGATTTGACAGACAAGAAGCTATATTTAGTGAAGGGGCTAGCTGATGTTTCAGGAAGTATGCGTGCAGAAATAATGGTGGTAATCCCTTTCAAAGTTCTAGACTTCACAAGTGAGACAAATGTATCCCTTTTTATGGGGAGTAATTTCATCTCAGCCTGCTCCAAGAAAAAAATACCATTACTGATCAAAAAAGGCAGCCCAAAGTCCAGATAAAAATGTTAGTTTCTGGAACAAAAGAATATAATAGACTTAGCATTTATTTATTTATGTATTTATTTCCCTTTTTGCTTCAGGATTCTACAGTTGTTCTACTCTCCTGATGCCAAGGGAAGCAGGTGTTCATAGGTAGGCAGGTTTCTTTTCGAAAGGTAGTTAGGTCTGCCTCTTGTGGAAGCACCTGGTTTTCCTATGTAAATGAGTTTTCATGGAACTTGTGAGAAAACTAAGGGATTCACTGTTTGTTTAGAACTGGGTGCTAAGCAGGCTGAGGCATGGAAACTTCCTGTAATGACTACTTGTGAATCTGAAGTGTAAAGTCTTAGGAGAACAGGGAATTGTTGTAGCACCCATTAAAAGCAGTAATAAAATCCTTTAGTACTATTGTTTTGGGAGATACATTTCTGTAAGTGGTCAGTACAGAAGCCTTTGGAAGTCTTTTATTTTCTTTAACCTCCTTTGAATGTTCTTTGCCTTTCCCTCCATATACACTTATACACTCTCAAACATAATTCTTTGCATATCAGGAGCTCACTTGTTGCATGGGCCTCTGCAAAGGCAAAACCATTTTTTAACTCCCAGGATATCTTTCCACATAGGTATTATCGTCTTTTTACACAATCAAGGTGAAATGTGTAGGAGTTAATCATCTTATTTAAATTAATACATACAAACCTGATTCTTTCATGCCTTTTCATGTCACATCTTTCCTTAGGCATAACCACCAGGAAGATCTAAAAGATCTCTGAAGACGGTATTTTACTTAAACTATCATTTTTGGTCAAGCAGTAACATTGTATCAGAAAGAAATGGGGTAAGGGTTAGAAAGCATAATGCAGCAAGATATAAGACAATTCTTTCTATTTTATTAGTTCCATCTTTTATTTTTAAAGGTGTAAGGAGTTCATACATCTTCCCTTTCTTTTTTGGAATACGTAAGATGATTCAGATGGTTTTTAATACTATTGTAATACTGACCATATCCAGTATATTGTTTATGGCACATTATATCCTCTATAGTATCTCAGACCTTCTGAACTCTTAATTACTCAATGAGATTTAGATTTAAACCAATAGGATTGTATACTGGATAAGATGCCAGTTTAGTCCCATCCTTACAAAGCGGAACATACAGTTTTAAAGTTTATATGATACAGAGTTTATCTGGATGTTGACGTATACTTCAAGTAGTCTCTGCAAATAGTTAGCTCTCAAACTTCAGTACAGGCTACCAGTCTGGATTACCAGGTGGTTCTCCATAGCCTACAAGTAAGAAAGGTGATAAATTAGTTGTGATTCAGCATGCCTTAATCTCTAGCTAGAAGGAGCATCAGTCTTAGACAGAGATGCTAACCTCAAATGAACTCATTAGCTCTTTTCCCAAAGCTTCTCTGCTTCCTCTGTTCTTTATTATCAATGGCACCATCATCTTCCTCCTTAGCAAACAGATTTATATTCCAAGCAACTGGTTTGACTCTTCCTTTTCCAACAGCTTTCTTTCCCAAAACTTCTTGATTATTTTTATATAGTACTTCTAAAATCACACCTTTTTTTTCCCTTACACCTAAAACTCTAATCCATTTTGTCAGTCAGTGACTTGATGGCTGAGTTTTCTGCTGTCATTACCCTTCTATTGTTTTCTTGATTCTCTGGCAGAACATTACCCAAATACTAACCATCATCATTTCTTTATATCTTACTGCACTCAGCTGCTTCCTTCAGCCTAAACATTAGGTCCTTGTTTCTGTAACATCAAATTGAAGTTCTTTGTTCTTCCTCCAAGGGTCTTCACAGATCTGTCAGTTGTAATTTTTCTCTAATATTGTATTTTGATCTTGTTCTGTTCTGCTGGTGATGCTCACCCCATTGTTTGTTTTTCCTATCCTGTCCTACACTTTATTCCAAAATGCACCAAATGTGTAGAGTATCATTTTCAAAATGGTCCAAGTGACCATACGGCCCAAGTTATTCTACAGATTTTAATTATATTGTTACCTGCAGGCAATTAGTAAAGGCTTGAAATCTAGACTGGAGCCAAGCACAGCACCCTGAACAATCTTGGTACACATTTACTCCTTTCTTCCTTGCCACGTTCCACATTTATGTTATCTTGTCTTTACAAAAAAAATAAAAAATAAATCTGAGTATGTGCAGGACTCTCTTTGATCGTGTGTAGGCAGATGCTGGACTTCTGCAGTCCTTTGAACTTTCTCACAATAAAACTAGTAAATCATGGTAGCAATAGGAATATTTACTTAACATTCTTACTTCCCTCTCTGAATTTACCTGGACTCTGAGACCAGAATCATGTGACAGAGCTTTGTGTGAAAAAGCCTTGGCTTGCATGGGATATCGTTGTAATTATGTTAGTAATCTGCCACAAATTAACTTACTCCTGAAGTTCAGTTGTCAAAATGAATTCTGTCTACTTAGCAGGGATCAATATGTACATGCATGTGAAAAGTTCTTGACATTCTTAAGGATGAGGATGGCTATGAAATATTTACCCAAACTTGGTTTCACAGCATCGTTTTCTCTCTGCTTCTCATTGTCTGCTCAATAGGTATTTACTTTGATCCTAAAGCCGGGACTGAAGGATCATAGAGGGTGGTTTGGTTTGGATGGGACTTCCACTCCCACTGCTGTGGACAGGGTTGCCAACCAATAAAATCAGGCACTAGATCAAGTTGACCAGGGCATCATCCAGCCTGGCCTTGAATACCTCCAGGCTGGGCTGTCCTCAGCTTCTCTGGGCAACCTGTGCCAGTGCTTCACTACTGTCAGAATGAAAAATTTCCACCCAACATCTAATATATTTTTCCCCTCTTTTAGTTTAAAACCGTAACTCCTTTTCCTGACTCTATCAGACCCCATAAAAAGTTGGTTTTCTTATTGCTTGTAAGCTCATTTTCTGTACTGCAAGGCTGCAGTGTGGTGTCCCTGGAGCCTTCTCCTCTCCAGGCTGAACAAGCCCAGCTCCCTCAATCTTTTTTCATAGGAGAGATGCTCCAGTCCTCAGATCATCTTTGTGGCCTCCTCTGGACCTTCTCCAGCAGTTCTACATTCTTGTGTTGGGGGCCCTAGGCTTGGACACAGTACTGCAAGCAGGGCCGCACAAGAGCAGAGTAGAAGATGACAATCACCTAACCCTAATCCCTCTATCTAGGTCAGTGATAAAAGTGTAATATCCCCAAAGGAGTAAGATCCCCAAAATTGACCCCTGTGGGACACCACTTATCCCTGACCTCCACCTGGATGTAGTGCCATTAACCACAACCTTCTGGTTGTAGCCATCCAAGCAGTTCCAAATGGGAATACTATGGGATGAAGGAAGCTTCCTGAATCAGGGAAGATGTGATTAAATTGAAACTTATTTGCCCAATATTCATTCAGTGTTGTCCTCATTGAAAGTGTGCTTTGAATAGTAGTCTGTATCACGCCCAGCATTCATTCCTCTTATGTCATAGAAAGCAAACAGTCGTAAAGGCAAACTACAATAAAACCAAAAAGCACCTGGTGTTATCTATTTCCTCTTGAGAACTCCTGCCGCTTTCAGTGTGTCTGTGTGCAGCTGAGTAAAAGAAAGATAGCAGTGGGATTATTAGTGGAGAGAGGAGCTTAGGGGAGACATGAAAAGGGGACCAGTTCTTATTCTGGTTCCTTTTTTTTCCCATGCAGTTAAAAAGAGAGAAACGTTGAAACATGTTTCTGTCAAACTCCTTTCATTGGTCTCTTTTTCTCAGAAAAGTTACCAGTGGTTTCATTCATAAGATGATCTTGAAGGTTGTTTCACTGTCACTGGGATATAGTTAAAGTATTTTGTAAAGAGTACCACTGAAGTGTAAAGATGCCTGGTAGGAAAAATAAGACCCTTGCAGAAAAAGAACAGCAGCCCATCAGATCTCGCTTTTTCAAACCAGGCAGGTTTCCCCATGGAAAGATTAATTACAGTCAGGTTTGGAAGACAGCCTTGCTGTGTTTTTTTCTTCTAACATTAGAAAAGATAAAGGGGGTGATTAGTGTGCACAAAGCCTCTGATCAAACCAGCACTGAGGTTTGTGACAGGAGGTTCAAACACTTTATGGATCACTGGTGCTGACAGGTAGATCACACAGGCCTTAAACAGATGTTTAGTGAGAAGATGAATGTGTGAGATCTCAAACATGCAGGGCTCCTATGCCAGGCCATAATAGCTTGTGAGGCATTAAAAAGCTGCCTTTTTTTAAATATATATATACCTGTCTCACTAAAAAGGAGAAATTAAATTTTGGATTTTTTTTTAATTGAAATTAAATATGGCTAGTATTCAAAGTTGTTAAACTTTTTCTTTAGGAGATGAAGGCTATTCTTTTGGAATGTATGACCACAATTTGCCCTCTCTATAAAACTGTTCCTATGAACCAATGAGTGTGTGTGCTCTAACGAGGTGCATGTGAGATGCTCAAATGGAACAGAGATGTGTTCAAATTAAATTACAAAGGTCTTTGTACTAGGGAGCTTCAGAGACGGGGTGCTTTTTATTGGCTGTGTATACTCTGTAGTATATATTACATCAACTCAGTGATTTAAAAATGCAACAATCATTTAAGTCTTGCTAACAAACTGTATTTACTAGACCTTTCTGAGTCTCAGAGGGACTCTTGTATCAGTGCCATTTATTATGAAATTTTAAATGTTCTAGGCTTAATTTTTAGTACCTTCTCAAGAGAAATTAGCTGTGCACTTTATAATCTTGGAGTCTTCACATTTAGAGGTGAAAAAGTCCTGTGTGGGGGACAAGTGGAGACCCTCTTTATCTGGCAATATATTAAGACCTTAGCAGAATGTCTGATGAATGTCAGACACCTGGTGGGATCTGTTCAATTTAGAAATGGGCTCAAGCCAAAAAATTCAGAACCCTGTCTCAGATTTGAGCACTCAGGATTTCAAGGATTTGTAGACAAAGGGTTTAAATTATGTTGTATAAATAATCTGGGCTTGGATTTATAATTCATTCTTATAGAATCCACAAAAAAAACTATGAGTATCATCTAGGGTTTGATTTAGTTGGTCTGGAAAGCCCTCATCCACACTTTGAATTCTCTGCCATCAACCTTGGCAGTAATTGGTTCATAAATATTTTTTTGCTTTCCCACGTTTTCAGATTTTTAGTTCTTTTGAAAGAAATGTAAAATAAAAGGTGTTTGTAAGCAACTTCACAAGTTGTTGGGTTTTGTTTTTTTCTTTTTTTCTTTTTTTTTTTCCTTGGCTTTTTTTTTTTTTTTTTTTTTTTTTGCCTTCTATGAGAGTAGGGCTGCCTGTTTGAATGTTTCCAAGAAAGTATTGTTCTTATGTGACAACAGGTCAGAAAGACTCTGCATTAATTACACTAACATATGGTTATTAACAGATTCTAGCTCAGGGAGCAATACTTTACAATGTTATCTTCCACATAGTCAGATGTTAGCCATATTGTCAGTGCTGGCAGCTATTGTTTCACTCATTTACTTCACAGAGCTAATTACTCCCTAATAATAACTTTACCTTGGAGTTTTTCACTTGCTTGTGCCAGCAAACCTGTTCACACTACATATGCTAATTATTGGCACTTATTCATTATGTTAAGATAGCTTTAAGTTCAAGCTGTGCAGCCTGGCTTTCGGTATGGAGCCAGCTGGCTGCAAAGTTCCACCTTTTTTTTTCTTTTTTCTTTTCTTTTTTTTTTTTTTGGTTAATTTTAAACTAAAGTCATTAAAAGTTTTAATATGAGCCTATTTAGTTCACTTTACAAGATTCAGTCTTTAAGGAATTCAGACACGTACTCGGGTACTTGCGGACAATGACAAGTTTTTAAGGAATTCCTGGTTTTCTTGAATTGTTTTTCAGAGCTTGCACTGAGGCCTTTTCTGTTAAGTGGATTGTAAATTCATTTGTAATTTAAACTGCAAGATAATTTCCCAAAATTGCTATTCATTTTCCTCCTTCTTCTATGCAATTCATGTTCTTTGCCTACTTCATCCCTACATATACATTTTTTACTGGGAGTTTCAGCCTTTTCAGGGGCTGATGGGGATACTCTTTTTGATTTCGCTGCTCAGTGTCTAAGGGCCTAAAGCATGAGCTTTGTATGGATGGGTTGACTGATTTATCCCAGACTCAATGTAAGTACAGCAAATCAGATCATTTAGCATTGCGGCCTAAAACAGACAAATTTCAGGGGATTCAGTCTCTTACATCTTTCCAGAATTCTCAGTGATCCTTTTTCACACTCTAGAATAGCACATATTCTCATAAAACCCAGAGAGATGTTGTGTCTTCTGAAAATAAAATACTGTCCTTGATTTGTGTTAGGCGTTTTACCAATACCAACTAAACATCTACATGGGAATCGAGGACAATTGATTGTGGCTACTGGTTAATGTTGTACGTACAGCATGGGGTGTTACAGAACTGGCTTACAGTTCTGACTCTTGAAAGTCATCTAGCATAAATCAACGTAAGTACATTTTCACTATCTGCTGAACTGGTCTTACATTTTTGAAGTTTCTTAGATTGTAAGATTGTTTCTTAGATGTAAAATCCTATTCACTTTTATCCGTAGAAAAAGGTGACTGAAATTTTCCATATGTTCTTACATATACATTACATAAATATACATACATTTGTTCAGTTTTGGAAAAAAAAAAAAAGATCTACTTCTGTCTCTTCATGAGTGAAAAGCTTTGAATTCTAGAAGCTTTTGAGCTACTCTGACATGAGAGCAAAAGGTTTATTTTGAATTGTGATCTAGCTAACTTTGTTAAATAAAAAAAGAACACACCCAGAAAACTGCTGTTAGGCCATCTTACCTTGTTGAAGTCCACATTGCATACATTAGGATTTATAAAAATATTCATTGCCACAACATCCTGTGTGTTATTTTTGCAGCCTTAGAGCATTAGATTTTATTCCCTTCTGTGTTACTGCAGTTCTGCCTCAGTACAGTTCCAGCAATGGCAATGATTGGAATACAATTCTTAAGGACAAACTTTGTTAATCCATAATAACTGATTGTTATGGACACCTTAAGCTTAAGCTTATTTCTTAATAAATAAATAAATAAAAACTGCCATTATATTGTAATGTCTAGTCTATTTTATAGAAAGGGCAGAGCTTGGGATGGGGGGTATTTAACCTGTCCCAAACCAACTCAGAGCCATGAAGACAAATGGTACACAGGAGGTGAGATAGCAAGGACTCCAAACTCTACTCCTGGCACACTGTTCATGCTGTCAGTGACTGTTTTGTATAAAGGAAACCTTATGCAAGAGTAAATCTAGCAGAAGTTCACACTGGGTCAGAGATGGGCTTCAATTGGAAAGAAATTACAGATGAGTTTTAAAAGCTGATTCTCAGCTTTGACCCATGAAGATCATAGAATCATAGAGTCATTTAGGTTGAAAAAGACCTTTAAGATCATCAAGGCCAACCATCTATGACTGGTGCGCTATCAGGTGACGTTCCAGCTCACTTGAACCAAGAGTATGGGGTGCTGTATCTATCACAGAACTCATAGAAAGGAAAGAATCAATCATTATTTTTAGAGAAAGTTTGACCTCAAACTTCCACCTGTGGTAAAGCTTGTATGGGAGTAACCTTTCACCTGGTGTGTGAAAAGTAGAACGTAAAAGCTGGGTCTGAATCAATTGTAGAGATTTGTATCAGCAACAAAATATTCATATTTTATGCTAGGAACCAAAGTGAGACAGGGCTGCACAACCTGTATTGGGAAGCTTTTGTAACATTACAGGGCAGTTGCTGGTAACACTAGTTTTAAGAACAGTGTGAAAGTGAACCTGGGCAGCCTGTGCTGACAGATTGATCTTCAAGTCAGTTTTCCAGGATGGTACTTCAGACCTGGTGAACGATGAGAGGAGAAAGCCAAGCATTCCTCTTTGGCTCAAAGAAAATTATGAGAAAACACTTTTTTTTTTTTTTTTTTTTAATAACAACTTAGTTCCTCTTCAGATATTTGGCACTCTTTGAAATTTTCTGGAGCCTGACGAACTATTCTGATGTTCTTAATGCACCTGAGAGTAGCTTTCCAAACATGCCTTTCCTTGTGGTAGATCTTGCCAAGATCTTCCAGATAAACCTCATTTGAAGTTTCTAGGACACACCAATGTGGCATAAAGGAGCCCTGAAAGTACTTCCAAAGTATGATTAGCACCTATTTCTAAATCTCATATCAGAAAAAGATCTTGGC
Organism: Coturnix japonica; assembly: GCF_054131305.1. NCBI lineage: Eukaryota > Metazoa > Chordata > Aves > Galliformes > Phasianidae > Coturnix > Coturnix japonica. Next base: position 61,962,499 of record NC_140663.1, on the reverse strand, counting down.
CCGATCTGTAATTCAGCTGGAAACATGCTCTCTGGCAGCTGACCTCCTGGGAAGACTTAGGAGGATAAATGACCTCTTGTGAGATGAGGGAACCAGTAAGAAATTGTCTAATGTAGGCATTTATCTGTGCTTTGAATCACATGATTTGAATTCTTGGGTTTGCAGCAGAAAAGTTGGTCTGAACTGAGGACAGCCTGTGTTCTCATCCATGTTTGTGAGAGAGGAGTAAGCAGCAGGCTGATACAGTAGGGAGGGCTTATTAAATAATATGTTTAGGAGAGGAATGCTACCTGCCACCTGTGTGTTTACATTATTCTCAGCTGATAGCGCTAAAAGATTTACACTCCCATATATTGTAAAATATTGCATGAAAGTTGTGTGTTAGAAACAAAAACCAGCAAAACATCTAAAAACAACACAGCAGTTTGAGAATGTTTTGGAGCATTTTAGAAGAAATGTTGGTATGTATTTTTGAGTTCCTCTCCCTATAAATGTGCTTCATGTCTTGTAGCTTCATGTAAAGCTACAAAACACACCTCAGATAGCTTTTCTCTATATAAGGTTATGAGTGGAGTCTTGAGTAGCTTCACAGCTGCACGCAGGTGTTGTGGGTCACATCAGGAAACTGTGAATCCTTTCCTTTAAAAAAAAAGAAAAAAGGAAATCAGGTTGTCCTTCATGGGTTACAAAATACAGAACCTCAGAATTCCCTCTGTCCTAGGACTGAGTGTGGATACTGCATCTCAGTAATGCAGGAGAGCTGAGGGGGAAAAGGCACATGTCTGTCTGAAGTGAAAACGTGTTTCTCAGGGATTGGGGTTGTAGAGTTCTGTCCCTGGTCAGGCAGGAGAGAGTGTACAGTGCAAGTGAAGCTATCAGAGGTGGTGATAAATACTGTTTACATTCTATATTAATTTTCCCTTGAGTATCACCATCTCTTGTGTGGTGCCTGCCTATATGCTTGCATATGTGTGTGGACTCCTGGGTTTGGGGCATATGTTTCGTGGGTACTGTGTGTATATATATATGTGTAAATATCAGTACACGTGCACATACACATTTACATTTTAAAATAAATACCAGAAATGAGATGTATAGATAGCTTCCCTCGCTTGCTTGTGTGCTGTGTGAGATGTGTGCACTCACATCTACCACAGGAATGTATGCTTGTAGTTCTGCATGGGTGCAGATAATGTGTGCATTTATACAGACAAACAGACACTCATTTTGTGATTAGGTGCCCCTAGATCCACAGGACTTGCTGTTGGCTTTAGTTAGAATATCCACATAGACTTCTTGTAAGACTTAATTTTTCTTTTCTTCTGTGTTTCTGGTCTGAAGTGGGATGTAAAGGAGATTCATTCCAGTGGTTGACTGAGGAAAGTTAAGTGCCTGGAAAAAGCAAAGTACGCAACCAGATCAACCTGTGGGTGTGCTCTGTTGGCCCTATCTTGCACTCTGTCATTTCAAACTGTGACAGGTGCTGTCAGATCATTCTCTGCAATATATCCCATTCCGGGAGAGTGCCAAACTGGAGCAGTTCTTCAGGCAGGCTTCTGAGCAAACTGTAGGCATCCAGCATTAAAGTAAACCATTTGATTAACTGAAGATGTTTCTTCATGATTACTGAGTGACATGGTGGGAGTTTGAATCTTGCCATTAATACTGTATTTGTCTAAAAAATACCTTTGGAGTGCTGCTTGGCACCAGCATGACTCAGCACAGAGTTGTAGTCTGAGTCTGGGTCTCGATCAGCGCGCTCTTAAATTTGGTGTGTTGGGATGCTGCCTTGCAGCCCCGAGGGATCTGCAGGCAGAGACCTTACAGACACCCAGCCTGCAAGTAAGGGCAGCCAATGGCTCCAGAAGTGGCCGTGCACCGAGTCAGAACGTCCAGCTGTTCCAGGGAGGATTACCAGGGTTTTAATGGAGAGCACAGATGGAATCAGTACTATTGTCCAGAGCATTCCGGGGCAGAGGCTAAAATGGGAGGGATGATCAGCAGAGAGCTGACTGGAAAGAAAAAAGAGAAAAAAAGAGAGAGAAAGAAAGAAGGGGGGGGAAATCCCCTTGTTCTTTAAAAAGCAAAGGGATTGATGCTGTCCAATGGTGAGGGTGCAGAGGAAATAGTTCCTAAGCTTCCTTTCATGGTTAGCAAGCATTGTAAAGATGGCACAGGTCATGTGCTGTGTGCAGCTGTTTAGAGGGTCTTACAGAACTCTTAGGGACTTAGCAAGGCCCATTATTCAGGGCTCTAAGGCAGTTTTACTGGATATGGACTACTGCAATTGTATAAGCTCTCCATTGTGTGAGTACTAATTTAGAGTGCTACCATAAGCCAGCCATACAATCCACGCTTCCCATGAATGAATGAGTCATTTTGATGAAAGGGCTCAGAGCACACAGCTCTGACTTTTAGTCTTAAAGGGACCTGATGTGTTCAGGATGGATCACATTTTAATGAAGAAATTCACTGGCAAAATATTTTCATTTCAAATTGCTTAAATAGTCCTATTCTTTTTAGGGAAAGGTATCATACCCAAAGACTTTCATTTGCTGTACTATGTTAGACTATTTGTAATTACTCATTACTAACTGGATATTGAAGTGTTACTAATATGATCATGTAAACATAGCAGGTTTCAAGGCCACTCACTAAGCCAGCAGTTCACATCCTAAATCATTCCTTTAGGTGCCAAGGAGCTCCATGATAGTTTTATTCAAAACTATTTGGTTGCAGGAATGCAGCTGCTTTTCATTAATGATGTCCCTGCACATACACAAGTAATGTGTTGGTATAGCACTGCTGACTTTTTACTTCCTTGCAGAGAATACTGTGAGTGCTACTAGGAGTGCCAATGCACTTGCATTGTTGTTTGCTAAAGCCATTCTCTGTAGATTTCTTATCTGGCTGACTTATCAGGCCAGACCAAAAAGGAGGATTTGCTTTCTGATAACAGGAGACTTAGCCTGTGGGAATATCTAAACTGAGGGATGCAAGAGCTTTCTGAGTTCATATACACATCTCATCCAGCCACTATTCAGAGAGACCTTAGAGGAGTCTTTGTTCAAATAGATGGTCTGAAACTTTGGGGGCAGTTAAACTTTCACAGCACCTGATGGTTTGGTTAGAAAGTTTCCTGTAGTTAGCATCTGCACCTGCCCTGAAACTTCTCCAGTCTGAACACCTAGACTCTTAGTGCCTGCATGAGACCCATCCCAGTACAGAACCAAGACAGAGCAATGTCAGCACCGCCTGAAGGGCTCATCCACCAGACTGGTTTGTCTGTGCCTGAAGTACACTCAGCATCTTAACTGCAGCTCTCCCTTTCTAACGTGCAGCAAGGTAGTCCTTGCCCGTAGTCTCCTCCATAGATCCCTGACTGTGTGCTTTTTAAAAAAAATAATAATTAATGTTATCTTTTTGAAGTTATTTCGGCAATATACTATTGGAATCAGATTTGTATTTACTTCAACACAAACTTTCATCGTAGAATCATAGAATGGCCCAGGTTGGAAGGGACCTCAAGGATCATCAAGCCCCAACCTCACTGCCACATGCAGGGCCTCTAACCTTCACATTTAATACTAGGCCAGGCCCCATCCAACCTGGCCTTGAACACTAGATGGGGCATCCATAACCTCTCTGGGCAGCCTGTTCCAGCACCTCACCACTGTCACAGTAAAGAACTTCTACAGGTCAACTTTTGCCCTTGAGAGAATAATTCTTATCAGAAAGTCCCATTTCTGAGAGGAATACCACTTAAAAGCAAAAGGCATTACAAAACAAACAACAAACTAATAACACCAAAAAGCCAGCAACAGCCAAAAAAACCCACAACTTCATGTTTTCATCTTGTTTACTGCTGGTTTCCTCCTTCATTGCTCCTTGTATCAAATTAAGTTTATTGAGTCAGCTTTGTTTAATTAGTTTAATTTTACTTGTTCAGCAGCATTGCCAGGGTTGTACTTTTCAGATTCACAGCTCTGAGTGAAAATATTCCCTGTGACTGGCAAGAGGAAACACAAACAAAAATGGAAGAGACATTATTAAAATGTATTTTATTTTCCTAGGTAAAATGCTTCCAGAACTGAAATTTGGAAATGAAAATATATAAGGAAGAAGACAGTTAACTAACTTAAATCTGTTCTTACTGAAGGATCAGAGTTTTCTTCTTCTTTATTGCAAGTCAGGTCTCCCAACCCAAACATATCAAGTATTAGCGCCTGATTTTTTTATATATATTTTTAAAATGCCCACTCATAGTAAATATTTACACAACTGTTTATCTGACAAAAATAGTGGGAGTTTCCAATAAATCTTGATATCTTAGCCATGTCTGTGAGCAAGTAAAGACAATTCTGAGGCTTTTCCTGCCATTCAACTCAGTTATGTGGCATCAAGTGCTCCCAGTGATGTGATCTGAGCCATGGGGCTCACCAGGTTCCACAGTTCTCTTGAAGCTGTGCCTGTCCCAAACTACTTATGAAATAATACTGCCAGTTTGCATCAGTGAACCTAAGCAGAAAGCCTGTGATTTCCAGTTGCACCAGATGTCCAGCCCTAGAAACTGTGTTCTGGACTAAAACTTTGTTCTTCTTCTTGAATTGTGCTTGAAGGGAACTCAGGAATAATTTAAAGCCAATAGTGCTTCAGAATAGACAATATTAAGAATAAATCAATTGATTGAATTGCTCTTATTGCTAAGCCAAAGTGGATAAAAGTAAAATTCAGAATGACCATGATTTATGCTTGAAGATGGGTAACATCGCTGTAGTATTTTTGAAGCTTTTTACAGTACTCAGTTACATCGCTCTTTCCCAGACACAGTACTTCTACCTTTCTCTTTGGTATGCAAATGCACAATTAAAAGCATACAACAGATAGAGATGAATAAGCTAATAAATTGTGCCGCTAGTAATTTATTTTCATTAGCTGTGAGTATGTGGAAGAATCTCAAAGAGCGGTGATGCTGGAAAGTTGTAATAGATATGAATCTACTAACTGCCTTTATGTAAGACAATAGATGTTGTGAATATTATGCTTCCTCTCCAGGCAGTGAGCTAGTATGGTTAACCAAAATTGTTGAGTAATTGTTCTGTGGTTGAGAACAAAATGCTGAATTAAACTGTTCCCAGCACAATAATTGTGTGATTACAGCATTTATGTTGCTGGCCAAAAGAACAGTCATTAGGTTTGGAAGACTTACCAAAACCACAGGCTCAAAAAAAAAAAAAAAAAAAAAAAAAATTACATGTAAATTGTCCTGTAATACCTACAGTGGCTTGAAAATTGAACTAGCAGTATGGTATGTATGCAGGCCAGAAAAAAATGATTGTGCATTCAAGAACTACTTCAGACTAGGAAGAAAATGCACAAAGATTATTTATTTTCATTACGTTGTACTTGTCCCCTTTTGTGAGATCCTGCACTTCATATATTATGCGTGTATTTGGCTCTGTGAACGCTGTTATGTTCTTCCCCGCTACATACCAGTCAGACATTGTCTGGGAGCTGCGAGGTAGGTTGGACTCCCACACCTAAGTAAATCTTGGGCCAAACCAGTTCAAAAAGCAACCTTCAAGGAAGGCAGGCAGCAAGTGTTTATCTGATTGCTATAATCTACCAGTAAAATTAAAAATTGATTTATGATGATAGGTGCTCTTGTGGGGTAGACCATTTTCTTCTCCACTGCACAGTCCTTATCTAGAAATGCCAAAGAAACATGTACGCCTAATCTTTTCTTTTTTGCCTCATGTTGTTTTTTTCCTCATACTTCTAATATTAAAGGTGGAGGAGGAAGGTAAAGAGGAACTGAAGGAGACAGCTGAAAAAAAAAAAAAAAAGAAAGAAAGAAAGAGCATAAAAGCAGTCAATCACGGCTTTTGTACCTGTGATTTAGTGTAGTAACAAGCTGTAGGATTTGGATAGCTGACTACCTGGCTGTGCGCAGAAATGAGATGGTCGCATATCTATACTCTTATCACCGTATCTGCAGTTAATTGTACTTGAAATTACACTCTTGCCCCAAAACTGTAGGCCCAAGATGAGAGACCGTCTTTACTGAGGAATGCTCTCATATAAAACTTCCGAAAAACGTTTTGGTAATGAGGAAAAAGGGAAGCACTGGGATGTTAAAGAAAGAGTGACTGTGTATGTATTTAAATGCTCTTTCTTCAATCCTTTTCACTTTTAAAATTGAATGTGATGGTGAAACTAAACTCTATTAAAGAACAATTCCACTGGCAAAAGGGACAGTCAGAAACAAGTCCAAACAGCTGAAAGATTGAAAACAGGTCTTTATTGTGCATTTCCCTGGGCAGTGATTAGCAGCTATCCAGCACTAGAAATGTATTTTCCACAGAGATTTCTACTAACATTTGGTATTAGTTTTCTTGGCCATTTGTCCATCTTAGTTAAGCACAGGAGTTCTTATGATCATATAGAAAGTAGTAAAATGCAATAGAAAATAATAATGATAGTAAAATATTCTCTTTAGGAAAGAAATACATTGAGTTGTTGTAGCAACTAGTGCTCTGAAGCTGATGTCACTGGAGACCAGCCATACATTGAAACATGTATCTGATTTAGTAATAAAAAAAAAAAAAAAAAGTGGAAAAAAGAGGACACATTGAAAGGGTTTAATCATTGGATTTCAGTGTAAGATTTTCTCAGCAGACCTGTTTCTGCCAAAGACTACACTGATCAGGCCATGAGGAATATTTTTTTCCTTCTATAATACTAGATTGTACATTAGATTGTATACTGTTTTATTAACTGTGTCCCTCAATCTTTCAATTTAAAGAAACCAAGTGTGTACAGACTTAACATGTGGAAAACACTTTCTGAGTACGTTATATGCACATTTTCTCTCTACATAGCATGACTTTAAGTAAGTGACTTTGATAAGACTTTTGTGTTTATTGTGTTTATTTATACCATTGCACTATTCAGCAACTGAATGGTTATTTGAATTGCTGCCCACTACATGATATTAAATAACCCATTTCTTGCCCACTACCTACACATTAAACTTATGTATGCTTTAATTAATGACCGCTTGTCAAAGAGGTACTGAGTGAAAAATATCAAACCTTACAGTTCTGTTTGAAAGAGTACCTCTTCCTCTCTGTATAGAAATATTACCTTAAATCACACTAAGGAATTTGACACAGAAACCCCACAACCAAAGAAGTAGCTGTTAGAAGGCAGAGTTATTGTTATCTCCTTGTCTTCTGAGCCAGATAAGTTGAGTAAGCAAGATTTCTGTGCTCAGAATTATAAAAGTTGAACTGTTCTGTATTATTTGATTTCACTGTAATTATATGTAGAATAATTACAAGAAATATATCACGGCTTATAATAAGTGGAAACGAAAGAGCCAAAATAGAAGGTCATATAGTGTCAATTCTGTGGTGCAAGAGCATTACGAAGGAAGCATCCCTAGAGGGAGAGAGGAAAGCTGTGGAAAGCTATTGCTTGCTGTTTGTCACGGTAAAGATGAAGGAAGACCAGGGTGAGAGGTGGGCTGGCCTTTTAAATCTTCTCCATTCCAGGGAAGTACCACAGCACACCCACCAACTTCTTGTTTTATCCTCTCACGCCTTATAGTCCATCATTCCATTAAGCAGTGATCAAACCATGAGATGATTACTACTTTTTGATTCACAGCTTTTTTGCAGGAGTGGCTTGGGTCATTAACAAAATAATGAGTTTCTTAATGAAGGCAAATCAATATTAAGTGGTTTAGCCCTTAGACAGTGATCTGTTAGTGAATTCGGATTTTACCATTGTGTCAAAAATGAGGTCATGGCACTTGCCTTCATCTGTACACCACTTTAAATCCAGTGGTTTTCGTATTAGATATGTTCTGTTTCAGAGATTAATAAATAGTACTGCAAGTTATGCATCAAAATGATTTTTACTTGGGTTTTAATATGCAGATATAGAAAAATCAACAACAGGTAAAGGAAAGAGTGTAAAGATGCATCTGAATAACTTCATATGAGAAAAAATACCATTTAGTCCTGTACAGTGGCATCAGCCTTGCTCTTGCCATCCATTTCTTCATCTTCTGGGGAAAAGACACTAATGAAATCTTTAAATTCAGCAATACATAATTTTGCTTCTGATTCTGCAAGAACCAACACGTAGTCAATGAAATGGCCCACTGCAGTGAGTAGGCTCACACCCCAACAGCTGCATTACTTCAGCCTAAGGGCAGGAACTACTACTAATAGAATAATTTTTTCTTTCCTAACCTAGAAACTGCCTTGGGCAGCTTTATAGCCAAATGTTCTGTGAGAATACAGGGAAGTTGGTCATGTTGGCATCCTCTGCATGAAAAAATTCACAGCAGTACCTCTGGTGTCAGAATAAGTCCAAAGGCACCTCAAAAGCACTAAGAGCAGGGTGGGGCATTCCTCCTTGCTAGCAGGATTTATCTGTCAAAGGGGAAGAAGGCTTGCTGCCCATCATGAGGTGTAATACAACAATTTATTTCTGTGTCCAAATCCATCAACTTACAGCATTCACAGAAGTTATTAAAAAGGCAGTTATGGGTAATTCTTATTCCTTTCCTGCCCCATTCCTACTTCCCACACACTAGTGCTGTGCTTTGCTTCCCTTTCTTTCTCATAGCGTATGCATTGGTTAATAACGTTAAGATTTTCAAAGTAACCATGTATACATTGAAAAAAATTCTGTTCTTACCAGAAAAATCCTCCAGATTCTGCACATTTCTTCTTGCTGTCATACTTGTCACTCCATTTCCAACAGCCTGAAAAAAGAAAGAGCTCCTACGTAACACAGAGCTGACACAAACTGTCCTATTTGCTACTCCCTCTTCCTCTGCAGCTGTAGTTAATATTGGACCTTTCTTCCAGAGTTCTTTTGATGGCAATCTTTGATAATGTTGCAGAAAGAATTTTTATCTGGTAAAGCGCGAGCATTGGATATACCAAAGTAATTTTGGGAGGAGAGAGAGAAGGAGATGGGTTAGCAGAAACTTAGAAAACACAGCCACTCTAGTCTCTTTAAACAGAATGTGGAAAATCGGGAGGAAAATATATACAGATAACTTCTGGAATGCTGATGTGAAAAAATGGTAAGGGAAGCTGACTTATTTTCATCTCTGATTCTTTATTGCATATGGAAAAAAAAAAAAAAAAAAAAGAGTTCTTTATAATTTGAATAATACACTAATATATAACAAATCAGCTAACTGTAAAAACCAGCCCACATGTGCAGCTCAAGAAATTATCCTACATGCTGTCTTTTAAAACACATCAGGAAATCTCACACCTGTTTTCCTTTCACTGACAAATGTTTCACTGAGTAGCTTAATGCTACGGCAATCAGCTCTGGTCCTGAGCTCATTGGGAAAAGCATTAAACAAGCATCTGGTAACGGTATGCTCCATCATATGCTGTGAGGCGGCATCAGTAATTAATGTAAGTTCATAGGCTTTTCAGTTTGAAGGGTGTGACTTTGCAGATAACTCTTGGTACATAGCAGTGACATTTGGGAGCAAGTTGCTATTAGCCAACAAATACGCTGAGTGCAATATGTCATGTAAATCATTAGTTGTGACAGTCACAGGTTGGTGGCAGCTTCTGCTGTAGCCCTTGCTTATCTAGGAAAGGTACTACACAAGATGACTAGGTGCTTATGGGCTGTGGCATAAGAAATATAGCATTTGTGTGAACTTTAATTAAGGTGAAATATATTAGTCTGTCCCAGACAGTGGTCAGCCTACCTCAAAAGCCAGTTTTCTGTCCTCTGCTGACTTTAGTGTCATCATTGAACATATGGCTCAATCAACCTAACAGTGGATCTTTTCTGTCTACCAAATAAATAAATGAATAAATGATCAAACAAAAGAAAGAGTAAATTATTTTGAGTTTTGCTCCTGAGCTGCAACTGACTTTGATTAGAAAGGGTTCTTTTGAGAGTGGTCTTCAGACTTCCAATGTAGTTGCCCCTTGAATTACAGTGGCTTCCCCTTAAAGTTCTGTTTCTGTTGTAGGACCCCAACTAATGGATTTTTGCTGAGTCTGCAGCAGCCATTCTTGCATGAACTCTTAGACATCTGTCTTAAAACAAAACAAAAACCTGGAGTTTCTGTTTGTGTTCTTTTTCTTTCAGACAGCTTCTTCCTTTTTCAATTGGGCTGTTAGTGCAAATGCCTTTATGGCAGAATTGCTGTGTGAATAACTTCCATGCTAAGTGGCATAAGCCAGAATACTCCTCATTGTACATCATCCTCAATGGGCAAAACTGGTGTTACTGCTTTCCCCACCTATGTGTTCTTTTTCTGTAATAAATCAAATATAAAGGAAGGGTTACAAAGTTATTTTAGTTACACAAATGAATAAATAATGATGCGTTTTTCCCCCCCTTAGAAGTATCCAGGAGATGTTCCCTAATGCAAAGGGTCCTTTTGACTCACATCCTTCCAAGTTCTGCTGGAGGTGTTTGTCTCTCACCAGTGCATTTTGTTCTTTAGTATGTGGTGGAGCAGGGAAGCCTTCAGAAGCACATTATTGACATGAAAACAGCTACCGTCTGTATTATTTGGCAGTTTGAGGCGCTTCTCTGCACTTCAGTTTAAAAGGCTAAGCATGTGTTCAGTTTGGTAATACTAAAAGACTTTATGATGAGATAAATTTGAGATAGGTGCTGGTAGTGACACCCGGATTCTCTTGCAAGACTGAGCAGAATCAGAAAGCTTGCCTGGAAAAGCCTTGCTATGTAATATGAAAAAATGTTTATGCAGTTCTCTGCGCTGCAGCTGAGTTTTCCTCAAAGTTTGTTCCTGGTGTTTTCTGCAAGCCAAGGTGCATTCATACTAACTATTAACTTGTTAGGGATTTTCTTTGTATTACAGCAAGCTAATAAGTAAGTTTTTCTAGACTATAATTCCAAATAAAGCTTTCCTACGCTAATGGAGTTAAAGGAATACATTTTTGTTTTTGTTGTTGTTTTTTCTCTGCCTAAATAACCTTTTTTTTATTCTTCTTAAAAGATTGTCGATATGAGGGCATCCTTTTCTGTGATAGGTACCAGTGTTTATACACAACTATAAGCAGTGAGTTACTACTGTAGAGTTCGCTGCTGTGTTCAGACAGGATGAATTTTGATATGTACTGCTATTAATTGTGTGAGCCTCTTGCACAGTGAAGAGAACAGTAATATATAGGGCTGATATCATCCACTGCAGAAAAATTCTCAGGTAGAAATCAAGAAGAAACATGATTCAAAAAATCCTGTGTCAGGACTGCTCTACCACTATGTCTGGCAGTGCAGTGAGCTCAGCAGTGAAGGCAAAGCATTTGGTCTTCAGAGCAGGGGGTAGGACAAGTGTGCTGTCTGTCTCCTCTGTGTCTCTTTTCCTTGGCATGCATTTTCTGTTTACTGTTTCTTAAGCAGCTTCCAAGCACCCCATAAAATCCACCTCAAACTCACTGGGATGGTGATCCCTGTATTACCTGGCTCGGCAGGTCTCCTTGCTGTGTAACTTTAGGACACACTAGTGTCAATTTAGGGAACTGATATAGAGAATGGGAACAACATTTTCTTTTCTTATTTTAAACGTCACTGCAAGGGAAAATAGCAGATTGTAGTTATATGAGGACATATATTTTTACTTCCCTTAAGATAGATGTGGGGAGGGGAGGGGTGGGAGAGAGAGAAAGAAATGGCCAACACATGTGCTAATTGAGGAATCCAGTCCCTCAGCAGAGTGTGCACCACCAGGAGCCAAGTGTTTCTGGAGGAAGGGGGACTGATGCAATTGAATGTGTCATTTTTGAAGGACGTATTTATGTCGTTGCACGGCAGAAGTACATTACATTCTTATATACACAGCAGAAGAGGTACTTCTAAACAAGTCGTGGGCAAGAAGCTACTCATACAAGAGTTGGAAGTTAAAAGAATCATTCAAGCACATCCACGGTTCTGGGAATGTAAAACTTGAACTTCTTTGAGCAGTTGACATTAACTGCGTGGAAAAAAAAAATTAGCCACACTTCTACTTGAGAAGCCATGTAGGAGATCATTTCAGTAAAGATGCTCATACAGCTCCTGAAGGGCATCCTTTAAACAGCTCAAAGGTAAAGAACTGCTCAGAGTTTTGTCAGTTTGCAGTGAAGGGAGTGTTGCTTTTTGCTGCCATCTTATTTCACGCTGAGTAATTTGTTCCTTCGTCACCAATCTCACTGAAATTGATAGAACTACTTCTGAAGTACTAGAGGTGGGTGGAAGATCAGCATTCACCCCTCAGTGTGAAGTGTTATACATGGATGCCAGGAAATGTAATGAAATACTTACTTTGGAGAGAGGAAAACTAACATGAAAGTTTATGCTAATAAACATTTAATGAGCAACAGCGGAAATGGAACTGGCATAGGTGTATATGAATAAAATAATTAAATATAATAGCAGCTATGCTCAGGGCTTGTGCTTGTTGAAAGTATGGGTTTGTATTACTTGAGAAATATTATGAGTCTGCTGGATTGAGCAAGAATCATGTGAGGGGGGAAAACCCTGAACTGTTAATTTAAGACTGCGTCAAAATGCATGGGCATCAAGGGCCAAAATAAGGTCATACGTGTTATCCTGATTCTGAGATTTCATAAGCTTTGAATGCTTACCTTTGCAACCTGCATGTTTCCTTAACTTATTATTTTTGTATTTGTAGCTATTTATATAGTGCCATTTTACAGAAAATGGAATAAAAATGCAGTTGTCAATTGTTTGCGGTCTCGATTTACTTAAGTCACGCAGGAGCTAGTAGCAAGCAGTAGGGGTAACTGTTAAAATCTTAGCCCTTAGGTAGCTGTGGTAACCACAGTAGGTTCCTAAGAGCAGGTAGGAGACCACAATTTAAGCAGAATTGTTAGTTACACTTACAGTGAATCTAGGAATGTTGGGAATCCCGCCTTAGCTACACTGAATGTACTTCTTTGTGTGACTGTATTTGTTATGGTCAGGTCACAAAGGAATCGTACAGATCTGTGAAGATGCTGGCCTACGCTTTCCCATCTTGATTCCGTTCCAAGTTTAACAGCAAATTACTTTTGATAAGTTATTTAATGTCAGATTTTCAAGGATGCAGAAACAAGGAGAGACTCGGAGAGGCACCTCCCCAAACTGAAAATCTCTACAGGCAGCTCTGGGTGCCTCAGTTTCCCACTTGCACAGTACATCAGTGCTATGTCACCTTCTCACACTAATTTTCGTTGCGAAGTTTTTTGGGCCTACTCTCCTTTGTGTCATTTTAGTGACAAATATGAAGAGTCCCTGATTTCGGTTTGGACTCCAGGTAAAACATAGTTGCAGTTTCATCTACTCCTAAAATACTTTGCCATTACAGCAGATGATGAAATGTACTCCTTGGGAGTAAGAGAAGCTTTGTTTTCTTGGCCTGTTTGGACTCCTGTTTATCCTCTTCCTTAAGGGAAGAGTTTCTCAAAAGCTAAATATCGAATGGTATGGGTTTACTTCCTTTCTTGTAGCATGGGCTTCCTCCTTGCCCCAAATTATTTGTGAGAGATACGTGAATGGAAGTACAAATTCCTTGAGCAGTGAACTGATTGTATACGGTGCCACAGCTCTGACAACATTCTGCTTAGTTCTTAGTTATTTTGTATATGTCAGATTCCTTTTCTTTGCATAACGTGCCTCTACAGTGTGACGTGCAGTACAAGAGTACTTCTGGTTAATCTGATATGTGGTGTTGACATTCAAATTGAAAGTAAGAGCAGGGCTCTGTGTGATCAGTTGACATCATGACAATAATATGTGTAGTGAAAAAACAGCCCCCGGGAAGATTGTATCTGTATTATCCAGTTTAACATAATAAAGTAGGTAAGAAGTTATGAGGTGAGATTGTAGCTCATTAAATCTATTGTGAGGATTAAAATTAGAATCTTCACCTTCAGGAAATTACAACTCAAGGTAGATAATCATGCAGAGAGACTTGCAGGTAGGGAGTCTTGACAACTCTGTGCATTTTTAGATTGCTAAAGATGCATTCTGTCTACATATACATGTCCATTAGCAGAACAAACAAACCAAAGAGACCTAAAGTAGCTCTAATTTGTAGTCTATTACATTGAAATTAAAAATGAAGAAGTCACTATTAAGAAAACTTTGGCAAGTATGTGAACTATGTAGCAAAAACCAAAAACCAACAAACCAATCCAGATAATTTCTGAAAGATGTTAACTGACATGGTAATAGCTAAAAATAAAAGAATCAAAAGGAAAATACCTTTTGCATAAAAGTGCCACTTGAAACAGCTGTATCCTAGCAATTCTAGGTAATAATAATAAACATACCAAAAGTTAAAGTGTGGTAGTTAAATAAGCCGTAAAAACGAGGAGTAATTTGTATTGCATTGTGTCAGGTAATTGGATTAAAATAAAATAATAATTGCGCTTATTTGTATTTGGGAGAAAATGAAGTGTAGCTGTTTCAGTGGTGCTACATACATTCCATCCTGGAATGAAAATCATATTGTTTTGACTGCGTTATTTCTGTATCCATGCAAACCATCCTCATCACTCTATAGTTCTTACCCTCCTTTACAAAACTGGGGTTGTGTTATTGAAATTAGTGGGTCTGAAGGCTCCGTGGAGAGAGAAAGGGGAGCAGTGATTTGAAAAAAACGAAAGTGCAACAGTCAGATTTAAGAAGAAAGGGCATTTTTATTTTTTTTTCTGGTAAATGTTTTCCTAAATGGGAATTTTTCAGTGTGGTGTTTTGCTCGTGTGTTTGGCAGTCACTTGGAATCAAGTGCAGACTTGTGCTACATTGTGGGCTTGGCAATGACAATTTGTGTGTGTGTGGTGCTTTAGTTATATTAGCCCTGGAGGCAGAGTTAACACTTGCAGTGGGACAAGAGTATTTGCAGTCATCAGAGAACTTTGCAGTCAGCTTCAATAACATCATTTCATTTTTTTTTCACTTTTTTTAACATTTTTTTTGGCAGCAAAGCTCTTAGTAGAACCATCTGTCTTTCTATTAGTGTTTTTGAGTCCTGTTTTGAAGCTTCTTTGCTTGGCAAAGTCACTTTCATCCTTGGAAACCATTTAAAAAAAAAGTTCTGTGGCTTTTTGCCGAAGAAGAGTACTATGCAAAAATTCCACACGGCTGTTCATTTTTGTTCTAAATGAATACAGTTACTTTGTCTTCGTCTTTAAAAAAAAAAAAAAAAAAATCCCAAACAGAAAAAAAAAAAAAAAGGAAGAAAAAGAAGACATTGAACAGTTAGTTCCAGGGTAACAGTGTTTAGAGAGAAGAAATCATATTTTGTATGTTTTTTATCTTCTGCAATACTGCTGAAGTGCATATGCCTTCTAGTCAACAGGATGAGAATAAAAAGAAGAGCATGGAAGAAACAAAAAATGGATTGAGTTCAATGAGAGGAGCTGCATCTACTGTAGCTTTGGTCCCAGTCTTTATCTCTTACTGCAAATACATCCATCAACAGTGCTCTTGAAATCCACCCTTGCAAATTGCTTCAGACTATAGGGATGCAGGCAGCACACACATAGATGTTGACAGGTCCTGCAATAAATTAAGAGGTTACTATCCCAAATTTCTTACGCTTTTCCACTTTGTGGCAGTATTGGCTGATGTGAGACATCTCCTAGATCTTCAAGAGATTAGATTAAACTGAAATTAAGTTAAGATGCCATACTCTGAACTGTGGCAGCCAAGGAGCCAGTTCTGCTATGCAAACAATAATGGAGTAATACCTGCCTCTGGCTAAAACTACTTGTCAATCAACACCCTGATTTTGTTTGTTAAGGCAACAAACCGCAAACTGCACTTTAGTCTTTGATAATGGATCTGTACCTCCAGTGTCTCAGCTTCACAGCACCACTGCAAATCTAAGATGATCTCTTTTAAAAATGAGTAATTCTCTGCTGACCAATCTCCAGAAAAGTTGTATTTGTCAGCATGGTGTTTTTAAAAAGAAATGAAAACCAGCCATTTAAGAGTTTAATCTAGCAGCCCTTGTGTTTCTCATCTGTGTGAAATACAAAGACGATGTCCAGTTCTGCTAGTTAAAACCCCTGCAAAATTTGGTAAAAGCAATAATATTAGGTGCCGTGCTGTGGCATACTTCCAGTTTTGATGACTAATTTTTGCATGTCTTAAGTCCCCTGCAGTATCCACTTACAACATAATATTTTCCATTTCCTGGCTTACATGGTTGTGTACAGTTGCTGTGCAAAGTTGAACAGCTAACACTTTAAACTTTGTTGTGTTTGTGAATAAAGTCTCCACTTTTTTTCTTGCCATCTGAGATTTTATCTTTTCACACATACCTGTAAGTGCACGTATATGTGCAGAAAAAAAAAAGTAAAGACTGTGCTGTACATTAGTTTTTCACACACTCTTCTGTGTGCTTGGATGTTTGCATTTGGGCTCAGTCAAGACAAAAACTGCTATTTGAGACAAAGACATTGTTACACAATACAATAAAAAAAGAATAAAAGGCCGCCTTGCAGTTAAAGAGGATGGAGGTATTGTGGAGTGTGGGGGCAGTAATTAATTGGGATGCAGGTATGCATCAGTGGAATCTTTTGATTTGTTTTGGAATGATGTGATTCATATTAAGTGCTTTGATAATTAAGATGAGGTTGAATAGTCGATGCATTGGAACACCCCATTATGGAGGAGCGTATCCAAATCTGACCTCTCAGAAGAGAAGTGAGCGAAAGCACATAAGCAGATATTTTCCCCCTGAAAAAATTCCACGTTTGATTTTCCCTCTCCTGTTCAGCAGGTCCAGGGTCAGCTGCCTCCATTAATGATTCCCGTATTCCCTCCAGACCAACGAACCCTAGCAGCAGCTGCTCAGCAAGGATTCCTTCTTCCTCCTGGTTTCAGCTACAAAGCGGGATGCAGTAAGTCCTGTAGACTTTTTTAGCTGGAAGTGGGTACAAGGTACAATTTCATGCAAGTCTGTATAAGGCTCTGATCTGATGGACAAAACCAACAACTTGCACAGATGAGTTTAAATTGCAGAAGTAGCCTGTGTTGAATGAGAAAAGGCTGTCAGAGATGAAATATGTTTCAGCATAACAGCAAAACATTTCACAGGAGGAGTAGATTTGTGCACCTTCTTTCTGACAGATCTTTCTGAAAAGTGAATGCTCATGACCACACACACATACATAGATCTGAAGGGAAGCTATTTGAAAGTTCCTGATAAATTTCAACGCTGTTGTAAGAAAATATGTTTTTTCCTGAAGCAGCCTGCTTACTATTTGTGAACTGAGGGCCTATTCTAGTCTCTTTCTTCACACAGAATGCACATTAATCTCAACAGGGGTTCTGCACAGAGATCAAAGATAGCATATGCCTTTCAGTTTGATGGACTAGCACAAACTATATTTATGGGAGACTAACAGAAAAAAATATAGCATCTACTTTTTTTTTTAATCTTTGAAAGACTTGTATTGTTCTCTACACTCTGCAGATATATATATATACTTCAATTTTCTTTAAGCTTTCCATAGAATCTCATGTTCCTGTCAGTAAGATGGCAACAAATGCAAGTTAAAGATTAACTGAGGATCTCCATTTCCATGAATAGACTTAGCTATAGCCTGAATTTCAGTCATGTTTTCTTGATTTGTGCTTGTATAACTCTTCTGACTCCAGTTTCCTACCCAGTTATCTGGGACTTGCTTGCTCTACCATTTTCTGCCTCTGTTAAGTGTGCTTAGCTTTATTATATCCGTGTCATCTGTATCATTCATCAGCCCACAAATTCATCAGTTGTTTTGAGTAACTCAGCAATTGCCATTGCAGCAGTTTCATAAAATTAGTACTTAAAAAGATTCCTTTATTTAACTGGCCTAGCCAATGATTTTAGATTTCTTTCAGTTCCCGTAACATTATAGATATTGTACTTAAGTGAGAAAGATGAGTTGCTTTGGCCACAACTGCCTTTTCCTAATGTTTTACAGACTAGGACCACTACTGAAAATTGCTGTTCAAAACACTTCATGTCCCTCAGCAGCTGCAGTGCCAAAACATAGACTCATTCAGTTCTTCCAGTGATTTCACACTCATTTTTTCTCAAATGGGAGAAGCAGTGATTCACATTACCGAACGCTTAACTGAAAGCCGCACTGAATATGATGCTACCATAACTGTAGGCCTGGAAATGGTCAAGAAAGCATCCTGTTAGATATAGCTGGCAGACTAAGTCACTTCCATGTTAAAGAAGTCTGATTTGGATGGAAAGAGTTGAGGTTGGTTTCTTCCTTCTTTTTACAGCATGTGCATTAACTGTAAGGCTGTCATATAGTACCTCACATCCATGAAGTACATATGACATCACGTATTTGTGTAACCTTGAAAATGAAAAACAAAAAAGAGCAAAGTGGTTGCTGCTCTTGGCAGTAAGGCTTGGAATTAACAGCATGCCAAGGTCTAGGACTGAGCAGAAGCCAGTGGAAAAAGGCAGCTCTCTGTTTGGTGATTCCCTGGCATGTTTGACTGAATTTAACTGAGAATCTGAGGAAAAGTGATAAGTAGTCCAAAGGATTTTTCTTTTCACTCACAGTGTAGTGTAAACAAAACCATATACCAATTTAGCTGCACCTAGAAAGCTTGTAGCAAGGAAGAAAAAGGAAGTGCCTTAAAACTATAACATGTTCACATCAAGTAATGTTTTTGACAAGCCATTAAAACATATTTCTCCCACTTCTCTGCTTGCCCTTCTGTTTATCAGGACTCTTGGCAAAGATGTGGGAGACTGAAAAACAAAGAGGTTTGGATAGCTTTTTCTAAAGCACCTGAGTGATTTTGAAGACTAAATCTCCATTTGAAAAGACACTGGGATCTAAGTCTCAAGGATATTTAGCAAATGCTTGTACTGTTTATACTCTGAACTTAAATACAGTTACCTATGATAGCTTGAAATGAACTAAAGTTGGTACCAGTGTAGCAGTTCATCAGAGAACTTGGAGATCAATTTGCTCAACTTTTCAGCACGTTGAATACCTAACTTTCACAAAGTTCACTTTTGCAAGAAAAACATTCCTGTGAACTTCTGAGGATCCCATTACCTGCATCTTTATCTGACTGCAGCTGTTAACAACTTGCACACAGGGACAACAAAAATCTCCATGGGACAATTCATTTCTAGTCACAAATAACTAAGACCTGTGAAAATCAGTTCTTAGAGAAATTCAGATGGAGTTTCTCAGTAAAAGAGATTTGAAAGACTGAAGGAGAAAGAAGGGGAAATTGCCATGACAAATAACCTGTATTTTCATAAATAATTATTGATGTTCATTACCTTGGTTATGGATAACTAAGGTGTCCCCTAGGCTGAGAACACCTTCAAAGGGACAAGGCGTTTATACTATTATGTACCCTGCCCCTTTGAAAAATAACTTCTCCAAAATTGTGCTTCAAATTAAGCAGCAGGTCATCTGAGGCACTCAGACCTCTAGTCAGTTGAGCTATTTCACACCTCATGGGTTACTTGCCTCTTTCTGCCTGCAGGCCAAGTGACTGGAGAGATAACTGCCTTGTGTTGCTCATCTCTGTGCCTTTGACTTCTGGCAGCCTGGCCTAGCTTAAGCACTCAGTAACCTGCTTCTGTCCAAACTGGGATAGCAGTTGAAATTCTGTTAAAATTGCTTAAACTAAGCTGGCTAGATTTAATGGAAACATGTTGGGAAGCAATTAAACAAGCAATGGTCACAATGGTAACCTTTGGCAGAGGGCTGTGAGTGGAGATGGTGGCCTCTTCAGCCAGCACAGCTGCAGCTGGAAGGGAAGGTGTGATCAAGCCTTGAGGTTAGTGAAAGAGGAAAAGTAGTGGTATAACTAGGTATTCATTGTTTTTGTCTCATTCAGCTTAGGTAGTGAAGCCAAATTCATTTATTCGGTGCCTTTTGATTTACCTGTCCATCTTAGAGCAACAGAGGGTGAGATGTATGTCTCCCACTCCTTTCAAAGAGTGTGTGTGGTAGGATTCCTCACACCTGGTTTCCCAATTAAGTAATGGCTTAATGAGGGAGAGAACTCATTGGAACAGTGAGAGTACTGTTTTCGCCATGCATGCTTTCTTTTATGAAGGTTGGACTGCAAATAAGACAAAAATAGTCCTAGCAGGTCATAATGGGTCCATTTAAATTTATGTCATGACTAATACCCAAAGAAGAACAGAAGAACAGGCACAATTGTACCAATACTTTTGTACCTATGTACTTTGCCAGATTCCAGTTGTTTGGCACTCAGGGATCTTCTGATGCAGCAGCTTATCCTCTTAGGCTCCTATCTGACTGGAAATATTTTATAAGGCTGAAATTCTAAAGAGAATACAACAGTATCAATCTCTAATACGTACTCAGTAAATTAGTCACTTCTCAAAATATTTTCAAAATTGGATAAATATAGGGAGGAGATGGGTAAATATTTTTTCCATGGCTACAAGGCAGGTCATGATTTTCAGCTTCCAATTCAGTGTAGTAAATTTTCTCTTCTTTCTTTTTAGCCATAGCAGATCATGCTTGGGAGTGGTTTGGTTTTTCATTTTGTTTTGTTTTTTAAACAGATGGTTTGCATTACATAAGAGACAATTTACACAAGTTGACACTTACCCTTTTTTCTCTATGGCATATTGTGTAGTGGTAAAGTTGGCACAGAAAAAGGGAGGAACTTCTATTAGGATTACATTTATATTTGAGAAAAATATGTATGATGTATGGTTCCAGTTAATTCTTAATCTCCACACCTAGACAGAATTGCACGTAAAATATTAAATAATATTATAAAATGCCAAAATCTATTATTTACAACTACAGCATTTTTTCTTGTGAAAAAAAAAAAGTGTTGGAAGTATGCAATATGGCTATGTTGTCCATTATCAATAAGAAAAACACCAATTACCTACCTATTTGCTATGTGCCTATTAACTGTGCTATTTGGTATTCAAAAATTTTAGCTTTTATGCAAACCTCTTCATATATTATTACATGCACAATGTGTAATATTTTTATATATTTTAGATTTAATTAATATTTATATTATATATAATCATATATGTCAGATAGAAATCACTCAGTAAAGAGTATATGCTTCAAAGTGAAGTATTAACAAAGTGACCATGTGCAGTCATTAAGAGTTAACCCCAGTATCCTACGTATGTTAATAGGTTGGGCTTTACCGGCAGTGAGCTCCTTCCATTTCAGCCGATGCTGAAACCAAACAGGCAGGATACTGCATCTCCCAAACTGCTGTGAAGCTTCTCCCACATTTAAGCTATGCACGCCGCTCAGGTTGTGTGACCCTTCTCATTTAATCTCAGTAAGCAGTGCTTAACCCTATTGTTTGTAACTGCTGCTGTTGCTAGTTAACTTCACTTGTGATACTTACTAGATAATACACGACTCCCAGCATTTTCACAATGCTGACTGAAATGTCAGTTCGACTGCGGTCTGAGGAGCTGTTGCTGTTGACTTCACCAAAGTCAGATTTCACACCAGATGATACAGATCTTCTAGGGCCACTCTTAGAAATAATTAAAATTTATTTAGAGCTAATTAATATTTGCGAAGAGCTTCGAAAGCATTAAAACAGTGTTAAGTGACAGAAGATAAGTTTTGTATTGTGCCCTCGAAAGAAAGCATAGTTCCACCTCACAGGGCTGCTCCACAGTCGTAGCTTAGTGTGATCCTTTTACGAATGCCCATGTGTAGGTTTGTATGTGGAACATTAAAGTGACATCATCTCCTGTATAAGTGATTATAAAGGGAAGGAAATAAAAACTTGTGAAAATGAAGAGGCTTCTTCTGGAGAACGATTTAAAGGAAAGGCAGAAGTTGGGAACAGTAGTAAATTTGTTATTCTTCACCCAATGTCAGCAGCAGAATGCATGGAGGCTGAATGCTTCCCCGTGTCTCTTCTGCGAGTATGCAATTGTCACAGTGTTTACTACTAGTTTTCCACTAAAAGACACTGAATGCTCCAAACTTTATAAAGATGGGTTTCCCCAAGTAGATGGTGTTAAGTAACATTTATTTTGGAAAGTGTGCTCCATTGCTTCTTGAAGTATTTGATGAAGCCTTTAAAAGTATGTGAAATGTTGACTTGCTACTTAACATAGTAGGCAGAATGTATTGTTCTTGGGTTTTTTTCAGTATGATTTCAGCTGTAGAATGGCAGATAGTTTCTTTGGAGGATAAAAAACATCGCTGTTGGTTTTCTACAAAGAGGTGTAAGAAATTGAATTAAATGAGGATTTTAGGATTTGTTCTCTTTTCTTAAGAAACAATAGTTAGTAATACCATGTTTCAGAAGGTTCTTAGAGTGGTATTTAGATCAAATGTATTTTCCAAGTTATTCACAAATTCTCCTGAAAACTTCTAGGTAGTCCTTTGTTTGCTGATACCTAAGTTATTTTTATGGACATATGCCAGGTTTAAGAAACAAGAACTGTTTTTACTTGCCCATTTCTCCTCTCCCCAGTGCATAATTTGTTGTAACAAATCATATTGTGTTCCCGGTCAGATGTCATCAACAAGGGGCTTTCTGAAAACACTTTAATCACTATTTCAACCATATCCAATTAGGGGGGGGAAATGTGAATATACAATAGATGCATTGTATGTTTCTTACATATCAGCTTATTGCTGCTGGAGGTGCTCTAAGTAAAATAAAGCATACAAAGTTATTGATGAAATATCTAATTACCTTTTAAATTGGCAAAAATGTGTGAGATGAACGAGCCAAGACTAATACAATTAAAATACGCTGAATTTACTGTTCATCTATATTCTGAGCAGTATTTCCTTGTCTGATAAAAGTGAAACTCTCAGTTAATTGGTTCCTCATACAGTACAATAAAATTAATGTTTAGGAGTTAAATACCATAAACTTCCTCAGGGAAATTTGCTGATGTATCTCTGTTTTTTAGTTAGTCACATGTTTTATTGTTAAATGGACTATCATGTGGACTGTCTTATAATTTTTTATGTACTCGGTGTCCATGTGTCTGGCTTCTGAAGAGGCTGAGTGCTAATTTCTGGTTTAACTGTGTCAGCTGTATCAGCTGACATACAGGTCACTGACAATCACCAAATCACAGGAAAAAATATTGACATTGCTATGCTTTTATCAGAACGACAAAAATAGGAACCATGTGTTGTGAAGACCACATACTGTAGCTTCTTTATAAAGATGCTAGTCATCTTTCAGGGCTACTGTTTATGCCTTAGAAAAGACTGAACATATGACTAAACCCTCATCTTCCCCCCAGGATAAGAAAAGAATAATAGCATTGTGGATAGAAACAGCGAGAACGAGGAATTTTTGGTAACAACTTTGCCTTTTAACATACATGAAAATGTGTCACTTTTGTAATGCTGCAAATGCAACAGAAAGTATCAAAACTGCAAAAAATAACACAGCTGAAGACTATTTCTAACTGTAAGCATCCCATAACCCCTAAACCTATGTGTGACTTCTCACACTAATGCTAATAAAAACAAAAAGGACAGGCAAAATAGTGGTCCTGAGAAAACAGGCTGATAGTTTCAGCTTAGTTTCTAGGCCATAACTGATAGCCTGATGCTTTAGCACTATTATCCATAGTTAGGCAACCAAATAAAAGTCCTGATTTTTAAATTTATGGGCATGTACAAATCTTGCTGGAAATATATTGGTTTTCCTTATTACTCAGACCTTTTGAATAGGTGTTGTTTATTCAGCAGGTTTAAAACAGATATTTGGGAACCTTGGAAATCATGAGATCACAGGGTTATTCTGGTTGGAAGGGATCTCAGGACGTCTGTAGTTCAACCTCCTACAACAACCTCCTGAACAACCTACTATAACTGCTTGTTTCAATGCCAGACTTCCCCTGTGGGGCAAACCTGAATTTCTCTTGATTTAGTTTTTGTCCATTGGCTTTTGTCCTCCAACTAAACTCTGCCATGAGGAGCCTGGCTCTGTCTTCTTGACGTACTCATAGGAACTAGAAGGCTACTTTTCAGATCCTTCCAAAGCTACCTCTTCTGCAGGCCAAATAGATTCTCTAAAACGTGAAAGAAGCCGAACTCCTGTAGTTAGCTGTTGATCAATGCTGTCAGAACTATCCTCAGTGAAAGCCAGGAAACTGGTTTAGATTTCATTTTGGAAGGCACTAGTGGTATCTTCTACATACACTTTATTGTTTGTCTAAATCCCTAATGCTTAGAGCCAGAAGCTGGGGAACACTGCCAGTGTTACTCTTACTACGTGTTCACCGCTGCACCAAAAAAAAAAAAAAAAAAAACACCCAAAAAACAAAACAAAACAAAACAAAAAAGAACAAGAGGAAAATAGTCTGAGGATGAGAGTAAAAGAGTGGTGAGAAAAGATACACCAGCTTACCTGTCAGTTACCCATCAGCTGTGATTGTTCATTATAAATATATTTAAGTAATAAATTGAGTGTAAAATTATTGTGGCTTTTTGTGCAGCTTATAAAAAACAGGGAGAAGATAATGTAGGTTCTTTTTTATTCAATAGAAAGTACTATAAGGAAATGTTTATTCAGATATATTGGATAGAATTTAGATGAGCGTTCTGGTTTTGGAGTATAAAGATTTGCTTTTGCTTCTTACTTGTTAGGTTCTTTATCCTGCTTTTATTTTTGTTCTCCTTCTTTTATGACCTCTGACTTCTTTCACTTTCTGTCCCTGAAAGTAAGGCAGGAGGAAAACAATAAGTAAAGTAAATTAAGAAAAAAATAACGGGAGATAAAATGCTGCTTGTCCTTTCCTGGTTCTTTTTTCTTTTTTTTTAAAAAGAAAACTTCAGGATTAAATTGGAGAGCTCTATTGTTTCATATAATCAGGTTCAACCTAAAAATCTTGTCAAAACATTATAATTTAACGTTAGCATGTAACTTGATTTATATAGCAAGTAAGACAATTGTGCCTGCTCTGAAACACTCGCAGCCTGTCAGGAGATGAGACAAGACACTAGGGGGGATTACACCTTGAAGGAGAATAAATGAGATGAGTGACAGAAAAAAAATGTCTTGTGAATTTAGGTGAATGGTGCAACACACATAATGTTAGCTCCTGTGTTTTCCTTTCCCTTTAACAGAAACTATTAATTTTTATTTTTTTTTTTCACTTACTAAACTCCTTTGATAAAATTTTGCAAAACACATAAATTCTTTAAGAGCCCCTGTTGTACTTCTGCAAGTACACAAATCATTTAATATCCGCGAGCTTGATAGCTAGTCAGTTGAAAATTAAGTTCCTAAACACAAGGTTGTTATTTTGTGTTTTGGGACATGATGTCCACTTGGCTCGGTACCACAGTTTTCTTTTGCAGAGTGTTTTCAGTGGAAGACGATGGAGAGTTCATAGAAAGAGTGTTTTAAAAGTGAATGTACTTCATGAAAAATGCTCTTGTAAGCAAGATCTTAGAAGATTATTTTGGGCAAGGATGAAGGTGTGATTTGAAATTGAAAGAAGTTGCAGTGCATAAATTATCAAGAAAGAAGCTCTGGGTATGTTAGCGGAAGACGGACCAGAGAAGGGATAAAGAAATAAAGAATTGGCCAGAATGGAGGGATTCAGCCTTGCCTTCTTTATTCCCAAAGGGATGTCTGGATCACGGCATTCTCCTTTGCTTACAGTGTGCACCAATACCTCTCATACACCCTGTCAGCTCATCCAAGCTGACGCATCCCATATGATTCGTTACATGCTGTATCACCTGTACAAACTTATTTCTGTGCTTTTCCACGGAGTCAGACTTGAATAATTCTGTTCTTCAAAGTGAAGTCAGAGAGTAGCTAAGAAATAACTATGTATTACAGAAGAATTTGTAAGGTAATGAAATAATTTTTGTCTTGATCTTTGGATAAAAGTCACAGCCTTTGACCAGCTCCAGACTTTACCATAAAGGAAAAAACAACAACAAAACTCTCTGTGCTTTGTTCATAAGAAAAGGCCACTCTTAATAAAAGAGGGAATGTGAAATAAATGCACTGAATGTTCATTCTGATTCTGAAAGATTCAGAATGGTGTGCTCCTACCAGTGTGTATAGTGTATTAACAGAGAATTTTGTGAACTGAAACGTAATATAGTTGTTTGAGAATTTATTGATCTTTCCAGTGATAGAAGATTGTGAATGGCTTGGGAAAGAGGTATTTCTAATAACTGCATGTCTTGCCTCACATTCCTGATGAATTCCCAGAGCTTGGGGAAAAGAAACCACAGCTTAGCGCTTTCATAAATGTAAAAATAAGATATTTACCAAATTATTAAGCAAATAGTTAAGCATGTTTCCCAGACTTAGAAATAAACTACAACTGCCCAGACAAAAATGTGTATGATATGGAAATACATTTAAGGACTTCAAAAGGAGTGTCTTGTTTTAGAGTGGTGGCAGAGAACATGCAGATATATTTATTAGAGGGGACCTGAAGTCTTAGTACATTGAGAAGATGTGACTCTCCAGCATTATGTGATATCTTTGAATGCTTGGCCCCCATTTTGATATAGGGCCTGGCTCCTTCCCTGGGAAGGGCACTCGCTGACAAGTTACCAGTGGGATTTCCACTGGGTATTTCATGATGTCAGGCAAGGCACAGCATTTAAGCATATTTTTCACTGTTTTGTGTTTTGTCTCTTGTGGATGGTAAGCTCTTCTGGACAGAGATGATCTTTGTTAGAAGGCAAACAGAGTGGAGCACAAACCCTGATGGTGCCTCTGCTCATCACTGGGCCTTGTTCCAGCTCCATTGCTGCTGCTGTGATGTCTGGATTGTGGGAGCAGTGATGGGAATGTGCTGTGCACAAGTTGCACTTGTAAAAAAATTGAAGCACAGATGGGGTGTTCTTCTCTTCATAAGAACAATTGCTAAAGATAAGCACGAGATAGCAGAGGATGTTACCAAAGCATAATTATAGTGGTTTTTTTAATAATATTCATAATGGGCAACAGAAGCCATTCAGATTTGGTTTATGGTTTTGTTAGTTTAAAAGATTTTGGAGCACCAGAAATATGTAAAACCCATTAAAGAGTGAAGTGACAATCAATCTATGCGATAGACAGGAGAGCCTAACTCTGTACAGTTTAGTTTTAGGATGAATTTGAGGTTTTTCTTTAGAATTATACTTCTGAGAAACTATACTCTGTGATTCTGTGTGCTTGATCTAACAGTTGGCAGCCCTGCCTGTGGCAGTGGGGTTGGAACTACATGATAGTTGAGGTTCTTTCCAACCCAAACCATTCTATGATTCTACATAAGCACACATTGGTGCAATAGGGGCGTACTTCCTAGATTAGTCTTTTAGGAGTCCCAGAGGCATTCCCTAAGCCGCCAAAGCCAGTGGTTCTGAGCGTATGTGCATGGTTGCATGGTCTTTAGTATGTTCTTCTCTCATGAGCTGAGATACGTCTACCAAACAAACCCAAAAGGATAGGAAATACCACAGCAGATTAGGGTATGCGAATCTGCCTGGCTGTTCAGGGAGTTGGGAGTAGTGGGATTTATGAATTGTGCATGAGATTGTGGGAGGGTGGGATGAGGCTTATATAGATGTGTGGAGAAATGAGGAATGTGAGACAGCACGTGGAAGCTAATCTTTTAATATCTATGTTTTAATATATATTATTTGCAACTGAAATTTTTACTGTGAGATAATATTCTAGTGAGCATCATTTCCCTTGTTCTTTTTGCAATTAAGAAAGTAATCATGTCATATTCTTCTATGACTTGTACTTTAACAAAATGTCCTCATGTAGAGAGGAGCCTTTCAGAATGATATTTGGATTAGCCTTTGAGCTACTAGTGGTGTGGAAGGAGTTGAACATCATTCACTCTAAGTCTTGAATCTCCACCTGTTTCTTCTCCATGTCTTCACATCATTGCATCAAGGCTTGGGTCACAGGATAACTCTCAAGAAAATTTCATGTCAGAGAAATGTTTCATTCAATCCACGATATGAAGTGGAAAGTGTACAACTCAGTTAAAGCCAAAGGGAAGGGTAAAATAATCAAAAGGGGGGAAAAAAAACAAAACAACAAACAATCTAAAAAAAAAAAAAAAAAAAAAAAAGCACACCACAAATCAGGAAATCTGTGTCCATTAGTAATAAATAAACACAGAAGTATGGCATGGTGTTGGCGCCAGGGACATTTGTGAATGAAGGTGCCTGTGTTGAACTTTGGATTCCTGTTACTTGCCTTCCTATCCTTGAAAAAGACCATGAGTCTTCAGTCAGCAAAGCATTATTTAAGCTATTCTTACATATAAGTATACATGCTTGTAGTTAAGTATCTATTAAAACACTGTCCCAGTCCAGTTCTTTTTCTGTACCTCCATCTCTAGAAGTTGTGGTTTTTAATTGGTAGCAGGAGATAGGAATCCATGAATGAAAAGACTTCTGTAAAGAGCATAGTGTTATGAAAGGGAGAAAATAATAGCATTTTTCCTGAAGAAGTATACACCAGCACACATTATTTCTAACATTTTTCAAACATGAGATATATTTCTTTCCTTTTGTTTTCTGCTCCCTGTAACTTAGGCTTGAGACTACTATAGCTTCCATTCAGTAACTGCTAATGATGATTGTACAGAACAGCCTGCATCACCTTCTTAATTTTTTTCCACATTACGTTTCACTTAAATAAAAATGAGGAGAACTTTTAAACTACCTCTATAAAACATGCTGAAACATTTAGCTAGATTTTCTTGACAAAGCATCTTCACTTTTTCTCAATTCAAGAAGCTTTTTTAGTGTTGCAGGAATCAGACATGCTAACAGAACATAATAGAGACTAACAGAAGGGCTCTGTTGATCCTTATTTGTGTGGAAACAATCATTTTATCACTTGGAGAAGCGATGTAATGCATGCAGCTTTCTAAATGTTTTTTTATTATTGTTTTTTACCAGTTTTCTTAATAGATTTGTTGAGGAGCTAGTAAAAAGTTTATTTGAAAGAATCAGATGAGTGAGCGACCGAAAGTGAATGCTCCATAACATTAAAAAATGCCTGTCACCATCTAAACTTTTGCCATCTCATTATGATTCTCCTTTATAAACGCCTGCACCTTTTTCGTCAGCCTTTACGGGGCCCTTTATCTCTTGCTGCACAACACAGCCCTTACTAAGCTGAAACAGATTTCTTTCAGAAGCAAAACTGAATCACAAGTCATGGGGTGGAGTTGGTGCGGGGATTTCAGGGGCTTGCCTCTGATGCACTCCACATGCTTTTTCCTGTTACAGGATCAAACCCTGAAAGTGCAAAGCAAGGTTTTTTTTTCTCACCTAAAAGCAAAGCCTTTACTGAGCGGAGTGCCGCTCCTGATCTGTGTGGGGCTCAGTTTACTAACAGTGACCAGAGTTTGGTTAACTCCATATTGCAGACAAGCTTGTAAATTTGTCCCCTTCTAATGCTGTGATCTTATCAAGGTTGTACTGTTTTCCTTTCCTTCTCTTCCACCCCATCTTCTTTCTTTCTTCCCTCTTTTTTTTTTTTTTTTTTTTCTTTTTCTTTTTTTGAAGTGCAGCCTTCTGATCAATGTGCACTTTTTTTTTTTCCATTTCCCTAAATACATCATGAAAAAGGATGAGGTTTCCGCCTTAATTGCTTGTGCCTTTTATTCACATTCCTCTCTCAGCCAGAATTGTGAAAAGAGTGTTAGTAAAAGGCTGCACAATAGAGCTTTTCATTAGGCCTCAACAAGGCACACAAAAGAAGGCTTTTGGAAGGAGTGAATGCAGGACTTTAATTTGCAGGTGGAGAGCAGATAAAAGGTGCTGACGCCTCTATTATTCTCTTACTTAGGTGACCCCTACCCTGTTCAGCTGATCCCGACTACCATGGCAGCTGCTGCCGCAGCAACACCAGGCCTAGGCCCGCTCCAACTGCAGGTAAGTGGCAGCAGGCCGCAGGTGGGCTGTATGTGGCGTAAGCAGGGCTGCTGGGCCATGCTTTCCATGCAGAATTTCCATCAGAGACAAAACAACTGTCAGCCCACGGTCATTTTCCTTTCACTGTCATGGAACTTTTTGTTACCTTTTTGTATTGTTACCGCCAATCTAACTGTGGTTAAGTTGGCGTCCATCAGATTGTTTTGGGATGGGTTGTGCAGCCCAGCTGGGTGTAGACTTGCACTATGCCAAAGAAAAGCTCCGTCCTGATGAGCACTTTTAAACTGCTTAAAAGTCACTTAGCAAGATTATGGCGTTTTAATCTGTAAGCCCTCAGTGCAACATCTGGCCCCTCCCCGGCACATTTCATGGGCCCATCATGTTTTGGGAACTGCTATTGTACATATAATTATCAATTATGCTATTTTAACATAGGCAGTTTTAGAGCAGGTGGAAGAATACTAAAGAATTTTATTTCTATTTAACTATGTTGTCTGGATGTGTAGGATTTATACCTCCCAATATTGCTCTAAATTTTGGAGTTATTAGTGTGCTGTCCACGTGCCTCGGTGGTGCAGATATTCCTCAGCTGTTCCTGATCAGTCCTCCAACTCTTGGAACTAAGAAAATTTGATGTCCATCTCTGCACATCTGCTTCGCTGGTAGGACGATCATAGTGAAAATTGGAGACTAAAATGAAATTAGGATTCAAATAATCTTTAGTCCTGCACAGTCCTGATTGGCACTCATTTATAAAAACAAAACAAAGAAAAAAATCCACACACTCTCAATTGCTAATTCGTTTCTCTACTTATGTTTATTTGCCAAGTCACATGAAACACAGAGCTTTATACCTACTAGGAAATGCTCTACATTTATAAACAGTGCATGTAAAATGCCTTCTCAAACTCAGTTTGGCCAGCATTTGTATGAAGCAGGCTCTCTATGACATCAGATATTTTAGTTGTTCAACCAGCATGTGAGGGCATAGGACATAATTCTGGGGAAGATTTTATTTTATTTTAACACAGGCAGCGGAAGTTAGCAGAGTTTCACAGAAATAGCTGCCAGTGTGTAAGCTGACACATTCCATGCACCAGAGGTTAATACATTCATTCCTATTGTGCCTTTGTATGAAAAGCTACACTGTCTATGTGTTAGCTTCTGATTCTGTGAGTTACAAATACCGTAGGCGGCTTAAGAATCATGGGAGCCATAAAAGTCAACCCTCTGAGAAGAATTTTGAGAAGTAATGTCAGTATCGATAATGTGCTTACAACAGCCAAACACACATGAGCACACATATAGAAAATGAAAACATGAAGGAAAAAATGAAAACAAAAAATAAAGCTAGTTAGGAATGAGAAAAAAGAGAATAGAGTTTAATTCTCCTCATTTATGCAGTCATTCAGTCTACTCATAAAAGAATGCATCAGTGATCCAGTAAGTTTGGAGGATTGTATACTTTCATTTCAGGACCAGCTTTGGGCTGTATCTCTGCATGTGGCAGGCTGAAGCATTCGGAATAAAATGAGCTTTGTCACAGTAATAGTTTCCTTATAAAAAGTTGGCTGTGTGTAAATGTTACTGACTTCATAAATATCTTAAGATGAGTTCAGGTTGTGAAGAATTTGAAAACCTCGTAGGCTTTGTGTTTCTGTGTAAATGGGAATATTAAAAGGAAAGTATTGACCAAAGTAACCTGTGTTTTTTTTACTACGTGTTATTTAGTCTGGAACTGGAGGGAAAGTTTTGGTAGCTAGGCAGGCTGAGAGGTTCAGAGTACTAACTGTAGATCCCTTTGATGTTTGATCTTTGAGGTTGTGAATATGGTACAAAAAATAATCCAGTCATACTTCCTCATGTCTGACAGTGATTTTAGCTGTCACTATAAACTAATTGAATGTGCCTCTTCATTTCTGGTGCCATTTGAAAGAGTTAGACAGCATGCGTTTTGATAAGGGTTTTACGATAAAACATTCAGAATGGACTTTCTCCCTTTCTAACATGAGTGGATCTGAATCTGAGGGAAAATCATGTGAAGATTATTTTGACCTCATTTGAGAAGCTTTTCTGATGCAGAATGTAGCTGCTGGCCTTAAAGCGTTGTGCTTTCCAAATTCTGTTCAAATTCAGTTTTGGTTTTTGGTGGTTGTTTCTTCAGGATGTTTGTCATAATCCAGAGCCACCTATAAGTAGTATGAGTGAATGTGTAGCCATTACAGTCTCTTTCCAAGAGGATCTCTTCTTACTTCAGAAATTCACGTATATTATATATAACCGTAGTGTTCCCTACAAACACTTTGTCCTGTGGTCATCTGACAGTAGAAGATCAGAAAAACACAATGTTTCTTCTTTTCTTCTTTTTCTATCTTCCCTATCACTTACTTTTCATGCTTTGTATACAAAAGCAGTAGTTTTCAGAAGGGATCAAAGAACCTGGCACAATAGGCATTTTGTTGCTCCCAGCAAAATTTGGTACATGACAAGATCTTAGTGGAGACAAAAACAAGGAAATTTTCCTGCTTATTTGTATAGTGATAATAAACATACCTCTGCTATTTCATTAGAGAATTTTAAGTTAGGGCCTAGGTTTAGTAGCAAACTGTGAAATCAACAGGAAGTACTTTTCTATTCCCGGTTGTCAAAATTGAATTTTCACCTTACAAATGAAATGCGTAGTATATTTATAGAAGAACAGCTAACATCTGATTGTTTTCCTGTGGCAAAGGTACCCTTTGTCAGGTAAAATGTAATGTCTCATTTTGAAATGCCCTGTTGATTGCCACTGACAGGTTTGTAATCTGAAGCCCTCCATTTCTCTCGCTGCTTTTGAGCCCTCACGGGGTATACAGACTCTGTCATCTGATATCTGCCACAGTTAGCCATATGTGATTACCTTCATTTTCAGTATTCATAGAGAGGCTAATGACTCAAAAAGAATGGAAGCTAAAACTTACATTGTTAGGTGTTAAGAAAGGAGGAGCTGGATGAAGCCATATTGGAGAAGCTGCAATTAACATGATGCATGTTTGAATATCTTCTGTGATAAAAAGCTGTCTATCAGCCCATCACATTCATTCATTCCAACATTTAATGACACAGATCTTTCTGAAAAAAATTAAAAGGTTTTTAGCTTTCTTTTTTTTAGTGCTAAAGTTCAGTCCCAAACTTTGTAAAGTGTCAGTTTAAAAGATAGTCTCATTGCAATAAAATTCCTCTTGGTTAGCAGGTGGGTTTCTGATGCTGATTTCCCTTCCCCCCTGTAAATTCCATATGGCCTTGTTCTTAAAGAGTGATGCAATGATTTTGTGTAAGTTGAACAAAAATAAATCTGAATGAGACTGACAAATCAAAAGATCTGCTGTATACCTTAGCTGATCATGATGTTTTTTAGCAGATGAGGGAATTAAATTTCCCTGTCTCAATGATTGACATTTATATCTGTAAGCATAGAAACCAAGTGACTAGTTTTACACAAAGTAAATATTAAGTTAGTACTGAATTGATTAATACCATTTGTATCGAGCATACTCAGTATGAACAGACATTTCCAGAGGTCAACGAAAATTCAGTGTAAAATTATATCTGGTGTGAGTTGTTTTTTGTTTTTTTCCTAAGAATATTACGTTCCTTGGTGCTTTCTGAGCTTTACAAAATATGGGACCTGATAGCCTGATCTAAAAATTGAGAGGGGTATGCACCAGAGGGTGTGCAAACAGTTCACATCTCCCAGATTTTTTACTTGACAGCAAGATAGTGACAACAACAGTTTAGTAGACAGTCATACAAATACTGTGTGTACTGCACTGAAAGATACTGGTGGTGATATACTGACAACTGCCAGGGTAGTGTTACTGTACAGACATTTTGTATTCATTAAGAATAGAGCAACTTGATATAATACAGACTTTATTCAAACTCCTGCTCTTGGAAATTACACCCCAAAAAG
Organism: Coturnix japonica; assembly: GCF_054131305.1. NCBI lineage: Eukaryota > Metazoa > Chordata > Aves > Galliformes > Phasianidae > Coturnix > Coturnix japonica. The sequence continues at coordinate 61,928,623 of NC_140663.1, read as the reverse complement.
TTTAGAGGGCATCCAAACTTTTTTTCCCCCTCTTCATCTTAGCATGAAACAAACTGGAAATCATGATTATTGGTGGCTGTGTTCAACATTTTGACCACAGCTGTCTTTATTTGGATAAAGGAAGCTGCAAGAAAGATGAGGGAATCTATCTGGGAATGAAGTGACAAGACCTCTTTTTAAATTAAAAAAAAAAAAGAAAGGTATTTTTAGATTATATAGAAAGAAGGTATTCTTCACTATGAGAGTGATGAGGCACAAGAACAGGCTGCCCAGAGAAGCTATAGATGTCCCATTCCTGGAGCTGTTCAGAGTCAGACTGGATGGGCTTTTGGCATTCTCATCTAGTGGAGGGTGTGCCTGCCAGTGGAATTAGATGGTCTTTGAGGTCCCTTCCAATGCAAGCCATTCTGTGATTCTTTTAATTAAATAGAAGCTTGTGTCCGTTTACTGGTGTGAATTTTAGATGGGTCTCAATTCTGAAGAATCCTGATCGATTCTTCTTAGCAATTTGTATGACGATGATGAACAGATTTAAACCTCAAGCACAGCTGAAAAAAATCTTTCAAGATTTTTGTCCTACATTTTCTTTGCTATGTAAATACTTCAGATTCTTTTATTATTATTGTTGTTGTTGTTGTTGTTGTTGTTGTTATTTTCCTTTGGCTACAAAATTCTTTTCAATGGTATGGGGAGATGCACATACCAAGGACAGAATTTCAATGGGATTGAGCATACATAGTCTGGACCACATTTTCAGAAAGAATTAGACCTATTTGATGTTTGTGTGCTTCTCTGAGTTGTTCACATTGCTGCTACTGAGGTGTCTGATCCTTTCTGAATTTTCCTTTTTAAAACTTTGTCTCTGGATATCTTAAGGGCCACATAATAATCTGTGATTTCTATATTTGTTTCACGTGAAGGAAACAGAAATGATAGAGCTATTTAACAAGTATACAGTGAGTGATCGGAAGATAGACTGTTCCAGTGGTCTTATGAGTATTACATAAAACATCTGTTACCTATGAAACAAAAATGAAGCATGAAGACTGCCTGCTCAGTCAGATGCCATTTTTTCTTCCAGGCTAGCTGCCTTTTGGCTTCTGCACCACTGCAGGGATGAGCTACATTTCTCCACTTGCCAGTTCAGATTATTTCACTGAACTATCTCCTTAAGTTTCATTTGAGATATTGCTGATGGTACATCTTCCCCTCTTGCTTTAAAGGGATGGTACTGTATTTTCATACATTAGTTGTCCTTTTTTTGCGTATCTCTTTCTGATTTCTCACTATAATCTGTAGATATAACCAGTTTTGGCAGGATTAAACTTGACCTTCTAATATTACAAGAGCTCAAATATGTCAAAGAAAATCCTGAAAAAAAAGTATTATAAACAACTGTAGTGATACATCTGAATGCTGAAAGCTTAATTCCTCTCATATGCTGGGGAGCCAACTTACCAGAGCTGAATTGACCTATCACAAAAACATAGAATGGCTGAAGTTCAGCTGACCTGTGGAGGCCATCTAGACCAACCCCCTGCTCAAGCAGGGACACACAGATCAGTTTGCGCAGGATCATATGAATCAATTCTGATAGAGAAGAGAGGGCTGATGTCCCATTACCGTCCCTGCTGAACATAGTAAAGGGATGGCAGTACTTATCTATTATTCATTTACTCTGCAATCTACATTCATGATCTCTTTGGGCTATTACTTTAATCAGCTTTTGTCTATAAGAAGGTAAAAACACTTTCTAGCACTGCAAAGTTATTCCTTCTATTTTCTGGGCAACATCTAACTTTGAACACCTTACAAGCTTTTCAGCATTCTTTCAGTGTTTGCTTTTCTATTTTACCTGTTTTCATTAACAGAACTCTGGCTTAATTTGTAGGGAATGAATCATTAGTGTACAGTTTAATTACAATATTATAAAACTCATGCAATCCACTTAAGCATAAAAAAGTGGAATTAGGTTTTCAGTGTGAGCACCCACATCTGGGGAAAAAAAAAACAGCTAGGTATATGAAAAACACTATTTCTCATTAGCATAACCAAAAGATGGCAATCGTCCATCTGCCATTAGCTTACTTTGGTGGCCACCACAAATTATGATAATGATAGGAATAATAAAACAAGATATATATGTTTTCATCGAGTGTCCCATTTAAATAGCTTTTTAAATTGTTGCATTCATGCAGATTCTATACTCCCAGCTTCTGTCCTCAGTTTCTGACTTTGTAAGTGAATATGTGGCCCACTTGTTCTTCAAATAAGTAATCAAATGGCCTTTTAAAAAAGAGATTACTGAAGACCAACTTCCAGTTCTTCAGGCAGAGAAATGGAGCATAGTGCTGTTGGTGTAAGTGAGGCTACAGCCATCTAAACTGGATGAAGATCTCTGTGTGGTTTGGGCTGAGGAGCTACTGATAGTCAATGAGTATTTGTGAGGAATCCCTGTGCTTTTAAATGGAAAAGTTTCTCCCAGTTAACTGAAAGGCATGACTCACAACACCGGGTTGCAACTAGTCCTCACTCTTAGGATACTTACTCAAAGCTAGGGACTGTGATAGAATGTATAAAGTATTAAACACAAAACATACCAGCTTAAATAAGTAGTCTTCATGGTAGAAAAAAATGTCCTTTGTACATGTAATACTACGTACTTGCCTTTGATATATACAAATTTTACAGGAAAAGTCAATGTATTCTGTCAGAATGGATTTAAATGGAAAGTTTGATCACATCAGAATCCAACCAGTTTCTGAAAGGGAACCTTTATGACAGAATATACATAGTTTGTTCTGAAAGTAATGGGTTGTATTCATTTCCATGGAAGCTAAAACAGATACAAAGAGTACAATAATGCTATTTGATAGAGCAAATTCTCAGCTACAAGACAGTGTCTTGCAACATAGTCCCTACCACTAGCTGTGCATTTTTGCCAGCATTGAACAAGAGCTGCATTTGCACCAGTAGAGGAGACCCGCTGTGGCTGTTGCCACTGTTGAAATGTACCACCCACCAGGTCACTATGCTCACATCCACCATTTGGTTTCCAGAAACATTCAGCAAGCATCAGTGGATGTCACTGGGTGTCATTTTTTCCATGTGGAGGAATTCAGTACCACACCTTTACTTCATCCTCACTTCCATGTCAGATGTGATTTTGTCAGACTGCCCCTCTGCTGCCGTCTGTCACACAGCAACAAAATGTAATAGAATATTGGTGGGAAGGTTCAACCTTTGCTGGCCTACCACTGTCATCCAACTCTGATGTTGTGTGGCAACATAATAAAGTAGGAGGTATTACTTTTGGAACAGCCCTGGTGTACAAAGACTCTATAAAGGCTTTGTCATTTACTGTGCACTGTGAGTGTCTGAACATATGCACAGTGAACACTTACAGGCAGTAAATACACATGGTAAAACAATATCATGACTACTCTGTGGGTTGTCAGATTTTAACTCCCTCCCCAGCCCTCCAGGGGAAAGAATTAGCTGTGATGGCTTATTCATTTTATCTAGATTAACAGTCCTTTTTGCATAACTTTCAGATTCCATCCATATCTGTGAAATATGAAAAAGACTGAAAAATGACCAGCGTGTCTTCCTTTTGGTTGTAACTCAGGCCTGCTGTTTGCTAGCAGACCTCTGTCTGCATGAGTGAGTTTTCTTGTAGGTTAGAGACTGAATTCCCTCTTCCCCCTCCCTCCGACCCTGAGCCTGCAGGGCAGACAGACAGAAGCACACATATGATTAATACAGCACAGCTGCAGTAGTGACTCATTTACATATGTATTAATAGAGGCAAAAACAACAATTCAATTACATACAGAGACATTCTGCATACTAAAGAACATATGCAAATAGGCCTGGAAAAAGTGCAGCCAGCGTTTTCTCTGACTTTCCTGAGCACATATGGGCTAGCATCAGAGCCTAGCAGTTTTCAAGAAATCCCCTTTAGGAAGAACCTGTTACAAGATGCTCATAAAGCTATTACTCCTCCTCCCCCCATTCCACCCCACCCTGGCTTCCCAGAAGGAGTTTGACATTTGGACAATGGAAATAGCACAAGCTGTGTCTTTTCCATGTTATTTCATATTTACTAGCCTTCGGATTCCTGTTTTCTCTTTCCATATAAGGCCCTGCATGCAGAACCCCAGCCCTTTGCCTCATTTTCAATATGCACGCATTTATTCTATTTTTCTTTCTCCTTATCTGCTATGGGGGAGGGGGGGGGGGGGGGGGGAGAATGATTTTCTTTTGTCTTTCTCTGCTTCAAGCTTTCTCTTATCTCCTTGACTTCTGTGAATTGGCAAAAGATGGCTATTTCCGTACCTTTTTCTTACAGTGACTTTAATTGTCTCATAATAGTATAATTCAGTGTTTTTCTGCTAGGGGGCCATTAAATAATTTTAATGGGTCTGAAAGGTGACTCAGAAAAGTTAACCTGTTGTAAATAGGCTTTTATGTCATGTTACATTGGTCCTTGACTCCTCTGAGAAGATTGTGGAGGTCTCAAACCAAAAAGGCTGAAAATCACAGGTACTAAATAGCTCATACAACAGGTGATGCATTTACCATCTTGAAAACTGGTACAGACTGATTCTCCTAGTGGGAAGCAGATGTTCTTTAAATCCGATGGGAATTTAACAGGCAATAGTTTTGAGCAGCTTTCAAAATCAGGTTGAAAGTATTCCAGCATTGAAACTTAGGCTGTAAGCAGGCTTACTTAAGCTATAAGTACTTTCATTAACTGTACATTATTCCTTATGTTTGTGTTATAACTAAAACATCTAGTATGCCTGCAGTGTGTGTGTATTAGGTGTATGTTTTCAGTATTTTTCGTCACACAGTCCATTCACACCCTGTGATCCACAACTAAATATTAGGCCGTGATAACCACACAGTACACTAATTTCTGGAAAAGAGTGGAAAAATGTGACCATATGACATAGTCCTTTATGGACTGATAAATAGAGCTCTGTTTCAACTTGAAAAGAGAGACTAAAAACTTTTGGAAACCTGGCAAAGGCATTAAGGTGCCCAACTGTAGTGTTTGGGTAGCAACTCCTGTGTATTAAGCAGCCTAAATTGCTGGCCATTTGTTTGAAATGTCTCTGTGGTGTGAGCAGGGAAAAATAGGTCAGGCAAGAAAGCGTGCGTAACTGTCTGGCAAGCATACTTGCAAGGTCAGGTCATCCTTAATTTCTTTTCTCTTGTAAAATCGTTACACTTCTTTCTTTTTGGGGTTAGACTGACAGACAGAAGCAGATTACTCCTTGATTATTTATAAGGCATTAATTTTAAATGAATATTGCTGAAGTGACATCATAAGTAGTTTTAGCACCCTGCAGAGGAGGCTGTCTACACAGTGGAATATGACAGGCTTCACTTTACACGGCGTCCTGTCTAGGACAACATCTGAAGTATTTGAAAGGAGAGGAAGCTCAAGGAATGGAGGCATATAGGTCAGCTGAAGCTTCATTTATTCTTCCATGTGAAATAACTGGGACTTTGGTGGGTTGGAGTGTTGCCGTTAGAGGTGTGAGCTCAACAAGCCACAGGACAAAACCTGTGTAGGATCCAGCAGCAAAGGCAACGACACCTGACTGCCAGAGCCTTAGACCAGGGGAAAAGCTGAGAAGTGTCTCACAGTGCCCCAGATTTGAGAAAGAGGGAATAGCAAACTTCATTTATACACCTTGGGATAACATACAAACTGTGACCATACAGTGACAACAGAACAAACTTGTGAAGTGTTTGTGTTTTACTGAGTGCAGTGTTCAGTGGTGGGTAGCATTCTTTTTGAATTCATTCTCCCTGGAAAGGTCTGGATTAAAAATCTGGAAACAAAACCCAAAAAAACATTTCTTTTTAATTTTTTTCCTACTTTGCACCCTTTGCACATTCCAGACGCTGGGTTTTGAAACAGTTGGCTTACACTACTGGTTTTCCTATTATGTTGTTTGCTGTTCAGAGGGATGTTGCTGAAAAGGAGATTATATAATCATGCAAATAAGATTGTATAATCCTGAGCAAACTGTCTGTGCAGGGGGAGGAATGCAAAGCCACACTGAGTGGGGTTTGGCTGGCTGGGGGTACTTGCTCTGAAACCACAAACTGGGGGCTTTGTAGGCCTCCTATAAAACATGAAAGCTGCACTCAGACTAATAAACTTTTTCAGGTTATTTTTGGACTTTTTGTCTTCACACTGAGCTTTTCTAACTGTGTGTATTTACAGTGTCTCAGCAGAACCTTGTGACAGACAAACAGACAGGAAAACCGCAGATCACTCACATGCACACTCTTCAAAGCTTGCAGAATAATGCTACCAATAACAAATAGCAACAGTGGGAAAAGCAGACTTACAGAAAGCTAACTCACTCTTTTGTGTCCTCAGATCAGCAAACTACTTTTTATGCATCCTAAAAGTTAACCCAGGAAGAAGTTCTCTCTTGAAGTCTTGCTTGCTTTTTATATGTACCTAGGTCTTACGGCACAGTGTGCTGTTAGGTGCAGGTTGGTATATACATATAAACATGTAAGAATTTGGTTTTATGTCCTCTTTCTATCTAATTTGTGATGGCTCTTTTTTCTCTGGTGTTGTAGGTCATTTCAAATTGACAAGGCGGAATGTGATAGAAACATACAAACAGCATAGTAAATTTATAGACAGATTATTTCTGATAAATTGCAAACAACAATGACAGTGCAATCCATTAAAAGTTCTTGGACTCTTATGCTGTTTTTCTTGCATCTGATTCCTTTCCATGGCTAGCAATTACCAGTGAGGATATTTCAGCATCTCTTATGGATAGAAGTTAATACTAGGAGCAGTTTGAGTTTGTGACATATCTAGTAACTGTAGACTATGGATCTGTGCATTAGACAACAAAACACAAAGGTCAAGATACTTGTTCTGATTGTTTTCTTTCCAAAGTCAACAACTGAACTTATCTCTGTAGCAGGCATCATAGTATTTGGAGATGGAACTTTCAGTGTTTAACCTATTTGTTCTGGTGTGCCTGGATAGTGAAAAGCTGTTCCTGAGGGCAGGTCGGAGTGCATTTATTTCCCCAATACTTAAGCTCAGTTTCCTCAAATTCCTTTACTTTTTTCAGAGGTGCTTAGTGTTTCTTCCTGCAGTAAATTCTGTAAGGTCATTCTGAACATGGTAATTTTGAGGCAACGGGGTCTGTAGATCCTACTGGTCCAGAAGGCAAGCGTTTGTGTTTGTAAACCACACAAGCTCTTGAGTTCAGGTCTGATTCCTAGACTAGCTTCCACTTTGCAGAACTGATTTATTTGCTTGCTGTTTTTGCCTATTGTCTGTTTCTTTTCCTGTCCGTTCATTGATAGCTAAGGAGAAAAGTATTGCAGACTACAGGATTTGCATACCTAAACCTCTTAGCCATAGAGGCCAGTCACATGGATAACCTACCCAGCCAGAAACATACTGGAAATTTGCTAAGTCATCTCAGAGGTTTAAAGACTCTAGAATAATCAAGTTCAGGTCTGTCAGCACAAGCCACTTCTTGAGTCGTCTTTCCTTATTGTACTAAAAACTAAATTGGGCTAATATATAAATTAAACAAAGCAAAATTTAAAAAAAAAAAAAAAAAAAAAAAAAAAAAAAAGCAGGTGTACAGGAAAGAAGAGCACAAAAAGCCACTGTGCGTTTCTAAGCTGGGAGGAACTTTGATAATGATACAATGCTAATTTCAACAGAACAGGAAGGGAAAAAAAAAAAAAAAGGTCTGTCCAGGGCAGCTGGAGGGAATCATATTCTGTCTGGGAGCTGTTGTTTTGTGGCTTTTTTCACACACACACAGAATCACAGAATTATCAAGGTTGGAAAAGACCTAGAAGATCATCTAGTCCAACCATCACCAGTACTTCCCAGCTAAATCATATTCATCGACACAACATCCAAACGTTTCTTGAACACTCCCATGGTCGGTGACTCCACCACCTCCCTGGGCAGTGCGTTCCAATGCCTGACTACCCTTTCCGAGAAGTAATACTTCCTTTTCAGCTCCTTCATAGAGGTACAGGATTAATTTCTCCCTAACAAGATCAGGACTGTTGGTTTGTATATAAGGGAATGAGGATAATCCATTGGAGATGTGGGATGTCTTGCGGGGAGGTTCCTATCTCCCGCATTGCACTCAGGGGTCTGATAAACAGAGTCCCTATCTGCATCCCCATAGATACTGTGCTGGGGGACGCAGCATGTGCGGTAAGGCCAGCATCACCACTGCCCTTCCAAAGGCAAAGCATCCACTCTTCAACTTACACTTCTCTCCACAGTACAGTGTAAAAATAACATCTGGCAACAAAACCCTTCCTTCTTTTCCTAATTTTTCTTTTCCCTTTCATGGCTCAAAATACTCTTTACAAATTATAACAGTGTGTTCTCTGTTAATGCACCAAAACATTACAGCTTGTGATAGTGTTATTAAAGTATTTTGGGCCATTACCATAAAATACAGCAGCATATTTATTTCATTAAAGAGACCAAATGGATCTAGTTGAATTTGGCAAAAGAACATGACTCAAGTCCTATTCCATCTCTGATGTTGATTTTACAGTTAAACCCTGAACTTCTGAAATTCTAATAGACACATTTTGTACTTGTAGTAAATTAAGCTGGCCTTAAGTATCACTTACTTTCTTCACAGTGGTGCTACAATGCTATTTGCTCTATATTCTGATACTTATTTGTAGACCTGGGGCTTACTGGGAAGCAGTGTGTCATATCACAGAATCCCAGAACTGAGATTGCCAGAGACACCTGGGTCCACCTGCTCCAATCTTTGCCCAATCTGTGACTCCCAGAGCAGGGTGCCCAGGCCCACATCCAGGCAGCTTTTGAATGACTCCAAGGTAGAGACTCTGCAGTGTCTCTGGTAACCTGTGTCCCTGTTCCATTACCCACACAGCAAAGAAGGGATTTCTGGTGTTTGAAGGGAACTTCCTGTGCCTAATGCCTCTTTCCCTGGCACTGCTCATGTCACACATGTAACTTACTTTCAGCTTGCTGTCCTGGTAGTGTCACCAATAGCTGCTTTAGAATACAGTTCCTGTTAGGCTAATCAACTCTACTCATCCTACTCCCTTATCATGGCAGCTTTGCTTCTTGCTATATGCTAGTGTGATATATTTGTGGCAAAAGTAACTTGGACAGTGTGTATCAGTGTTTATTTGGGAAAGTTATTTAAAGTGGCCCAAAAGGATTTGGAAAGCCAACAGTAATTACTTTCTTATGGAGGGTTTGAAAATAAGATGCGCAGCATTCGTACTTTATCTTTCTCCTTTCCATAGCTTTTCTGTTTTTCCTGTGGTTATTTTGTGGAAAGGAAACAATCATCACGATTGTGTCAGGGTGTCTGATTGCAAGGTGGTGTTCATTTTGTAACTCAGTTTTCAGAGGCTGCATTGAAAGATGTGAGTACTCCGCACTTCCTGCCTCTAGCCAAGGCTGTCATGTTCATGTGGTAGCTTGTGTTTGGGTGTGTGGTGCTTGCTTCTCTTTCAGAAGGGAAAAGGAGATAACTAGTATAATTTCCTAGCATTGTGTATTGAGTACTAGGATGCCATACCCCATATACTCTTGCATTAGATTATTAACATTGCCTGGATATGAGACTAACTAAATTGATTGCTACCCCCAGACCAGTGTTTGGTACCCTGACTTTTATGATACTGTGTTGGCGTGGGTAAATGATCAGAGCTCAGACAGCAAAAGTTAAAGAAGAGATTCAAAAATGAGACAAAGCCTTTCTAGTTAAAAAGTGTTATGTTTAAATTTAAGCATATTTTAGGCCTGATTGATTGACTGTTTCTTTTTGTATCAGTTCACATTCGCTTAATCCCATTGCAGTTCTCTTTAGCTGCTGCTCTGAATCTGGTCCTTAATGTATGTAGGACATAGGTTGCATGTCAGATGTTCTTTTCGTATCACATTGGGTGGCATTACAGGTTTGATTTCACTAGGAGGTATTGTTGTTCATGGTCAAGTGTGGAAAGGAATGAGTACTATAAAAAGTGAAGACATGTTAGATTTTTAAAAAAGCTGATATGTCACTTTGCTCATTGACTATGAACTGAATAGACTTCTAACCCTTAAAATACTTTCTCCCCCCTTTCCTTTTTATTGCCTGGAATCTTAAGAGCTTTATCATTTGCAGTCATAAAATGAAAATATACACCAAACCCTCAAAGGGCAAGTATGAAATTAAATTATATTTGGGCAGCTGTAACCTTTTAAAACGATCAGATTCCAGTTAATGTATTTCTTCCTGTTCCGAGTGCTGCCATGGTGTTTGATGGTGGGAAGCAGTCCAAAGGGCATTGGGAGATAATAAATTCACTGGAAATTTCACCCTCAGGCGAGCCTCGATACACCAAGGCTTCCATTTAGCAGGACTGACCTAAAAATCTTGTCACATCCAAAGGTCACTTAGGTTGGGGTTGGTGTGTACCATCTATCTTTCCCTGGTGCAAAGAATGACAGCTGAGCTCATAAACAGTCATCAGAATATGGAAGACAAGCAGGGGGAGAGTGAGGAAAGTGTGGAAGGATAATACAGCTGACAAGTTCTTAGATTTCCTCTAGGCCAATGAGAATAGATAGCATCTTTGGGGTTGCTTGCATCTGCTACTGCAGAAATGGCAATTCAATTTAAAGAGGTTAGTTAACTGTGGCAGTCTAAAGCAGGCAATTCCCCTCTGTTCTGCAAATGCCATGTGATTCTGTAAACAAACCTTGCAACACCTCTAAATATTTTCTACCTGTTATCAGTCTTGTTATTCAAAATAATTTACAGTTCGTACAATGCTTTACTTTCGAGGAGGGTCAAAAATATGAAAAACCATTGCTGATGACTCTGATAGATACATCAGAGGAACAATTATTTTAGGCGAAACAATTTGAAGAATTGGGCTAATTATGAATAGTGCTGGAAGATAAGATTTAGGAGAAAATCTGTGACATGTCCTTTATGATGTTACTTATCCTAAGCTCATTACATTCACTACAGTCCTTCCACACAGTAAATTGAAGAAAAGGCATTTCAGAGTGATTATTTGTTATCTTCCAAACATAGTTCTCACTTGTGCAGTGGGAAGCTCTTGGTAGATATTTCAGAAGCTTGCAGTATATTAAATATCGAGGATAGGGCTTAGAGTTAAATAATAGAAGTAAATTTGAAGAATAAAGATTTTATTATATTTGGTCTTAATTAAAGGGGAATGTTCCTAGCAGGATATGTTTATTGTATTCTAATGGTGTGAATCTCCTGAGTATTAAGAGAAGGATGAGAGAGAGTGTCTTCTTGGCATTGCTGGGGGGTAGGAAGCAAAGATTACATCTTTTATTTTCTGTCTTGGTTGGAAAAATGTATGCAAGTAACTCCAAAAGTAATGCCTTCTATTTATTTCCGTGAAAACTGCAACAGATACAAAGCACAGAATAGCGCTGTTTGGTGGAGCAAACTCTCAGATACAAAAAAATATTTTTCAACATAGTTACCATCATTAGCTATGCATTTTCACATTTACCAGCTACTCAATCACTTTGATACCTAACTCTCACTGGGAATTTGCTGAAGTTCCCCTCTGAATTTTAATAAATCAGACATTTCTGAAGAAGACTCTAAACTGTATGCTCGTTTGCTTGTTAAAACTGAAATAGAGAATAACTGTTATTTTCAGAAGTATTTCACACATTCTTACAAACATACTATATTTGAGACAAACACAGTGAAGAAGGGCAAGATTGGCCAGCTGTCAGTGTTTGTCATCATTTTCCTTGGGTTCACACTCTACTTTATGTTAATGTATATGTTCTCTACACAGATCCCAAGTTGTAGTCTGGAGGCAACTTTTGGGGAGGTACACGCCCTATTCTGAGGGCTCTCAGTGTGTCTGCATGCCTTATCAGTTGTAAGTTACGAGAAAGACCAAGTCACTTTTCATCTTACTTATGTAATAAGGGAAATTTGTATTTTTTATGAACTCCAGAGAGAATAGATATATTTCATTTTAAAGAATTCAGCTGCTAGCAAAAAATTCAAAAGTGGCACAGATGCCGAGCTCAGAGTAGTTTCCTCCTGGCTTTTACACAGCAAGTTACGATGAGAATCATCTTTTGCCATGGTTGCCTAGAATGTACAATTCATCTGGCCTCAAGTTGTGTGTTCCATTCACGTCTTTTCTAAAAGGAGTTCAGAGTGATTAGCTCAGACCTAGTCAGATGAATACCTTGCTTACTCCTTACTCCCCACTTTCTTCATGGCTACTACTGTGGTTCATTTCCCTTCTTTTCATTTGTCCAGGCAATTCCAGTTAGTAAGCATGTAAAAGGACAGTAAAGTAAGAATATTTCTGTGATTGTTGGTAGGACATGAACCTCAAGCTCAGAGGATTTTATATTCCTGTAGTGGTTAGAATTTGTGAAAGACAATGCATTGGAGTCACTATGAGCAACTTTTTAACCACTGAATGCACATAGCTGCTGTGTGTCGATCACGTTTTCTGCCCTTGGGAAGAGGAGACACCTTGCTGCACTCATCAGTGCAGTGGTTCTGTATGTTTTCATAGAATGATTCACTCCTTCTCTTGCCACATGTCTTTGGACAATGTACTGTGGTTGTGAAGCATGCTAATGTTATTAAATACATGGTGGAAAGATAGATGGTGTAAGGATAGTATTCAGTGCCTGCAATATTGTGAATTGCTTTTAAGTTACCTTAGATGCTCCTTCAATAAAAGCGAGTGTGATCACTTTGACCAAAAACCTGTGTTATGCCATGATATGAGCTGGAGAAGTTGAGAGATATTTTACAGTTGCTGACTTTGGCAAAAACAGGATGTGTCCCTGCGTAATGGTGGACTGCGCTGTTTCTTGCATTATTCATGCTTCCCACGCTGGAGTCACAAACACTGGGTAATGTTAATACTTGCAATGGAAAAATGTAATTGGCACAAATGTTTAATATATTAGTGATAGATGGGAGGGCCAACAAGGGACCTTCCCTGTTCTGGACTTAAAAGTGACATATTATTAGTGATCAAGTAGAGCACTGTATGGAGCTGATCACTGCTAAATAGCGAGAAGTGAGCAAGACTCTGGCTCAGTATTCCCAGACTTTCTTGAAACTGAGATATATTTACCAGTTGCTCAATGAAGATGTAATAAGTACTGTTCAACCTCCCACTATAAAGAACAGCCAGTCTTGGAGCAGCATAAAAAGAGTCAATCAAATAGGTCATATGAGGAGGCAGATGCTGGAATGTATTGTAATGGAGGGCTGCGCAATATGGGAAGATGGCTTGCAGAATACAAGGATGGGTGGGGAAAGAGACTATTGGCGATATTTTCTGCCCTGGTCACTGTAAATATCCAAATATTTTGGGAGAAATTCTGAATGTAAGAAATCAAAGCATTAGCGTTCCTGCTGTGTTAGACTTTTGGGTAAAATGATGGAGGGAAAAAAAAAGAAATAGAAACATGAGTCTCTTTGTAGTACTCTAAGTTTTATGAATATGTCTTGGCCTTGTCCTTACTCCGCCAAAGTTACTGTAAGCCTTGGAACATGCAAGTATTTTACCTGAAAAAAAAAATATATATATATATATATGCAAATATATATATATATTACTGAGCTTGAGACTATATTAAACATAGAACTGTTAAAATAGCTTCTATTTTAGCAGTGCCCCTAATTCACACCCACTCAAACACCTCTTCTCTCATTAACCCCATCATCAGACTCAAGTAACTCAAGTGAAATGAGATGGCATTAGGAATGAGGTAATGAACAAAGATTTCTGGATAATGTTATTACTTCATGATAGCAGCTCTTGCTAGTGTGAGTACAGTTAAGAGCGTCTTAGTATTTCCATTGCACACTCTTTGGTACTCCCACCTCTCCTGCTTTACAGACAACTCAGCCAAAAGCAATTTAAAAATTGATTTTACATCAGTTTTGGCTGTTGTTGTGAATTGAAAATAGTTTAATGTTTTGATGCTGCTTTCTAAAACATAAAATCATTTTTTTTCCCCTCATAATCCAAATTTCCAGCTTGAACAATTTAAAATGTGGGTTAGCTCTTTTTATAACCACATTTTTAGCAATCGAAAAATATATCCTAATCTTTCACAGTAACTTCAATATTTAGTGTTTCTGGACAGTGGGATCCATTTTTATGTTATGAAAAGTTCTACATGAGAATTCGGCATGAAGGGAAGAATTTTCAAAACTCCCCACTTTCACTTCTGTAATAATGAATTACAGAGCTTTTGTTGATATAATATGCATTAGTGGCTGCAGAAAGGAGGATCCTCCTTGCCTATGGAGGATTCTGTAAGAGATTAGTTAGTATTGCAGCCCTATAAATGACAATTGCCAATAAATGACATCCTTTTTTATTTTTTTTTGCCTGAAAAACAGAAGAGAGGAGGAGAGATATCTGTATTCGTGCCATTTAGATTTAGGGGCAAAAGATGTGTAGTCTAAAGACGGAGGGGATGCTTCCATAGTGTTGCTCAGGTGAACCAGAGGAGCCTGGCACTTCCCAGCTTTTGTCAGAATGAAAGAGTTCCAGTGGAAAAAAAAAAACAAAACAGAGAAGCTTGTGTTGTTCAACTATCATTGAAGTGGTTGTTAGACAAGTGCATGGAGATCCTCTGGTCACAAGAGCTTATGATCTGGCGCACTTCTCTAGAACTATATATAGTTTCCCTTGGTCAGCTAGATACTGAAAAGTAGAATGCACACACTTGTTACAGGAACATGAGGTTCTAACATCACATTTGTTATCTGTATGAATTAGTGAAACTAGAATTAGCTATCAAATTCCTCTGAATTAAATGCAGAGTTCCAAAGCCTGTATAAACTCTTCTTACTTTTGGGTGATACCAACGTGTGAGGAAAACAGAAGTTAAAAATATAATTCCCTTTGACCTTCAGTCATGTTATGTTGTGCCTTCAACTTCTTAAACTTGAGTGCTGAATGTGCCAGAAGAGACATATTAGAGTGAGTTCCAGGATAGATTTAAGGCTTTTCATGTGTAGGCTGAAATCTGACCATGCAGTATTATTGGACCTTAGTGTCTGTGCTTTCACTCTGGTGAGAGTCAGAAACTGAATCCTAAAGGATTTCAGAATTTTTCAGAGACCACTTTTGGGGAAACAAAGTCTCTGGGAATTAAGAATTAAATTTCTGTATGTGTCCGAATGGAATATGTAAAGTGTCACTCTTCCCGTTACATTAGTAATGGGAAGCATGGAAATAATGAGATGAAACAGAAAACAGTTTCTGATGTTATTTCCTGAGAAGTTTGTGCCAAAGCTTCACAGAAGTTTTTAAGCTCTTGAGTTTTATGGGCTCCATTGGAGAGGGAGTTTTACAGACCAAACCCATTTTTATTGTAAAATCAAAGAATTAAAAGATTTAATAGGTTTTCAGTTTTGTTTCTACTACTTCATTTCATTAAATAGGCACTTCTATATGTTGAGAAAACTCCTAAATAAGGAACTAATTGCTTTTGTACTTTCTCAGCTCTCCTCTACGCACTCCAGCATTTACTTTTTGTAGCCTTCCATCTTCTAATCTCAACCATCCTTCAACAAACATGCATTTGTTTTTAAGCATTGAAGTTATCCAGCTTATAGCAATAGAGTTAGTTTAACGTTAGGCACTTTGGTGAGTTTTAAAGTGCATAGAACTCGCTGAAGGAAACCAGAGCAAAATTCAGCTGATTTTCTCATTTGAAACACAAATCAGGTTTACTCAGATTCAGTGAGGTTCTAGATCAAAGTTGGGCTGATTGATTGGAATTACAGATTTCTTATGGGTATGGTAAGTGCAGTTTAATTTCTCTGCAAGCTTTAACTTAAGTCATAACCAGAAACGTTAGAGAAGAAGGTAATTGGGCTGGAGGAAATGTACATATGAGATAGAACTTTCCAAAACTGTTTTGTACTATGATGTTGGGAAAGTGAGCTGGTGCCCCATATTGACACCATGACTTCACAATAGGATCCCATAGGACAAGGTAAGACTTCTCAGCTTTCTGGATCTCCTTGCTGGTAAGCATGTAAGGCAGTGAACATGAACAAAAACTGCATGAAAGGTAGGTGGATTCTTCACCTCCAAAAATAACATAAAAATAAAAATAACTACTTCAGCTGAATAAAGAGGCCATGTCACATCCTATTAGCACTCCTTGGTAAGGAAGAAGGCAAAGGGAAAATAAATAATTCTTCAGAACTGTTCTATGAATCAGTTTGCTTTAGTTCGGCTCTTAAAATAAGTATGTTTTCTTCTGCAGCTCAGATGCTCTGTTCACCACCAGTCCCTCCATTTCAGTGTTCTTCTACCCGTACTTCCTGCTTTATCTGTTCTTTTTGGGGAGGTTTGGCACAAGGCAGGCAGCTCAAGTGCATTCAGTCCTTCGTTCGCCTTCAAGGCACAAATGTCACAATCTTTCGTCTCTACCCAAAGTGGAAGAGAGTAGCTGTGGCTCTCTGAGCCTGTGAAAGTGAGCTGTGTTGAAAGTTGCTTATGATGGATTAAGAGTTTGTCAGTCTCTGTCTCCTGTGCCTTTTTCCAGACCCTTTGACTAGATAATACAGCTTGGTTCAAAAGAGCAAATTAAGCTTTTGAATGATCTGAATGGATGTCATTGAGCTTCTGTACACATAAGAATGAAGGAACAATGTTAATTTATACTTTCAAGGACAACAGATATGATTGCATGGTTCTCCAGGCTCAGAAATTTTTATGTCACAGGGGAAACAATAGAAAGAATACATTTTGCATTTCAGTGTTTGTTACTGTCATTAATGAATATATCCATGGAGGACCTTCAGGAAGCACACAGGCAAAAATATCCAAGTGAATTTTTTCAACTTATTTTTGTTTTTTATCTTTGTCTCCTACCCCAAACTATACTTTGATAACATGGCACTGGTGCTTTTGGTAGCTGATTATCATCCTTCTACCTCTAATGAGAGAATTCAGTATTGCAGAAATCTTAGCACAGCTTCTCAGAAGAGATTTTCTAGAGCAGGGTGAGAGTGCTGTGCTCAGTATATACTGCAAAATTCGTGTTGCTCAACTTCATTTCTGAAGAAGAGGGGAATAGTTCATGGGGGAATATTATAATCATCAGACAATAAGGACCTGATGCCATGTCAACATTCCAGTGAACAAATTCATACTATAAAAATAAGAAATGCAGTTGACCTTAATTTTTGCACCATGAGCTCTGCTCTTCAGAAGAAACAGTTTTCATACCTGAAGTAAATCAGTGTCAGTCTTAAAGCAGGCACAGAGTTTTCTTGACTTAATTCCCTGTTGAATACAGCAACTTGAAATGCAAACAGAAAGTGTATAAATAACATTGGAGAAATAGTTGCTTAGGAGATGTGTGTAAAATAGTGAAATGCCTTAATTATAGCTCAGCAATCTGAAATACATAGAACTTTATTTACAGTAATTCTGCTAACAGTGTTTGCTTATTAACTACTCTAGTCACTTAATGGATAACAATGAATGATTATATACAATACCAGTCAAGTGAAGCAATGTAATATGAAATAAGTATTTTGTCAAATGGCCACTCACAGAATTTTGCTCTCTCAAATGGGGAAATACACTTACAGAAATCAGGTGCTCGGAGGTAGTTGCCAAAAATGTAGATATATCAAATAATAAGCTCTTGGGAAACATACTTGTGGTAAACAAATAGGCAGTAGGGAGTTTTTTTCCTACAAGAATATAATGTCTGTGCCACTTTGCTCATTTCAAGCTTCTAATGCAGAAAAGCTGTGCTGGGATATAAGTCTCCACGTGGAACCTTCATACAAGCACTTCATCTTCATTACGGAATAGTCAGCTTGTGATAAAGGGACTGCAGTTTACAAAACAAATGCCTGTTCTTAAGTTACAGAGCCTGGTTGTCTGTTGGTCTTCTGGATTGCTGCTGCCCATCTGACTATATTCTCCTTACTAAACATGCTGTCAAAAGTATGTCCTTACTTCAAAGAAATGCCTTCATCTTTATTTTAACAAAAAAAGTTCTCCTGATATAGAAATACGTAATAGCAGTGGCAGTAAGAGTAACATTCTACTGATGCGCAGCACACTACAACTAGGAATAAATTGTTGGCCAATTTATATATATTTTTTAATATACAATATTAATTACTTCCATTGAAGGGAACACTGTTCATCTGCAAAGTTTCATCCAACAAGCTTTTTCCAGAAGATGTTATCCAGTTTCCTCTCCAACATGCATTCCTTATAGTCACTCTATTTCAATTACTGTCAAATGGTGTGAACATGATATATATGAATATGTAGGCCACTTGGGCAGTTTTCCAGTTCAAAAAAAACCCTTCATTTGTAAAGAGCAGGCAATCTTAAACACACAATTTACAATGATATTTTATCATAGAAACTAATAGATTTTACTAGCCTCTGATAGGAAGTGTCTATAGATATGTTCCTACAGTTATATCCTGTGGAAGGATTGTCTTCTTGTTAAGGCTTAGGACAGAGGAGCCATGAGGTCTAGGCTCTAATCAAGAGTTTCCTACAGCCTTCCTGTGACCAGGAATGGTCAGTCGATGTTCTGGGTGCTGGTTCTTATCTTGTTAGAATTTGACTTGCATTACCATTGGTAGAATTAAAAAATACTTTTCAGAGAATACTGAATTTATTAGCATATTTAAAGTGCCAGTTACTGTTACTGGTTACTGGTTTTCCTATAAAAGATCCTATAAATACAAACATATCTGTATTTTACCTAAAATGATTGTCCTATCTGTGGAAATTTATTCAAACAAAACTCACAGATGCCACAGATTGTACCTACATTTCTGACTTTATCCACTCTTACACCAGCAAAGCAGGCATTATTGGAATGTACTGCAGTGATGATAGAAGTCTTTATTAGTCTAAATAGAGACTTAAAATTCATTCAGTTTTTCAGTGACCTGGACTCCAGCCTTGTTTCTGAATGCCAGGGATCCCCAGCTGGTCATACCATGGAAGTTCCAAATTAAGAAAAGAACTAGCACATTCAGCATGGCATGGGCAGAGCAATCCTGTTGACTACAGTGGGATTATTCTCAGGAATAAGGACTCTGGGCCTGGAACCAGAGAGATCAGCTACCAGAATCATATTTAATGGAGACTTGCGGTTACTGATTCTAAAAGTAATGTTTTTCTAATATGAGAGAGATGGTAGTTACAAGGCTGTGTTTGTAACTTGCATGCACTAAGCATATAAATGAAGCCTTGTTCAGTTTGTGAATGCTTTACAGTTTTTCTAATGAGAACTTGGTTTTTTTAACATTTCTTTCTAAGGAAGTCTCAGATTTTCTAAGGCTAAAGAGACTACTGAATTGTCTAGTCTGACGAAACAAGATGTAAAATATTGTTGAGCATAATCAATTCCTTGTTAAAAGCTTATCTTCCACAAATACATCTGATTCTGACTATAGCATCAAGAGTCAGAATCCACTATTTCTCTAGGCAGTTCTGCCAAGTGTTAATGTGCTCCTTTTAGTCAGGAGTTGTTACTTATCTATTAATTTGCAGTCTTAACTTTCAAATATTTATTGTTCTTTTATGATTCATGATTTACTTACCTCTCTTCCTTCCCTAGACTAAATGGTGAGCACAGTTAGGATGGAAGCTTTCAGAAGTTAACTGGTTACTGTGGCCACAGAAAAGAACAATTTAGCTTTTTAACATTTAATACATCTTCTGTAGTCCCCATCTGGTTCACAGGTTTTGGGCAAATTCATCCAACTTGCTGCTTTTCAACTGATGAATAAAGAAAGCACTATGTCAGACAAGGTTCTCCACCAGTAAGAGTCTATATCAGACCTGTGCACACCTCAGCACTGGGAGCCAGGGCAATTTCTTATGGGAAGTGGTTGTGATAAAGATATTCAATACGTAGAACAATAATAATTGTCCAACTCTACTCAGGATACTAGTGAAGATAATAAAATAAAAACAACTGCATCTCAGGATCCAAAGTTACACTGTCATAAGGTGAAAATGTAAAAACAAATGTAATTTTAAGCCCAGTGTAAAACCTAGCAAGATCAAGCACTGAACTGAGTTAAATCTACTTCACAGTGGGTTTTTTTGGTGGGTTACATTTTAAAGGAGCGTACTAGATTTGTGTTTATGTATCATCTCTGTTTTCTGAAAATATCCCTGTTGGTGCAAGCAAATGGCATTTAAAGCTTTTGATGAAGTTTTGAACATGAAAATTAGTATACATGTTTAAAAAAAACAAAACAAAAAAAACGTGTTGAACTGAGAATGTTTGAAGGAAACTCAGACACAGAGAAGATGAAAATCTGGCATTTGTACCTTTCAGTTATATAATGAAGAGAGAGATTAAGAACTTTTTTTTATAGATCCAGAAAGAATTGCTACTGACCATTGCTGAGGGCAGCTTTAATTCTAAATTTCTATAGTTATCTTTTCTTCTACATTGCTTCTACTTTTAAAAATCTGTCTTACAGTAGGATGTGTCAAATGTTTTAAGTGAATTCTTTTCTTCTGATACCTTATGACCTTTTTAATTAAAGAAAAAGCAACAGAAACACTGCAAAACTGAACAGATCCAAAATTAATTATTTCTGCCATAATCAAACACTTTGCATGCCTTATATAAGTACAACATTTAAGGTAAGGAAAATTAAATCACTGCATTCTGAATGAGAGAATCTCAATTTATACCATTTTTTTTTTCCCTGAGATTATGCAAAAATCAAAGCCATCAGGGCTGTGAAGTCAAAACAAGGCCATTCATGTGTATATTTTTAATGATAGGTTTTAGAATGACACAGAAATATAAGTATTGGATCAGTCAACAGTTCAAATATTTAAGCACAGTGGTTTGTAAATTCATCACTGTGCTAACTCCACTGAGGAATTAGTTGATATCAGAAACAAACTCACTGCAGTAACTGATTTGATTTCCAGTATCACCTGCCTTTCTCTCTCCCTTTTTTAATATCAGATCTTATTCTCTTGTGTTCACTAATAAAACTATTTTAATAAGAGCTGATACAGTAAACTAAATATCTATAGGTGCCTGAATCAGCTATCTCCATCTCTGTAATTGCTAACACTTTGTTCAACCCTTTTTAAAATTGCTATTAAATCTCATTCTCATTTTCTGTATTAATAGAACAAGAATTCATTTTTAGTGTAACCTCAAAGCAGTAATGAGCATTGTTAACATGTAACAACAATGCCCAAGGGGAAAGTTTTCAAAGCCGGTCTAACCTTAAGGCTTTTGCTATTGATGTTCTAGAGAGTCATCAAGCCAGGAGCTGTTAGAGCTAGTCCATTTGGAGAGTTCAGCTGAATATTTCTGTTTAATATATTGGAAGAATTATAAATGATTTTAGTGGTGACCAAGGGAGAATGGGAATTTTTTGTT
Organism: Coturnix japonica; assembly: GCF_054131305.1. NCBI lineage: Eukaryota > Metazoa > Chordata > Aves > Galliformes > Phasianidae > Coturnix > Coturnix japonica. The sequence goes on along the minus strand of NC_140663.1, from coordinate 61,907,133 downwards.
TAATAGCTTACAAGCAGAGAGGCAATATTATAAAAATAACTGTACCTCCTGCTCATTGTAAAGTGTATCATATCATGCTTTTGTTCTGATGATTTTGCTTCCATACAGATTTTCATAAGAGGTTAATGAGAAAACATTAACAAGGCACGCAATGTTACACATGGGCAGGGGAGCCAAAGCATGGTTATGTAGTTATAAGCAAACAATAGATGTTACTTTTTAATTACTTTTTCAGAAAAAAAAAACAGTTCTGCCTTCTTGAAGACATACTGTATATCTTATTAAAGCAGACTATTTTCCTTATTTATGTATAGTATGAAAAAAGCAACAAATTGTCTAAAGCTATAGTGCTTCATTGATTTCAACTAGTTTCAACTAAATACCTCAGTAACAGTAAACCAGTCAACAGCCTACAGTTTGGAAGTCCTGTATGAGTTGCAGTGGAGCAAAATGACTCCTTGCATGCTGGAATTTGAGTCTGGGTCTTTAGGTTAGATGTAGGTTGTGTAAGTGGTTTGAGGAGGTCCACTTTGATATACATCTTGAGAGTTTCAAGAGCAGTGTATTACAGCAGTGATATGCAATAACTTTGTTTCACTTTTTGCAGTCCTGGTCTTGTTACTGTGAAAGATGGATATATTTTTGGTGATGGTCAGATTTTTTAAGAGAGACTGATTTCTACGCTGTTGAAATCCTGATGGTGAGGTAGAAATGCTCTTTTGTTTGAGTTTGGTTTGTCTGTGAAATGAATGCACAGATTCTTGTCACTTAGCTGTCTTGATTCACAGCACTTGGTCACACCAGTGCACTTTCCTTGGGTATAAGTTAAAGGTCATTGTGTCCTATAACAGCTAACTATTAACAGAGAAGTTTGATAATGTCAAAGCTCAAAAATATTGACAGTTTAAGAAATGCACTGCATGTTTTATGTTTCTGTCTTTATTTTATTTTATTTTATTTTATTTTATTTTATTTTATTTTATTTTATTTTATTTTATTTTAATGTTTGGAGCAATCCAGTTTTTTAAATAGAAACCAGACCATTGCAGTTTCATAGATAGATGTTTTTTGCTTCAGAGCTGGGCCTGATGTTGCTTTTCAGTAGAATAGTTGCTTTGTGTACTAGGAAGGGACGTCATAAGAGGTTACTCTTACAAGAGACCTCTTATAAGGTTTTATTTAATGTTTATTTTCAATTTTCCAAATCTATTAAATAGAGGTGAGATGTTAAACCTGATAGCAGGAGGACTGAGTTTGTGAAAAGCATGAATGAAGGCTTTATAAGTTTTCTTCCACCCCTCTTTCCAAATTACTCTGCTCAACTCTCTTGTAAGAAAATCTTTCTTGAGGTATATTCCCTTAACTTAGTATACAAAATGATTTGAATTTCCATATATTCCACTCATCCCCTAAAAAGATGTTTTTTCTCCTGGACTATTGCATAGGGAAATCCATCCCCCATCCCTATTCAGTCACCATTTGTGGTAGCAACATTAATGGGAGGATGGTTGGATTAGATGATCTTGTAGGTCCTTTCCAACCTTGTGATTCTGTGATCATCTTGTTTGCAAATGTCAAAAAGGTGATTGATGACAGTACTGGAAGGAGGAGCAACACATTTCTCAGTGACCACTCAATTGGTCTTAGATGGTAGTCTTGTTAAGAATCTTACTGTATTATGCAAGTATTTCATGTGACTTAGTGCTAATTATTCATTCCTTGGACCTCATCTGAAGGCTGAAAGCTACTTGAAGTAGATATTTCCTTTACTTTTTGAAAATACTGCCCTAAAGGCTTACAGAAATTTCTGGGATACTGGCCTCAACAGGTCAGTCCCTGTCTGGCCTATCAGTGTTCGTTCAGAATCTCAAAGTGTCTGAACTAATGTTGTTGGTTTTACTTTTATTTCCATGCTACATTCATTATCCAATATCTAATTTATAGATTCTCAGCGAAACTGAACCTGCTCAATAGTCACTTTTTTTAATCTTTTTTTTTCTTTTTTTCGTATTTGCCTCAATTTGTTTTGTCAACTTATTCATAAAGAAGCAAAAAAAAAAAAAAAAAAAAAGGCAAAATCTTGATCCTGATCAGAGTCTGATTATATTGAGTTATTCCCTAGACATGCACCCTATTTCTTAAACAACTGTTGCCCTTCTGATATATTAATTTGTACATATCTCTGACATGATTTTCCTCGAACTCTCTGCTGCAGATCTCTGGTTCGCACAAACCCTTGTTCCTTTCTCCCTGCTGGATTTATTCTTCTTCTGAAAGAATGAATGGATATGAACTTCCACTGATAAATACATGCGTTTGAATCTGTGACTGATTTGTGGCTGGATTGTTTTTGATGACTTTTATCTGTAGTTGATTTGCATCTATTTGGCTCTGGCTGGCTGAGGGTAACACATGGAATAAATGAATAAATAAATTCGAGGAAGAGGCAGGGAGAGAACAGATGAATGAATGGGTGATATGGAAGGAGAGTGAGACTACCAGAGAGATGGATAAATGGTGATTAAGAAGTACAGAAAAATAAGGAACAAGCAGTGATCAAAGTAGAAGAAGAGATTAAAAGGATTCAAAACTGAAAGGCAGTCCGAAAAGAATAGAATGAGTGAAAATGAAATAAGTAAGAACTTGGAGTCTGATTACACTTAAAGGTGTAGAAATGGTGTTCTATTAATTACATGAAAGGGTTAAGATTGTTTACCAGTGAAGAGGAGAGTTTATACAGGGAACCATAGAACAAAGTCTAGATTTGAGATGATGTACATGCATTAGTCATTTCATCTCCACTGAGTTGTCCTAGCCTTGGAACAGTAAGTTGTCCTCAGTTGATCTAGTTATGTCTTTGCTACTGGACTTACATACTCAGAGCTCACATGAGCAGTGTTTCTTTACCTTTTGCACAGTTCTATGTGGAATGCTCCCATTAAGCTTATTACACCGAGTCCTTATTCTCCTCTTTCAAATTTGCTGGGATTGGTTAGTGTTCCATTGCGTCCTCCATTCTTACCTTCGTTCTTTTATCAGTGTATGCAATTAATTAAAAAACAACATCAGAACAACTAAGAAACACAAACAAGACTATCTTAGACTAGCCATATTGAAAATTCTATGTTTTTCACGTCCACTTCCATGTTCCTACATGTTGTCTCTTGTCACATTGCATCTCAGAAGCTCTGGTAGCACCTGCAGGCAGAGTGCACAGATGAGTGTTACACATTACACATGTACTGCACAGCACACATAATACATAGCATGAATCTTTGAAACTGAGTCTGAAGACTGAAAGTCTTTGTTGTCACATTACCTGCTCTCTCAGACATCCAACTTCTATTTGCCTTCATGTGAATTTCTTACTATTCACAAAGCATCAGCAATTACTGCCCATTGTATTTTATTTTCTCCACTTTTTATTGAGAAGCCAATGGCGCTTCCAGGCACTGCCAGTTTGCCTGTTGTCTCTCTGCTTTTGACCACTGTCTGTGAAACTTTTAGTGTAGTGCTTAATGTTGAACAGGTGACTGTGTTTGTAATTATTCACATGCTAATATTCAAACAAGTGGCTAAAGTGCCTCACTGATTCTAAGGGAGTAAAACCTTACCACTCTGTATCTGTTTTCCATCTCCCACTCAAGAATTGAACTCAAGAATTAAGAGTTCTTAATCTTGGCTGGAGCTTCCAATTGCTAGCGGACAGCATGTTATCAACAGTATTTTTATATTTATATGTATTGGTGCTCCAGGACCCATCTAAGGGTGGACTTTTACAATAAATGCAGAACAGAATTTTGTCATTTCTGGCCTCAAACACCTTACAGCCTATGCATAGAAGACAATTACAAAAAGAAATATGAAGAAGTGTAAATGGTAGCATGGAGACTGACATATTGAACATGGTGTGAGTTTCATGATGCTCAATGCATATTATTGCTGGAGATGCTGTTACAGCTGAGGCCTCTCAGGAAAGGAAGGATTTGCCCAGTGGTTCAGGCAAGCCATGAAGACTAGCTTTTGTTACTTGTTTTGAAACCCTGGGCACACATGGAAGTTGGGATGCTCCTCATGTTGATGTCTGCCGTTCATCCCAAGAGGAATGAATTGTAAAATTTGAGATGACAATTTTTGACTTGAAATATACCAGTGTGCCAAATAAAAAAAATACCCATCAGAATGTAAAGATAAAATCTACATTAGGAGAAGGTTTTGGAAAATTATTTATTGATGATTTTTTCCTCTCTCTTTCTTTGTCTCTTTGTTTTTGTTTGTTTTTACAGCAGTTGTATGCTGCCCAACTTGCTGCAATGCAAGTATCTCCAGGAGGCAAGATACCTGGCATATCCCAGGGTAACCTTGGTGCTGCCGTATCGCCTACCAGCATCCACACAGACAAGAGCACAAACAGCCCTCCTCCCAAAAGCAAGGTACTGTACCAGGCCCTGTGGCATAGCATTCCTGACAGAATTGACAAGTGCATGTACGTTTTTTTCTGACTGTTATCTGTGTGTCTCTCAGCTTTGTTTTCACAATGCCTATGTGAAATAAGAGAATATTCTTAGTGAGTTCCCCAGCTATCATACTGTGATTCCCTCCATCTTCACTAATGGGTAGTGTGTAAGGTGACAGGCCTCCTGTGCCAGCACACAACTGCCATTTCCTTTCAGGATTCCAAGCTGCAGTCAGATCAGCAATCTAGAAACCAGAAGGGTATTTCAAAGGTAGCCAGATCCTGTTGTGGGGTCAGCTGCAAGTTTATGGAAGACTAAGTCTCTGAGGCAGTGTGTGTTGTGTTGCAGATTAGGCTGAGACCTGCTTATATAGCAAAGTGATCTGATGACTAGTCTTAGCCATATCTGGGCAAGCATGTCTGCACATTTAAGAGGTTGAGTTAGCAGCTTGCAGTCACATCTGTATAATGCTGACAGTGCTTGGCCAGTTACAGTTATAAAAAAAACACACTACATCCAAGGGAAGACGTGCTCAGCGTACACCTCAGCCAAGCAGAAGTAACCAGTCAAAACTGAATGGCACTTCTTAGTTGTTGCAAAATAGTTAGGAAGAATTTAGCAAGGGAATGCAGGGAAGAAGCAGGCCCATCTGGGTGACAGCAAGAGCTTGATAAAATTTGTCCTTTCTGTTTTTTCAGTGTCCTCTAGCATGCTGTCCATGTCCTTTATCATGTCAGAAAAGATTCCTTGAATTGACAATAGTGTCTTGTTTTTTACCCTAACAGTAAAGTAGCCCAGATTAAAAATAACCAGACAATTGCATAATACCATTGTCAGCTCAGTGAGTCCAAGGACAAAATAGATTGTGTGGAACCAGCGGCTGTTGTATTAACAAATCAATCTTTAGGTGGACATTTCTTCCTTTTCTCCTCTGTAGAGACTTTCTGGTTTCCTGAAGTTTTTCCTTGGCTTGGCCTTTTATATTCTGTAGAGCTGGGATCACAAAGCCATGCAGTGCCTGATGGTACTTTTTATTTCCTGAATGTTCTGTCTATGGTTAACAGGAGATTTTTCTGCATTTTACGTGGGGATTTTGTGTGTGGCTAGTGGCTTGCTAGACCCACTACACTTAACATCCCAGTGTTGATTTTGGATCTCTTGTGTGCACGCAGGACTTCTGGTGAGATCTAAGAGGACACAGTATTTATTTTGTGGCAGTTGTGGAATTTTAAAGCCTTCTGTATCTATGGGTAACGTCAAGCACAACCGTCTTGCTGGCAGCTGTCAAGATCAGCTCTGTTCTCTCTTGTGTTTTATTGCTTTCTCATACTCCTAGGTGTCCCAATGCCTTTGGCTTGCAGTCTTGTAGGACGCAAACAAAACTTACTTGCAAATTGCTGGGAAAAAAAAAAAAAAAAAAAAAAAAGAGTGGGCCACAAGGAAAGGAAGGGGGCTCCAAAAGGCTGTAAAATTGTGCAGCGTGAGCCCTGTGATGCATGCTGTTTTCAATCTGCTGTGTGCCAGTTGGAAGCTCAGAGAGAGAGCGAGAGAAAGAGAAAGGATAATGCTGAGAAATGATAGAGTGGCTGTGACCTCCAAGCTCAGCCTGGAAATCCAAGACATTGATTTCACTTAGCATTCCTGCTGAGAAATCCGGCGGAGTTCAGTTGTAATAAAAGAACAAGATTCTGTTCTAATGGTAATGGCGTATGACAGACATACCACTTTGTCTGTCCTCAGCACCAGAGAGAGGAGAATTGGAGAAAGGTCACCTGACCCGCCTGTGGTGTTGTGCGAATGCTATACTGAGCTTTGAACTCCAGCCTAGAAGCACAATTATTTATAATACTAAATGATAAAGGAACCTTTATAAAGCCTACAATAATTAGAATAAAGCTTATACAATAGTGCCATGGCCTGGCTCAGAAAACACGCTGGCAAATCCCTCATAGTGGTGGAAACTGAAGCTTATATGTTGAAACTAAACACCTCTGTGTCTTTGTGGGTCTTCCTTGGCTTTTGCAGAGCATGTTTGTGTTTAATGTTTTCAAAAACATAATGTTTGCTGTTATTTTTTTTATTAATAATTTTTCATCTGTTGTCAGGGCAAATCTGTCTGAATTTAACAGCCTTTTTTTTTTTTTTTTTTTTTTGGTTTTTTTTTTTGTAATTAACCCCAGCATCAACTTGGTTCACAAAGTAAGTTCATGGTGGTCTTTCTCACTGTTATGGCACGTCAGACCTCCACAATGAACAGTTAATGCCTTAGACAAGCTCTCAATAGATGCTGTTTGCTGAATCTTTATTTTCAGCCCACAGTTTACACTGGCGCAGCATTGGAAATACACTCAAGTGTTTGGAGACAAGGAGACAGCCTTACCTGAGAGTGTGTCAAGCTCCTGGCAAACATCTAGGTCACTCTGAAAAGCTGTGTTTTTTCCTTCTTGTATAGTGTTAAAGTTAGTATGCTGCTCTTTGCAAGGATTCTTCAAAGTCGGCTTCAGCAGCAGATGGAACAACTGCTGGCTCTAGAAATGCTGAGAAGCATCAGAGGGAGTTTGCCAAGGATCATCCTTTAAATCTAGTAAGACTTGAACACATCCCCGAAACTCCTTTAAGACCTTGGCAACTCCCATTTTGGCAAACCTTTTATCAGCAGCCCTCACCAGTGTTTGAACACTGTGCTGGGCAGGCTAACCTGGCGTCTTCTGTTCTTTCACCCGCCTTTCAACAGATGTGACCTGGAACAGTCGAATTCACTTCCTAGGTTTCTGTACTGTAACTTTTAGGAAACCATAAAGCAGAGATGCCATTATGCTGTGCTGTACACATTCTGTCAAGTTTTGGTTAGGAAACTGAGCTGGTGTCGTACATTCTTCCAAGAAGAAATCTCCCTGCCAGAAAAATTGATTTAAGAAACAGAGCTGTGGATTCTGTCCAAAAGAAAATGCGTGTGTCTTGCGGAAATGGATTTTAACACAGCTTCTTCTTGAGCAGTTTTAAAAACAGCCGGTATGCTAATCATACCATTCAAATTTACCAAGGCCTCCTCCACAACCCATTTGAAAAGCAACTATCTTTTAAGTTTGCCAAATTGTGCTGGATTTCCAAAGTCTGTCTTAAGCACATTTTGCCTTTGATCCTGTAAATGCTTGCATGCTGCTCAGCTTGGGTGTTCAAGGTGGTTGCATGCTCCCAAGTAAGTAGGAGAGGACGGACAAAGGAGAAAATAATGTCTAGGCAGGATAACTTAACCAGCCTATCTTCTGATTAAGTTCAAACCTCTTGCTTGAACAAAGGTACCCAGGGTGGGAGGAGCAGTGACCCTTACCATGGTACCTTGATCCTCACCTAACAGTTGCCATCTTCACTGAATTGAGGTGGGGTACATTGTGCTCTTGAATAAGAACATCAACATTACTCTCACTTGTAAACAGCCAGGGCTCTGTTCAGTCCTACTTTTTTTTTGTGTTGCAGGTTTAAATATAGCATCCAGTGCCTGTCTGATGTACTGTCCTAGCCCTTTCCACATAACCTTTCAAGTACAGTAATTCTGGAGTGAATTTTCAGTGTAGCTCATAAATGTAGCTAAATGATTCCCAGTATTTCATAGGGCTCAGTGCGTTGTCTGTAGCATCTGCTGAAAAAAGGAGCACTTCAGTGTGAAATGCGACAGGAGAGAATTCCTGGGCGAATTTCTTTTAACCTTGTTATGACCTCAACCCTAACCTTACTCACAGTTGTGTCCACCAATGGCAACAACACATGGATTGTCCAAATCAATTTTTTTGTTCTTTTCAAATACTTCTGGCAATTATGTTACTATTTGCTCAGCAGTAGCACCTGGGAGTTGTGACAAGGAAAGGAAATGTGTTTCAGACAAGCCAGAAACAGCACTAAGCAGTTGGATATACAAAGTCAGATTCTCCTCAGCTGCAATATCCAGACAAATATGGGTATTAATAATTAATTGAAGATATTTTTTGTTGGTTGGTTTTTTTTTTTTTGGTTTTTTTTTTTTTTTAATATTATGTGATCCTTCTGATCACCTAAGTAAACACTGGATTGAAAACTTTTCATGTCGCCTATAGTCAGTAGTAGAATCTCATTTGAGAGACTTAGAGCTTGTGCTTCTGCCACAGGACAGATTGGCTCTAAAATGGCCAGAGATTCTCTAGGGAAAGTTCTTCCAATCTGAGAAGTATCTTCTGACATTTCCTGCCACATGCATCAGCTGTGTCTTACATCCTTCTTATAGCGTAGGAAGGACAGAAAGGGACAAGCAGCATGTTTGCTCAATTTTCACCAGTCAAGGCAAGTGTGGATGTGAAACTTCTGAGTCACTGTTGATCTGATTGATCTGATAGGTCACTCTGAAAGTAATGCCTCCTATTTCACTTCTGTGGAAACAACAACAGATACAAAAAGCACATTACCACTATTTAATAGAGCAAAATAGTGTGAAAAACACTGTTTTTCAACATAGTCACCACCATTAACTATGCATTTTCACCAGTGATGAACAAGAGTCTGCATACCATGCTTTTAAAAGTCTGCGTGGCCATCCAGAATGTAGCTTGTCTTTCATTTTGTCACCACTGCTGAAGCACATCACCAAGCATCCCCTGTTTGGTCCCCATAAACATTCAGCAAGCATCGATGAATGTCAATAGGTGCCATTTTTTTCTGCATGAAAGAATTCAGTGCCACACTTTGCCTCATATACACTTCCATGTCAGACACCATTTTGTCAGACTGCCCCTCTTCTACCATCCTTCACACAGCAACATTATGTCATGGAACATTGGTGGGAAGGTTCACCCTCTACTGCCATACCACCAACATTCACCTCTGACATTGTTGGGTCAGCATCATAAAATACATGAAACAGGAGGCATTAGTTTTGGAGAAGACATCATACATTTGATACCTGGGACTAAATAATGGATAGGAGCCTTTGGATATGGGAATTCTACTTCAGATACACTGTAGGCTGTGTTATTAGGAAAAAATAAGCTGTGGGGAGCTGTTTGTGGATTTTCTTGTCCAGTCAAAACTGGGGGTGAGATTGTACTTTCCAGTTTGAGCAAGAAATCTCTTGACTCAGGCTAAAAATACAAAGGAAAAAATATAAAAGTATCTGAAGGAAGAGAGAAGGAAAACAGCCATAAACCTGCCTAGTAATAAAAACATTCATCTGGATGATATTTCTGATTCTACTTCAAACAAATTGTTGACTTGAACTTCATTTTAGCTGACTACCCTAAGCAGCCCTATGATGGCACAGAATGTGAAAATTTGTCCTAGGGAGATGTTGGGGAAAATAATTAGACTCCATTATGTACATAGTTACATCAGCTTGCTTGACACATCGAGCTATGACTATTGCACAGGTCTAGCTGATAAGTGGACACACAGATTTCTTGTACATTTTCCTTACGTTTTCCAGTCCTGATCTCATTATTTTTCATGATTGAGCACATTGCAGGAAAATATTTAATTTCATCTCTAGAAATAATAGCTACATTGCTGTTAAATGCAGAAAGATGACTGTGTTTCCTCTTTGTAAAACTTCCCTTTGTTTAATATTAGCAAATATTTTTGGAAACATAAACTAAATGTTCTGCCCAGCACTGTGAAGTATGTCAGCTACAAAGAGGACAACTGGTCTCTATAAAGATGATAGGTCATTGCTGTGTACAGATGATCAAATGGTGTCACTGCCTGTGCTAGATGGGGCTGAACTCTTTCTTGTCTACAAACAGCTAGAGAAATAAGAAGAACCTGTCTGAAACTTGCCCTTTGCACCTTGTGTACTATTGGCAATTACTGTCCTCTTTATCGGTTTAGGAGCTCAGTAGCTGCTGAGTGCCTATTTAAGCAGCTGGAAATTAAGGCATTTTTACTTTCAGTAAAGGGAGTACTGGGGTATTTTAGTGTGAAGAGCTAAGTTCTCATTAAAGTTTGTAAGATGCATTGTTCCAGCTGCAACATGGAGGCAATGTGAACAAAGGGTTTATCTGGCAGATTTTCAAGGCACTTGTGTTTCTGAGAATTCCTGGGCTGTTCGTAATTCTTTATATGCTATTGATTAAAAATAAAAACCTCCTTATAAGAGAATCTATTAAGCTTTTCTGTACAAGAAGAGCAGTTAGTGCTGGAATATTATGTATCCCTATATTCAAAACATTATTCAGTGCTTGTTTTCCTGAGTCCCATTGTCAGTCCATCCAACAGGTTAAAAGTAGCTGCAAGGTAATTAAGGAAAAGGTTATAGTATGGATGCAGTGATGCATAGGGAGCTGGGAACTGAGACCTCATCTGTGTAATATGTGCTACGCTACTTGTTGCTGTGCTGTTTCTTTAACATCAGTGCCCATTCTTAATGGAGAGCTTGTATCTAAATATCTCTTTACCTGGAAGTCTTTTTCTTTTGCTGCCCATGCTTTTAATCCCATAAAAACAAAATGTAGAATTGATGACAGAATCTTTGAGACTATTCTTTTCTTTGCTCTCTTTCCTATATATGACATTCAGGCATAGAAACAATGACTTTAAACCATTTGCCAGAGCACAATGAAGTGATGTGTTTTAATGGAACTTCTTAAGATGCTCTTCTAAAGTAGCGAGAGTGCGTTCTGAACAATAAAAACAGGGTTAGTAGTGGTATCTAAAAAGCAGCGGCAGCAATAGTAGAGACTTGCAAAGAATTCTTTCTGCCCCCCACACACCCTACTTCCCTAAAAATAAATTAAGTACAAGGAGGGGCTTCTAGGATGCTTTCTTAGGTTAACTCTCCCCAGCTATATTTCCTGATACCATGTCTCTCTGGCGGGAGCCTGTTTCTCAAGCCGAGTTGCCAGCAAATCAGACCTCGGTTGGGCTCAGTTGGTGTTTTTTATAATGAAAACTCAGAAGAAAACAAAGAGAAAAGGGGTGGAGGGGGGGAGAAACACGCTCTGAAATCTGTTCTCTGTAAACAAAGGCAAGATATATGAATTAAGCAGTACCACAGCATTTCTGAAAGAGATCTTCAGAAATCAGATGGGGAGCAATGAAGATGTTAAGCAAAATGTTAGTGACAGACCTGCAATGTGTGCTTCTTAGTAATTCATTCCTGTTTCTTGCTGCTAATGCCTTCCTTTACCTGCTGTGAATAAGGTGGAAAGTTGGGAGTGTAGGGCAGGTAGATTTTTTTCTTTTTTGATTAATGGTTCACAACAGTGGCTTAATGCTGAAGACTTAGCTATTGTACCATGCACTGTTACTTTCAGTCCTTAGTTCAGTTTCAGAATCCTTCAGTGTTCAGGAGTGCTGGGACCTGACATTTGGTTCTAGCTCTTTGTCTTATTCTGGAACTTAGATAGCTTTGTCTTTTGCCAAAGCCATATGACAGGCCTGCCCATCCTAGAACAAAACACTTGAGTGAGAAAGAGCAGTATTTTGTGAGGTTGGGGAGCTCCCAGATAAATATCACACATTTGAGATTTTTTAATGCCACCAAGTTAGCTGCTGCACTGATGTTCCTGGCTGGTCATGCCATCTAGCAGTGAAAGTGTTTAAGGAGAGTGTGGAATCTGGAGCTGCATAGTGAAAAAGAGGAAAGTTAGATTTTTCTGACTGCAGTGCTTTTGTTGAACATCCTCACATTTGGTAACTGGAAAATACTTAGAACAGGTTATTCCTGCTGTGGAAGGGGTACTAACCTTGAAGAGAAATATGTGAAGTTCAGCTTGGGAGGCAGCATTTGTTATTAACTCAAATTCTAATATGATTAGTCTAGCTGCTTCTAGAAGCCGCTTGCTTTGTCTGCAGAAGAGTCATTTGCTTCCATGTTATGTACTAAATTTGAAATTAATTCCTCTTTACACATTCAGGCAGAATGCAATTCAAGCTAGGCATTAAAGAAATACATTTTATGATATTGCTATACCCACTGCTGAATGATTACCATAGCTCTACAGCTAGTTTTTAAGCTGAAACATGTTAATCTGTAATCCCTGATAACAGTGGGTAGTTGAATAGAAGCAACAGTAGCAGCAGAATAGAGGAATCCATTTTATTTTCCGAGGCAGTTTCTTATGGGTTAGTATTAGCTCTGGAGTGGTATGAAGTGCTGGGCAAATATTTCAGTGAAGCTTCCGAGAACAACATGTTTGTTCTACAAAGTTCATTTTGACTTGTTTAGTGTAAAATGAAATGGTGGGGAAAGGGGTTTCAGAGAAACTGTGTGTAAATCAGCAATTTAGAATGTACTCATTTCTCAGAGCAGTGTAACTACATGTTGTGATTTTATAACAGGTAGTTTCCTTGAAGTCCTAGCTCCTGGAGCCAGTGAATAAAACGCTACAGGCTATCATGGGTGAAACTTAATCCATGTCAGAGGCTTCAAAAGTAGCTACCAAATAAAATGTTATCTGTGAGTTATTATTTAAATCAAGTGGCATTTGTTTGCAGTCTAAAGTCATAGAAGACTTCATGCTGTCAATTCTACGAAGTCATAACCATTTCTCAGCAACATTACACTTTCTACTGTGGTATCTCCTGGTAATGGAGATGCTTTAGTAGTATCCAGAGAGAACATCTCGGATTGTCCAAGGAACATTAGAGGCAGGCAAACTGAGGCAACAAATATTGTGGTTTTTGAGGTAATTTGATATGAGCTAATATATGAAAACAGTTATAATGTTTTTATCTCAGTCATGTGCTTTTATTCAATATTGGTGCCGAATAACAAATTCAAATGTGTACTTTTAGTACTAATGGATGAGTTTAGTTTCTGTTCAGTTGCTACATTTTTCCCTGCTGCTTTGAAAGGAAAGATAAGCTAATGCCATGACTGGCATATCTGGAAAAATATATATATTATTAGAAAAAAACGTCCTTGATAAAAGATTGCTCAATGTCTTGATGTGCTGAGTGTATGAGGGAAAGACCTTGTCACTTAGGGGACCGCTGCAGAGAAGGCTTTCCAATTTCCAATCATGATGCTACAGAAAGAATACACCTTGGAGTGTCTCATTAAGTTATTAGTGCTTCTTAAACTTTTCTGAGTGGATGTGCCAGCACCTGCTAGTACATTTAAAATAAGAGGCCATTTCTAAGAGCTGCGTGTGTATGGAGATGTAACACATGGATTTGTATGGGCTCTCAACTGACATGCCAGGCAGTGACATGTCACGTCATGAATCAGCCACATCGTGTTACGGGATTTCAGGCTAACAGAACGCAACAGGAGTTACGCAGTGACAAACACAACTCAATGTGACATATCCACAGGAAAACTGGCACAAAAAGCTTCTTAAAGTTGAGTTTCAGGGGTACATTTATTCCTCCAAAATGCTCCAGAGAAAACTAAGAGGCACTGTAGCAGAAAAGGGAGGCATACAGTGACAGAATTACTAAGGTCATTTTAATTCAGTGTCCAATTAGGAAGAAAACATACATATATGTAACTGTTCTGGAGAGTATTTTTTTATGTAAGATCCTTGTGAATTTCTTTCTTACCAAAGGTAGCTCTCTAAGGGCTGCAGTCATTCCAGGTCAGTGAGTATTTTTATCCTGAACCATGCTAAGAGCTGTGCAGACTTTAGGTTACCACTGTAAGTTAATATATTTTGAATTTTGCTCTTGGTTGTCTCAGTAAATTTTGACCCCTTCTGGTCTAAACTCTGTTGTTGTTTGCGGCTCTGCTTGTGGATCGAAATGACCCCGTTTGTGTCTATTTCTAATAGTCTGAGTCTTCTTTGAAATAACCTTCCCCTTTCTGGATACTCTTATCTTAGTCTAATGTCCACTGAAAACAGAGTCAGCAGTTAAAACTCTGGGATGAATTAATTCATCTCTGTTTGCTTTTTCATTCATTATAAATGTGTAGATAGACTACACTTTCAGTGTTCTCTGTAAAAGGCACAGACCTAATTTGGGGTCAGAGAAATGCAACACGTACATTTGGCTGAGAAATGCATGTCAAGTAGCATTTCATTTGTGTTATCAGAAGCTAAAATGGTGTCACGTGACTGTTTGACCACTACATTTTACATCTGGATTTACAGTCCTTAATTTCACAGCTCTGGTAATAAGAATTTCTCTACACAAAATGAGTCCCTCCAGTGAACTGCAACTCATAAGCAGGATGATGTGGTGTTGTAATACCTAGGAGAATCACCAATGTACCAAACAAGTAAAGTTTATTGGGGCTGGCTTGTGAAAAAAGATGACAACCAAAACATTTTGGCCAGACTAAGTGAGAAAATTGCGCAGACATTCAGAAGCCTATGGACCAGAACAAACTGAACAGATACATTTTCTTCTGTGTTCATTGCAAAATGAACAAAATGTTCTAAGGGTGCCAGAAACCTGCTTTCATTTGTGAAGTCTCACAATATTTAGACCCTGGCTGGAGATGCTGAGTATCTCTCTCTGGGGAATCCTCTGGTATCTGTTAAAATGTGAGCAAGCATTGGAGGCTTCTCCTGACATGAGTGGTTTAGAGCATACCCCTCCACTATCCCATTGTATCTTCACACAGTTGATGTAGGACCTTTGATGGCTTCATTCCGTCATCAGACCTGGTGAAGACTGGCTGGTGCTCTCAAGATAGAGATTAAGACTTCCCAGCATGCTTGCATGGGTACTGATCTTGTGTACGCTGACACGTGCACACACACCAAATTTTGAGGCTAAAAGGCTGTACAGGTGTGACATCTAGAATTTCATGGAGTTGCAGGATGTTTTGCTACAGCTTTCTCTGCACTATTGTTCTTCACTACCGAAAGATTACGGTTTAGAGCTGGGAAGAAGGATTCTCATGATAGTATCATTTGAGACTCACTTTGCAAATTGTTCTGGGCTCAAACAGAAGAAAATAAGGCTATATAAGTATATGTTGTTACTAATGAAGTGATAAAATTATACTAAGTATGTTATTGTTTTGTCTTGAACATAATTAACTGGTGATACACACGTTGACTCAGTGCTCTTAGGATTGGTGCCCAGAGTAAGTCAGAAAACATAGCAGCTTTAGTACTGGAGAAAAAAGAGCAGGGGGAAGGTCTTTTTTTTCCCCTCCCATTCTTTCCTCTGGATAAGATATACAAACTGCCCAGAGCTGGCCCTGTTCAGAAATAGTGAATCAGCCCCTTGGAATTTTTTTATTTTTTTAAGATGTCAGCTTCCCTCTCATACACTTCTGTGAAGACAAAGAATGTCTTAATGTCTGTATTGAAGTTATCATTAAAATAAAAAGAGATCTGTAGACATCAGCTATAAATCATCTAGAAATAGCTTGTGGGTAACCTTTGACACAATTGAACCTACTTGAAATGAGCTAGGGCTGGATTCATTGCCTTCAGTGAAGCCAGTAGGTGGACTAAAGGTCTCCTCTCCCCCTCTCTCCCTCTCTCTTTCCATATCTCACTGTGTTAGCTTCTGGGAGGTGAATTTGTTCTGGCTGAGTGATGGAAATGCATGTGGATGTGTTCTTAAATAGACATTTGTTTTATGTCTGAAAAGAATAGGCCAATCTTAGCAGTGTGATGCTGGGGCTATTTGAAAGGTATTTTTTAAGGCAGTTGTCTTCTTTCAGCATCACAAAAACTATTTTAACCGATTGTTTAGGCTTGAGGAACAGCATGGAGTATCTATTGTGTAGAGATGCATGCATGTTCTACAGAATTAACAGGAAAATGGCTGATAAAAATCTGCTTAATTTTATATAATAGATTTTTGGCATTCCTGTGATCTGACTTCAAATCCATGCTGAGCTTCTACAGTATAACAGAAATACTAGTTTGCAGTTGTTAATTTTGATTTATAAGATGCTAGGTTTTAAAAGGAGCTGAAAGTGTTCAGCATCTCATGGGGACAAACTATGAGTCTTACTAATGAATCCAGCAATTAGTGGTTCATTGTGCCTGCCAGCAATTTGGCCCTGATATCGGACCTGATGGTGATTTCATTTTTGCTGGTGTGAATCAGGAATAGGATTTGAAGTCTGTTCACCAAGGGGGGCTCAGTACTTCTTCAGCACTGTTCTGCTTGTAATCTGCATTCAGTACTGACAGCAGCAAACAAACAGCAACAAAAAAAAGGAAGTACAATATATTTCACTTTTAATTATGATCATTAAGGTTGATTAATATGTTCGTTTGAATTACTATATAATATCAGTAGTACTCATTACATTCAAAGAGCTTGAAGTGGTAGCTTCCCCATGAAGTTACATAAACATATATATGATGTACGTCAATGCTGCTTAGAAGAAACACTTTTTCATAGTGAATGGATATATTTTTTTCCAATTGTATAAGTAGAGAATTGACACAAATGAGGTGGCCCTTTGCTTTCTGTAGCTATTTGCATGGGTGCAAACTAGTAACAGTAGTATTTGGTAATACTTTTCAGTAATTTTTCAAAGGTGTCAGTGATGAGAAAGTTTGTTGGAAAACCACAAGTTGAAGTGCAGTCCCTTTTGTTTCTTGTGCATGACACAAATAAAGACATGACCATGGCATAAGAAAAGGAATGACCTTTGCCAAGGTACTCTGAAGTAATTTAGCCCCACATATGCAGTTATCGGCGGGGTATAAATATTAAACAAAAAAAAATGTTATTTTTCTGAGAATGCAGTGCTGAATGATGGAGAACATATTTGCTTTGAGCATTCCATACAGTATGTCAAACTCTGTCCTGTTTCTGTGACTGCTGATTAGGTTTCATCTTACCACTAAAAGGAGGTGAAATGAAAAAAATATCCAGCAAGACGGACTTGTAAAATCATTTTGATTTTAGTGATCTGGGATGTTGTTAATAACATGCAACCATTACAGATGGATGAGTTTTATGTTGATAGTTTTCCATTGAAAAACTATGAGTTTGAAAAACAAATTGTCAGGCAGGTCATATCTACAGCTATAAAACATTTTTTGGCACTTTTCGTACAATTACATTTATCTATAAATAAGTACAGTGCATTTTAACTTTGCACTACTTATTTGAAGTGCTGCATATGTTCCTGCCTCTTGGTGAGGTGTAGAGACCTACTCTATGTGAGATATCCAAAGTCAGAGGAAGCACAGGTGGTTTTTGAAAAGATTTTCTTAGACCAATGTCGGTTGTCCAAGCTGTTTGAAATCTCTTTTCTTTTAAGCTTTTTTACTTGTTTCTTCTAAAGTCTTCAGCAGCTGTGGGTTTTTGTTTTTTCCATTGTTTTGTTTTGTCTTTATTCCCCCTGAATCTTACAATTCATGCAGCATTTTTGCTTCTCCCGTCAAACCACAGCAGGAAGAGGGGGCTGTTGCTAATTTGTTTTGATATGGTACACTTTGGTCTGTATTCTTTTTGAAATTAATTCCTTTTGCAGGTGTGGGGTTAGAGGTGGTGGTGTGCTCCCAGCGAAGGTGTCATCCACCACAGAGAGGAGGTGGGAGGCTTTGATCAGTGTGGCTTCTGTTTTCTTGTTGTTCATTTAAAATGTACCAGTTTGTAATGCTGTTTGGCTTTGCAGATCCTTGTTTTATTTCCTTCCAAGTCCTTCCCTGTCCTTTCAGGTTTTGTTGTTTTCATTGCTGTTCATTCTGCTTAACATTTACTGGGGATTATTTACTGGAAGGTGATGACTCCAAGTTCAATTTCAGCAGCAAACAAAATCCTGTCTAATGTCTATCTCCACAGCTTTTTTTTATGGGAAGGTGAGGGCATTATTAAGGACAACACATGTTGAGGCTTCTGGGTTTTATAGGGACAGAATTCTGTAACAAGGACTTAAAAAAAATAAAAATCAAACCAAAGCATGTCTATGAGCACAAGGGAACAATCTCGACACAAGATTGCTCCATGTTGTTTCAATTCCTCTCCCCAAGTCAGCTGTATGTTCCAAGTGTGTCTCCTGGCCTTCTCCAAATGAGGCAATCCTGTCTGTCCCCGGGCCAGCAAAGGCATCATGCTTCAGGGCATGGACCACTTCAGTTTCTACCCAGCATGAGTTCACCAATACGTGCCACAGATCAAATTATCTGACCGCTATTTACTTCATTTGAAGCACATGGATGTTTTTCAGTGATTCAATACAGTATCCAAACAAAACAAACAAACAAAAAAGTGGAACACCAAGCGTTGGTCAGAATGAGAGTGGCAATTGCTCTGTTCTTATGACTCAGCTGTTTGCACACCATGTGAGATTAGGCAAATTAATTTGCCACTTTGTGCCTTATTCTTCCTATTTGTAAAATAAGGCAGAGGCTGTCAGAGTAATTATGAACTTTAATTAATATTCCTTTCAAGCACTGAAGCAGTGATTTTTTTATTATTATTTCATTTATTTATTTATTTATCTATCTATCTATCTATCTATCTATCTATTTATTTATTTATTTATTGCACTTGACTACTTGCCATATATTGCAATGGGGGTAGTTTGAAAGAATCACTCTTTCTAGTGAGAAACTTTCTCTTGTCCACTACAACTTATTGATCCTCTCTAGTGGTTTTTACTATTGGTAAAGTAATGTACTAAAGTTGTGTCTGCATCATTCCCTGCTGGCCTGTGTCAGGGTCACCCTTTATGCTTAGAGGCTGACTTAAGCCAAATTAGGCTGCTTCATTTATAGCATTGTACCAAATAAATAGGTACAGCAGTGACGCAAGAAATCCAGCTGAACAATATTTATTAGAAACAAAAAGCTAGAAGAATGCAAATGTGTTCATAAGTATGGACCAATAAAATTCCAAGTGGCTATTCTATCTCTGCGTTGACTCCTGTATCTTTAGGAACTACAGACCCTTCTCATTTCAAGCTTTACATGGCAGGATTTGCTCAAAATGAGCTTTGCTGAAGGATTTTTTTATGGATTGGTTTGGTTTTTGGGTTGTTTTGTTTGTTTCTTTTTTTTGTTTGTAAATGAGGATACTGAGTTAAATTTTCACTCAGAGATTCAGAAAAAGATGGAGGGTTTCCTTATGAGATGCAAGCAAGTGCTGAAAGCCATTTGTTCCTGTAGTTTTGTTTTGTGCTGTACTGAAAATCCTTGCACTGGGTCCTGAGAAACACTTACTTCAGCTTGTTTTGATCTAGCTGAAGAAAAGTGCCCAAGAAGCAGAATAATGGCAAAAGGAGTATATCAGTTAGTTTTGTATGGATTAAAAATGATGTTTGAATTTTGGCTCTGTTTTGGGATAAGAAATCGTAAGTCAGGTTTCTCTTAGAGATCAGTGTAAGTGAAAACTCACGATCAAACAAAAATAGCCTAGAAATCTCATACCAACCACTTTTCTCCAACACATTGTGCTATTTGTCTGTGGAGATTACAGGGAAACTTCGCAAGGATGGTGGGCGTTTTGGCAATCCAAAGCCAGCCAGAAGCTGCAAGTATGGTCTGGAGGATGCATCTCTGAGGATTTTAGAAACTAAATGAATGAGTTTTGAGTAAACACACACAAGTCTGCTCATTTTGCTAAATTCTGTGCCCTGATGCATTCTGTTGGCCAAACAGCCTGTCTTGAACCCAAGGAGCCCCCCAGAGAACTAGGCCTCATTGCAACACTTGCCTTTCCTGAGAAGTTTTTAGAGTTGCTTTTAGACTTCTGTGTGCGCAGACCTGTCTGTCCAGATGGTACAGTGTTCTGATTGCGTTGGGTTGTAGAGTTTGAGGAGGATTTAGCTCCCTCCACAGACCTGGGTTTTAGGCTTCTCTACATCTACAACAGCACATACTCTTCCATGCCTGAGCTAGCTGGATGACTGAAGTGATCCTAGGCTTGCTGGCATTTGGCCTTCAGTTATTTCTGCACCTGTATTCTGTGTTTCAGAGAATAGTGATACTACAAAATAATTGCTTTACCTCCTAAGTTGTGAAGAGGTAAGAGAGGGAGGCATGCAGCTCTTACAGCCTTCTATCTGTAGAGCCAGGTCATTTTGCATGTTCCATTTTTGTTTTTCCAGAGGCTGTTTGTGAATCCTATGTACAGTTTCTGGGAACAGTGGTACCAAATACAAAGGGAAAACCACCCAACATCTCTCATTTGATTGTGACAACATGTGGACTAGACAAAATTGAATGTTGAGGTTTCCAGGGCAGCAAATTAGTCTGTAGCTACAGACTTCCCTCCTGGCAAGGAGTAAGTAAAGAAAAAAAAGGAAAAATGGAAGGGGAAGAAGTTAAGGATCTTTCTGAGAGGACCAAGTCCCCGGACATTATCCTGACTGGTGTTACAGAACACAAGTTTGTGTTCTCAAACGTCTTTGGCCCATGAGCAGCAGTGGAGGCTGTGTGTGAATACTGTAATGTACAAATCTGCATTTGGGAGTAATTTATTTCTTGAGTAGTCCCGTAAAAGAAGCAGCTCAGAGAACAAAAACAAAGTTTATCATAAATGCAAGGCAGCTCAGCTCCTCCATTTGATTTGAGTCCTATGAGTACTATTCCAGCAATATCAGTAAAGAGTGAGAGGACTAAGTGTGGCTGGGTAACATGTGCTAAGTCCAGGAAGTGCCCAGCTTTTGAGAGCAACACGTTAAGGGAAAGATACTCAGCAAAGCAATATCATAAAAAACCTGCTTTGTGTAAAGACAGAAATCCAGGCTGAGATGTTTCTGCCACTGTTATGGAACAAAAGACCTGTGCACTTTGGAGTAGCATGAAGGAGGGAGACAGTTATTTCTAATATTTGCCTTTGGTTTAACCTTTGGTGCCTTTTCCTTTCTGTAAAGTCTGGTTGTACCTTCTACGTTTGATGCAAAAACTCCTGGTCAAGAGATACTGTAAGATAAAGTGAATTTTCTGAAGAGTAATTATTTTTGTTTTATCATAATGTAATGACTGATATGCCTGTTTATTTGCTTGCATCTCTTTCTTTCTGGGTAGTTAGAGAAATTTCCACCTTTGCAGGAAGGGACACATTATTCTTAATCAAAACTTGAGAATGTGGCAGGAGGAGGTACAGCTGCAGATGAGCATTATTTAATTCACCCATCCTGTCATGTGAACATCCCTGCTTAATTTAATACAATTATTTCATCAGTGAGGATAATATCAGCAGCATGGCTCATTTATACAACACGTTTCACAACTGCCGCTACCTCTCGTCTTCTTATCATCACTACTGATAATTTCACCATGAGTGGCTTCAGAGGAAGGGGAGGGGACGTGAAGAAAGATGCCAGTATCTTTGTCTGAGTGTGTGGACAACTATAGTCTAGCAGGGACAGCAATGCTGAAGGATTTTATTTGCTTATATGCTGTTGCACCTCTGTTTCTGATACATGTTGGTTAGAGGTTTCTATGGATGAGCAAGAGACGGAATGGATAAACCACTTGTGAGCTGCCTACTTCAGTGTGCAACAACAACATCATTGTCTTCTGCCCCAGCCATGCCAGTGAGTGCTCTGCATTTTGTGTTTCTATTGAAATGAACATCTCCAAGAAACAGAAGCAAGGTTGTGGAAAGAGACAGTAGACTTTTTTTTTTAGAACCCCCCTCTCCAGCTCCTTATTTGGCTGTGATTTGTACTATCAAGGTCATTTAAATAGGCAGTAAGATGTGGTAAATGTGTTCCCTGAGGTCAGGAATAGCCTCTTTATTAGACCATACTAGGCTGTGCTTATGCCAGGTCATTTATGCACATCTGTATTGACAGTCAGATGATACACAGAATATTCTGTTATTTTGTAATAAACTGGCATCCTGGGCCTTCAGTGTGTGCCACAGTGGAATACAGCACTTGGATTTAAATTTCAGTACAATAATTCACTAACTGTGTTTTTAATAGTATTCTAATCATTAAAATATGTGAAAAGAAGTGAGATTATAAAATTCAAATGAATCATCTGAGTTTTTCCTCCCAACACACCTTCTTTTCTTTCTCTGAGACTGATTCATTCATCTGGGCTATTGGCCTTCTGTTCAGTTCTTGGTGTTAAAATAGTGCAATTTTTAATAAATGATTTAGAGACATTCTCAGTATCAGATTTCATCCCCTTCTTAATGTATTCAGATATATACTATTTTTTTTTAATCTTAGGAGGTAGTAAATAGAGACAGATTAACTGAAACATTAAAAAAGACATCTGTAGCACTGATGCAGACGCTACTCACCAGCAGTATTTCTGCTTAAACCTTGCTTGTTAGACACTTTTGGGATTTCTGATGCCTAATTCTTAAATATGAAGTCCTGAAGTTACACAAATCCAAGCTGAATAAAGCAAAAAAAATCCAGCTTTTGAATATTCTGTATGTCCCTCAAATTTTAATGTAGATGAAGAGTTTTTCTTTCCTCTTATTTCTGGAATAAAAACCCAGATCAAGTCAAGGATCTAATGTTCCCTGAGCTCTGAAATTTTGGTTAAAGACAGCCTTTTAATCCTGGAAAGCAAACCACCAGCTTGTCCTAAACTTGCAGCTATCCTGACACTGCTGCGATACAGGGAATGAGAATCTCTTACCAGCAGTTTCTTCCTGTTGTGGCTTCTTCACATTACTAGCCCTCCATTATGTGTTTTTGCTTATGCTTTATTCTCCACATTTATTTTGCGCGCCTGTGTGTGTTTTGTTTTGCTTGACGAATACGCTACTTTAAAGGATCTATTTCATTGTCTTTCGTTGAGGTCATATTCTACTTTCATCATATCTGTTTTTATATTATTACAAGACTTTTAATGTCCTCTGCTCTAAGTATTAATCATTTTGGCTGATACGTAAACAAGTCTTTTGACTTTGTCTAACTCTAAATAATGCCAGCTTGAAAAAAAAAACTCATCAGTGGCATGGAAGAAAATGGCAGGGATCAATCAGTGCCAAGCTTTCTTTAATAAAAACTAAGTGCAGCAGGTAGTTCTAGGTTCTGTGATCTCTCTGTATAATATGGAATCTTCCAAGTCTTTAAAGATACAGTCTACCTGAAGTGAATATGCTACATCTATTTCTCAGTGTTGTTGTTACTCTTTCTTGCCCTAGCTGTCTTTGTGCTTGTGCCTTGACACAACAGAGAGTGAAGCCTGCTAATCTGTAATGTGACAGGATGTTAACTGGAAGATTTTGTAGTCAAACACAGTTCTTCTCTGGGTTATTCAGGTGCAAATCAAGAATGAAGATGATGCGGTGCTGGTTTAAACTGGAAGAGCAGAGAATAGGATCTCATCCAAAGAATTCTGAATTTGTGTCTACTGACAGGATAAAGAGTAAAAGGCCTCTCTGAGTACAGAAGTGAAGATCCTAACAGTCAGCTTCACATTTAACACCATTCTGTACTATTACCCATTATCTCTCAAATATTTTTCAGTCTCCTATGGAATAAACTGTTCCACTGTGGTAGAGACGTAAGTTATGATCAGTTCAAGATGCAACACAGGATTTCTAAACTCTCTGAATAAATTTTTAATATATTTGAGTATATATTTTGAGTTCCAGTGAGGATTTCAAAATGCTCTTAGAAGTAAAATTATTATGAAGAACAAACAGTGAAGTAATATGATTTTGTAAATAGAGATAATATCAGAAACTTGTTTCCTTTTTCTCTTATATGAGAAGCAAGCTTCTGTGACCTCTGATTAACTTACCATTAGCCTGAACACACAATGAAAGTGAATGAAGGGGCAATTTGGAATGACATTTATCAGCTCTGGAACTGTCGGCTTCTATTATTTCCACAAGGCCTTATACTTCTTGGCTCCAGAGAAGCTGTGCTGACTTGAATGAAGAAGAGTATTCTTACTACCAAGAATAGTACAGCAAAGATAGCTTCATTGCTGGGTGCCTGTGATGGAGAAAATGCCTCCCCCCATTTCTAACTTGCAAGACTTTGTTTCACACCAAGCTAAAAGAGTGGAAGAGAAGAACTGAGGAAGGAGAGAGGGAATGAGATACGAGAAGGAAATAAATTTAATAGGAACAGAATAGCCCAGGGATTTAGTAAAGGATGGGACTGAAAAAAATGTTCTAGTACAAGGATGCAGATTGGAATCCAGGATGACTTGGTAGTGAGAGTCCTTGACATCCTTGTCTTTGTTGTCCTGCAGGAACTGAAGTGGTGTTCTCAGCCAGATTTTCTGTCACCAGAGTGTGCGCTGCAGCTTTTACTGCCATATCTGAAACTAATCAGCCCCTTTTGTTGACACTTGCAATAGAGGTCGGGAGTTGAATATACATGGAAAATAATGCCTCTTGAATTGGCCTACAACAAGTTTGTAGGCAGGTTTGCATTGTTTCTGATACTGTCTTCTAAACTGATGACTTTGATCTTCAGGTCACTGTGTTTGTTGGTTCACTGGTTAGCTTGAACTTAGGCTTCATACAGCTGTCTCTGTTTTGGCTTCATAGTTGCACTGTTGTAGGATTTTTTAAATTGAAATCAATGGAACAGCAGAGCAAGTCTACTTCGATTTAACGTATGTTAATTTATTTAATTCTAATACAGATGAACTTGTATTTCTGTAAGGGAATTTGTACCTTCTTAGAGTGTAAAATACTGATTGATCTAGGCAACATTTTAAACCCAGTGACTGAAGTCTCCTGGAAGAATAACAGAAATAGTCAATCACAAAAGTGTCTAGCTCAGAACTTGCTTATTTAAGATAACTGAAAAGTTATATCACGGTACTTTGCAAAATTGTCTTGTGTTTGGAGTCATACATCTACATCATACTAACACATGTGGCAGCTAAGTATAAAATTCCTTCTTTACAGCAGCACACCACCTTCTGTGGAAAAGAGTCAGTACTATATGATAATGGTTACAGGTACCTTAACAGTAGCAGTAAAATCCTCAAAAGTTATGAGTCTAATTCTCATCAGTGTTGACTTACTGTAACTCAGGAATAATTCTTTAACAGGGAATGCACTTAGAACTTACAGAAATAAGAATCAACTTACCCAGTGCCTTGAGATGAAACAGCTCTGTATGTTGTAGCACTTCTTTAGCTAAGGGGTGGTTTTCCTAAGTTACATGGGCAGAGGAAAGCTAAACTAATACATGATGGCTGGATCTAATACTACATACATTATTTCTGGCTATTTAAAGACACTTAAAATCATTTCTAAAGTATCACCTTTGCTGAAAAAGAAAAAAAAAATAAATCTCCCTTGCCTGTTTTTTTTTTTTTTTCCTTGCTATTATGTATTATGGTCAAATTAAAACATGCTCTTGGATTTTAAAGTGCTTTGCAGCAGTGTCTGTTACTATGTGTAATCAAGCTAGGTTTAGGAATAATTCTAGTTATCCTTCAAAAAATGTCTCCTAAACTTTCAATTTTTGCATTGTAATGATTAATGAAATCTTGAAGCCCAGATCAAGAAAATATGAGAAAATCTAGGGGTTTATGCAAAACCATCCAGTTTATTATTTCAAATTTTGTTGGAAGAAATGGTGGGATATTCTTGTTCTCCTGTTGTAGCAAAAAAGAAATGTATGTTTCCTGTGATGTTTTTGTACCTGCAGTTATAAGCCTGGAAAATTCAGAGGAAAGCACAAAGAAACAAAAAACAACACCAAAACCACCAAAATAACAATACCCAATTAGTCAAATGGGTTTGCCCAGTTTGGATTATAGTGGTTGGATTTTAAGTGAGAATTCTCTCCATCCACATCAAGTTTACAACAACAACATAATAAAGTCTAACTGTAAAAATACTCTTTGTTTTCATAGTGGAAGCATATGTCTTGTTAATGTGAATAATTTCTTCAGGGACAATTGCTACATGAAAAGCGCAAATGGAGAGTGTTCTCTGATTGTATAATGCTCATTTTCCAGTCCATCAGTCATTTCAGTTCCAAACAGGGATGACAAGATGGTATCACATGTGATCTTAATATATATCATATAAATACAGGTTTAGAGGTATATATGAGCTGAAAAAAACCTGTTTTTGCTTAGATGGTGGTATGCCAACAGCAGCATATTGATAATGTTCTTTGATTTTCTGCTTATCGTAGGACGAAGTGGCCCAGCCTCTGAACCTTTCAGCCAAACCCAAGACATCTGATGGCAAGTCTCCCACGTCACCCACCTCTCCTCATATGCCAACTCTGAGAATAAATAGCGGGGCCAGTTCACTAAAATCCTCTGTGCCAGCAACATTAGCTAGTCCTTCGACCAGAGCTAACACAATAGGTAAGATCCCTTTCACTTGACCCTCTTCATAGCAGTTAATAGGTGCTGTTCAAAACTGGGCATTTATCAGACAGTGGTGTATGAGATGTCAGAGGCTGACCATAACACTGCATTTATTGATGTCAATAAACAAACTGTCATGGACTTACTATTTCAGAAAGAGTATGTTAACTTTTACAGACTCAGAGAACAAAGGCCTGTGTTATTTCAGATACTGCTTTATCAATAACAGTCAATAAATGCTGTTTGTTTAACTGCATGCACTAAAAATAGACACCTGCCTAATGGCAGGCATTAAAGATACAAGATTTTCTACTGTGTCAGCTAAAAAAAAAAAAAAAAAAGCAGATGATGAATTTAAAAAAAAATCCCTTTAAGTTAAAAATCTACACATGCAAATATATCTTTGAAAAAAATCAAGTTTAGTGTTTAGTTCACTAAAAAGCTGCATAGAGCATTATCTTATCTTAGTCTCATTAGCAACACAATTACTGGGTTCATTCAAAAAACCACAAATTTGATATTGTATCTTTAGAACAGTCTTACTGACTGCTTTTAACATGGAGGCAGAAAATAGTGTTAATTTTTCTTTCTATCAAAATTAGGTCTTTGGCAAAGGACCATCTAGATAAAAATGGCTTTAGTGGTGAATTTACAAGTCCAGTGTGTCAAAGGGATTTCTCTTTGTGTGTGTGTGAGTAATATATGTAAGCACCTTATTCTTCAGCCTTCTAACTAAAACATTATATTCCAAGAAGTGGTTTAATGTAACATGAACTAAGATCTCAGTGTATAAATCAAGTTGTGTTTAGGCAATTGAGGAAGATTGTTGTAGCTTAATTTACAGAAATGTGAAACATCCCTAGTTGACCATTTTCAGAGATGGCACAGAGAACAAAAGGAACCATAGGCCAGACCAATGAGAAACAACTCCTGTGATACACCAGCACTGTGTAGCGAAACCATTTTGCATCTCGATGGGTTTCTCCCTAAGCTCCCTGTAGTCTGTATTCTACCTCATTAGATACCAGGAAGACACATACTTACATCCAGTGTTGAAAACAGATCTATCTCCCACTGCATTACCCTTCCACTGTGCATATACAATTATTGCTAATGTTGATGAGGGTTACAAATATCAGACAGTAAATATGCTTCTATGTTCTACAGCAAAGAAGATAACTTTATTTAGTATGACAAGTTACAATTGTGTAAATATTTCATAAGTATCCCACTGTTAATTATTAATGCATATATTATTCTTATTAGCCTTTCACTGCTTAACATTGTTAGTTAATAATGTATTTCATCTTTAATTTGGTTGACCCTACTAATCTCCATGTACAGTTCCCCAAATCACAGTTTTTTCACATTGAATTTTTTGTCCTAGGTAGAGTGACCATCACATTTAAATATGGTATCAAGCACCTAACCTGCATCTCAGTGGCACCTCTTGTTCTCTCCTTTCCAATCTTTTTTCCCTACACACCTGATATTTTTCGTAGGTTTGAGACCCCTGCAATTTACTTCTTTTAACAAAATGCGGATTTTGAAATGCTGTACCTATAATGAGTGATAATGTAATTGGATAAAAGCTGTGAGGATGAATGGAGCTTTAAAGGTCATTCTTGTAAGAAGAATTAATGTGTTATACCATTAATAAACCATGGAAAACTGTGGAGCAAAAGATAACATACTTAAGTTATTGTTAATGACATAGAGTTCACTGCTGTATATCTCCAAGCTACAAATATAGAAAGTGACTTTTTGAGGTTGCTGAGCAGTATAACTATGCATACTGTATATATAAGATAAGCAGTCTTTAACTGTGGTGCAGGAGCTGGACAGCACAGCCTGCAACACAAATCTATCCTTTATGGAGAACTACAAGAGGAAAGAGCTTGTGAACACTTTATGAGTCATTTCATGCGAACTGGTAGGTTAGGTGCAACCAAATGGTAATGCTCATTACCATATTGAAATCATTTGGTGATGTTAGAAAAAGGAGCTATGCAAAAAAACACAAAGACAAAACAAAAGAACTTGATAGCATTTTAACAAAGGAACTAAGAGAGGCTAGTATACTTTTTTACCTTGAGAGATAGGCTTTTCCTGGCAAGGTCTTTGGGAAGCATGTAGTCATTTGCCAGAGAGTTACTTCCTCCATTTGAATGATCAGAGCTGTCAGTGCAAGGAACAAGCTGTTTGATGTGGATGTGCATGGCCCACCTTGCTGAGGTGTAGCTGAGCTGGCACCTTTCACTGCACCAGCAGTGCTTAGGCTGCTTGGTTCCAGTGTCATGAAGAAATAGTCAGGTTTGTTAAGTTGTGTCTTGGGCACATAAACTTACAGCCTCCTGTGGCTGAGAGTATAGCTACACTTGGGCATACAGATACATAATCATTTTCTAGAGCTCTCCTTATAGCATATAAATTATGCTACAGACTGAGCAGTCACAAATGTCATGGCTTCATGTATGACTTTAAATCCAAGCATTTCTTTCTGGGAATAGGCATATGTCCGTGTACTAAAAACAGAAACAACTTCTCTCTGCCCTTTGCCATTATGTTCAACATCTCTATGTTAGTTTGGCAATCCTTGCAACTAAATGCATTTTATGTGATGCGGTTCCCCTCTCTGTCAATAATTCACCACCTACCCTAAACAACAATAATTTACATTCAACTCGCTTCTATATTAATCATTTCCCTGCACACCAGCATCTTGGCAGCTACTGAAAAACATAAGGAGTGCTTGCTTTTATTCACTATCATGTGCCAAACTGTCTCAAAGATAGCAGTATTCAGGAAAAGCCAAATAGTCTGGAGGAGGGCATGAATTCCAGTTCCTAGGCAAATTCAGCTCTTACAGATTGAAAGTATTATACCTAGCCTAATCAAGAGCACAAGCAGAAGCAATGCTACTGTTTGTTTGTTTGTTTGCTTGCTTTCTAATTTATTCTGACTACATGCAAGCTTCATCAGTAACAGATGCAAAGAGGGGAAGAAACCAAGCAAGTTCTTAAAATGGAGGTGAAAAAAAAAATCAACCAGTAGCACTGTGGTGGTGCAGGCTGTATGATTTCTTATGCTGGGAAAGATGGAATTACTGGAATTCTGTTGGCTTGGAATTGCTGACCAGGAACATCTGATAAAAGCAGCGTGGATTGAGTTATTTCATATAAAAATCTCAAGATTTTGGGTAGTCAGCCAGAGCTATCTATTAGTACAATTAGTGACAATCAGCACAGAAACTTTTTTTCCCAGTGTTTGCCCAGAAGACCAGTCCCATTGTGTCTGTAATCTAAAACACCAACAATCAAACCCAAAACCAAAATTAAATCCTCCTAGCAGCACAGCACTGAACTAATCTGACATCAGCTTCTTCCCCTGAAATGTTGTAAGCAGCAAGACAATGTCCTACGTTTTTTGGCAATTGGTGGATCAGATAGAAGAGTCTCGCAATACAACAAGGATGTGTAATCTGACATGATTAGACAAGGCTCTTTAGGAACAGAACATTCATAATTGAGACAAAGAAAGAGTATTAATAACACTTTCCTAACACGGCAGTTAGCCATTTTATATTTCCTTTCTTTAATCTTAGTGTTTTTCAACAAATCATGGGATTTAATAGCGTGTTTTGGCAGATTAGAGGATTTATGGCCCAGATGTTTTTTGTTCTAAAAATGGATTAGGGTGTAAAGTTTGCTGGAATCCATGGAACATGTTGAGGCAAGCCGGTCATTTTGTGTGTGATTAGTGCCTGCCTTCTGTCTCACAGTCCCTCCATCTGTCACAATTCACCAATGGATCTGGTTAGATTTAGCCTCATGTCACAAACAGAAGTCCCTTTTCTGGGCAATTTCATATTACAGATTCATTTTATGCCATTTTTATGCCCTAGTTAAAAGACAGAAAAAAGTGTGTGTGCATATGCGTATATATGGAGAGGGGGAGGGAGATGGGTAGATATTAGCCTCTCCTTTAATGTTGGAAAAATAGACTGGAGCTTGGAGTCTCCCATCAGTATTCTATCCTGCAAATCACATGCAGATCATAATAAGTATAATCTACAGTATGCCAAAGAAAAAAAAATGACAAAGTGTCACATTTAAAATTAAATAGTATTAGCTGTGCCGGTGATGCTTGTAACATTTGAAAAGGAAATAATTCCATGACTACAAAGGCTAAGCCCTGGGCTGCGAATTTGCAGCAAAACAGTGGACATTTGACCTGCTATTAGGGGCATGAATGGGAGTGTGCATGCAGGCCCGTGTAGCTGTGGGTTCTTGCACTGTGCTGACTGACAGGTGGTGGTGGGGAGCAGGCAGGGGATGAGGCTTCTCTTCCCAGCCATTATGTGTGTCATATCTATAGCAAACCACCGCCACCTGTGGTTTATTTTAATGTATTCACAAGTTTTAAGACAGGGAAGAATGAAACGGTCTATTTTTGAGAGTTTGGCATTGCTGGCATGATCAAAGCTTCCCTTAACTCCTATCTGGTTACATCCTGCTGCGTGCAAACTGTGGGGCTAACCTCTGCAATATTGAAACTAATGGGATCAAATGTCGGGACGGTGATTCTGTCACTGATCTTCTTCATGCTTTATATCCAGGTGGCTCTACCTAACAGTAATAGAATTACAAGGCATAGACAGGCAGGTTTATAGACAGTGCCTTTTAACTCTTTCTCATGAATAATATAAAAATATTGATGAATTCCATCGATGAAAGCTAAAGTATTTTCTTGTAACTTTCTTTTTTTAAGATATCCTTTCTTCTATCACGTCGTCAGGTTATTTAAATGACCATGATGCTGTTACCAAGGCAATCCAGGAGGCTCGGCAGATGAAGGAGCAACTTCGGAGGGAACAACAGGTGCTGGACGGGAAGGTGGCTGTTGTGAATAGTCTGGGTCTTAATAACTGCAGGACAGAAAAGGTCAGTGGCTGTGACTGCTTCTGCAAATCCCCAGTGGTTGCATGTGCCTCTACTTACATAGTTCCTTCCTCCCTTTTTCCCTCTTTTTATTTGATGTATTTTCTTCTTCCCATTTTTTAAACAAAATAGTTGATGCTTTCAAAATAGTGATAGGCAAAATGAAAACCACAGCCAAATGCTGACATGAGAGAAAGACCCGGAGAGACATAGGGGAGAGGGAGGAGGCAGCAGAGATGAGAACTTTGGAGGCCACTAATTCGCTGATCCAGACTGTCAGCATGCATTATGAGAAGGTGATCTTGAAAATCTCTGGGCCTAAGTGGAAATCTTGCTTTATGGAAATGCTTACATGTGTTTGTGAGATGAGCTGGATTTGAAAATATTCAAGCTTCTTTAGGAGCATAAGCTTTGCTGATAGTCAGGCTCGGCTTCTGGGTATTTAGCCTTGTGAAGTTGTCATGTATGATATTTTGTGACCATTGCAATGTAGCACTGTCATGTCATGTTAGTTGACTTAACAGAATTGAAAACATGGAGAATTGACAACATGAACTGCACCAAATATTTTCAGTGAAATGTAGAAGCAGTGGAATGTATGGTCCTGTGAAGTCGTGCTGTAACAACACAGCAGCAAAGTGAATACTTGTAGAAAACTTGTATGTGCTGTGACTGTGGAGTATGCTGAAGAGTTTTTGATTTCCTGCATTTCTCTGGAAGTACTTGACATCTTTGCATGCACTGTCCTGGCTTGTGGAGGGTAACTAGTTAGATAGTACTTGCTGCCACGTCCGTAGAAGGCTGTCCTTACAATGCTGCCACATGAGATTTAAATGTAGCTCAGCTCCTACGTGTGTCTCAACATCATATGCATAGCAACACTTTTTCCTTAGTTTTCCCTTTTTCCCCTGTAGTGTTTTCTGAGATGGCATAGCCATTATTGTGCTATATAGCTAAGATGTCTGTAGCTGCATTTGGTACAAACTGAATTTTGCTGAAACCTCTATTAGTGGCTTTTCACTATAAGGCCTCGTGTGAATCACTGAGATGCACAGAAAAAAAGAATTAATTTAAATGATCAGCTATTCAGCAGAAACCTAAAAGTCAGTCATCCTGGGAAGCTTGTGAGTCAAACAATATTGTCCAGAATTAGCAGATTGCTAATTTGGATAGCTTTCCATTTTCCATGGATTTAGATGGAGTTCAATCAATAAGCTCTGAGAAGCAAGCAGTCTGGGTAATGAATTTTAAATGTACATGTGTATCTCTCACTACTGTACTTTTTTCATCAGCCTATGCTGGGTGTAAGTGATGTAGAAATAACTCCAATTTCATGCACTTTCTGGAGAGGAAGGGGAAGAAGAAAAGAGGTCAGTGTAATAGGTATCCTGCGGTACCTACAGTCTCTCTTAGAAGAGTAAGAGCATTGGTATAGGGAGAGAAAGAAAGAAAGGGATGGAGCATGTTTATGGCATTTCACATAGAGGAGTACCAGAAGGGAAAAGGGAAAAGCAGAGTGTCAGATATAAGAAGAGGTGATCACAAGCACAAAGGAATTTATATTCAAATATTTAAGCATTCTTGAAAGGATGCTCGGAGCAGAAATTTCTTTTCTCTGCTCCCCATGTAGAAATGACTTTAACACTCAGCCAGATGCTAATGCAAAGTGACTCAAGCTATTCCTCGCAAGCATAGCTAAATTGCCGTTATTTGTTAAGCGCATTGAATTCAGCTGTGGATACAGCAGTTGGTTGCATTCAGAAAGCATCTGTACCCTTTTTTTTTCTTTTTCTTTTTTTTTTTTTTTTTTTTTTAATCCTCCAAAGCAGAGACAACTCTACCTATCTCCCCCCTCTCCTCCCTTGTGCTGGCTGGGAATTGTCAAGTGACAACCGACCAAATCCTTTTGGACAGGAAGCCTTCATCCTGAGTTCTATATACTTGCAAAGCAGGCCTTGTGGTTGGATCAGGAAGCCCATTAAAAGCACTTTGATGGTATGGAAATTCATCTTCATGAAGCACCCAGGCCCCTAAGCAGCATGCTGTTTAGCTGTGGTTACAGATCAGTCATTCACATCGGAGGGCAGTAATTGTGCTGACGGCTTGTTCAGCAATGGAAGTACATAAAATAATCCCAGGCCCTCCACCATGGCATTGCGAGTTAATCTTCTTTAATACAGATCAGCTGTTGTTCTAACACATGACTTTATGCTGGCTCTAGTGACTCTGCACAGCCTTTTGATTAAGTAACAGGAGTGGAACCATCTGCATTCACTTTATTCTGTTACTTTCCTATTGTTGGGATTCTTCTTACCCTTCTGTTTTCACTTCTCACCCTCAACTGGGGTTGAAGTTTATTTTCCTCTCTAATGCATGCCTCCTGGTGGGCTTGTGGAAGGCAAGGAGTTCTTTTACATGGTAGCAGGAAGAAAACATTGTCTGCTCAATTGAATAATTTTTTTTAAGCAATTGTAGGGTTTGATTTATTTTATACAGTAAATGCCCAAACTTTCTGAGGACCACACCAATTAACTTTATTTTATTTTTTTATATTTTATTTTATGTGTAGACAGGAAATGACAGAACCAAATTTGAGATTTCCTTGGGTTGACCCAATAAGCACTATTTCAGAAGTTGCACTGTACTTGTTATAGGGTCTCCTGAACTATCTCTTGCATCTGACACAACAGAAGGAAGGAGGATGTGAAGTTTAGGTACCTGTTCTCCTTTCCCCTTAGTGCTCTGGGCCATCTACTAACCAGCCAGCTGTGAAGTTCAGATCCAGACAAATACCCCAACTTCTCTGAAGTCTTTGGCTGTTTGTCCTTGGATTTGAATTGAAGTTTTCTCTCTTCATAAGAGCAAGATTTCAGATGAAGGCAAATGTTTCCATTTTGCATCAAATTTGATTTTTTAGTTTGTGTGTTTGTTTATTTGTTTATGAGGAAAAGAAAAAGAGAGAGTTGGGAAGGTGGATAGCAAGAAATAGAAATGCTGTGTTGTTACCACTGAGGGTTTTCCTTCACAAGCTCAGAGTCCCACTAGGACTCTGCAGTGTTGTTTGCTTATTGTTTCCTTGCTGAGATTTTGGAGTGAGGGGCAGAATTAAAAGAGGTTCAGTGAAGGCAGCTGTATGTACATGGACATACTTGTACTTAGAAATGTATGTTATATCTGTAGTTCTGTGCAAAAGAAAGATCGCTCTTCCTCCTTCAGAGTGATCTTGGTCTCTGCCGTTTTTGTCATATTAATTGCTATTGCAGCCTACCACTGAAGGTGGGTCCTTTATAGCTCAGGACATGTAAGTTATACTATTGGTAGGGATTTATCTTTCAGGACTGGAAATCACCTTTGGGAGTCTGTTAAAACTCCAAGGCTTTTCTCCACACATATCCATGACCCGTTATCGCACTTTGGTTCCCAGGTGGGTCGATCCTCACAGACAAGCAGACCTGCCAGCTGAAAGGCAATAGTCAGACAGGAATTCTGTAGAACTGGAGAGACATTGTATAAAAGCTGTCATAAATGAGGAAAGACTTAAAAAAAAATGGCTAGGATGATTTGGGTGAGTCACTTTATGGGCATCCAACTTGGACCATCTTGAGGGATTTGATTTTCAGAGGATTACAGTAAAAACCATGAACATCATGATGAACATGGATTTTAGAAAAACCTATTTTAATTGCAAATGCAATAAAGCATATTTTTACTTTACTTTTCTTGGAAACATTTCTGTGTATAAATGAGAAGTGTGTGTATGTGTTTTTCTGGTTTCTTGGAAACCCGGGAGCATAGTTTTATTTGTAATTGTCATCTCCAGTTAATTATAGCTTGATAGGTACTATACATAAACAGCGATACCTTTTATACATGTAGCTGAGAGCACAGATTGTCATCTAGTGCAAACACTAGAATGGGCAGCATTGGAAAGTGGACTCTTCTATGTTTACTCAGCCCCAAAACTGCCTGTTCCTTTGCAAACAAGACATACACAAACACAAAGAGCCAGCATGTGTGTGCATGCATACAAACCTACAGCGTGCTCTTGCACAGATACACAGCACAAACATGCGCAGAGCTCGCCAGTGATTTTCTGACTGTAGCCAGAGTTTCAAACATCCATGTGTGCACTCCGGTAACTGGAAAAGGAGGGAGGAGACACATAAGCAGGTTTTTGAGCTCTATGTACGCTGATATAAAATGCTGGAGCTTGCTGCAGAAGGTTTGGGCAGCTGGCACTGCTATGTAAGTACACACAGCCACGTAGGCATGTTGAACATGCATGGGCATTCATAGCATGCTCTGGAACAAGAACGTTCACATATGTAAACATCCCATGCTTGTGTGGCTTAATCCGTGGTACAGATTTTCCCAGTTCCTGTGAGGAGTGTGTTCTTCTGAAAGGCTCTGACATGTACTTGTCTGCTGGGCTGTAACTAAAGAGCTATTTGTAACAATATTTATTCCTGTTTTGTAAGTAAGAGCCTATTTATTATCCATGGTTGTGGACCATTGGGTTCAAGATGCCTTCCCTCTCATTCCAGCCTTCCACTTCCCACCCCCATCTCTCCCTCCTTCCCCTTAAGAGAATGCCAAACATGAAATGACAGTGACCAATGTTGACTTAATGTGGATGTTTAATAATGAAAAAAGTGTGTCAGTTCCAGCGTTAGTTACAAATGGCAGTAAGTATATCGGGTGGCAGCCCTGTAATAATTTTACATCCATCATTCCCTTCTGATGCCTCACTGGCTGCTTGATGGATGGAGAGAGCAGAGTTAACTCTTAAGAAACTGCTGTGATCCACTGAGCTGAAATGAATTCTGTTCCTGCTCTCCCCTCAGGGAGGAGGGGGATATTAAGAATCTCAAACCCGCAGATCGTGCTGTCTTTGAGAAATAAAACACTACAGCTCACTTTACTAAAGGCATAAGAAGAAGCTTTTTTAGCACGTGGGATTTAAATTTCTCTTGCAGTAGAGGATTTTCCTTCAATAACAGATTTATTTTCTTATTCCCCTAATAGTTAAATTTGAACCAGGAAGTGGATAAAAAGATGGAGTGGAGGAGGACAGAAAGGAGAAAAAAAGGAAAGGATCTGTAAAACTGAGCCTGACCCAGTGCTTCCTGCAAACACAGGGAGCCTGTGGCTCAGACTGGAGTAAGTTGTAATGACTGTAACTGGAGAAAATGGGACCTGGTGTGAGCTGGGCTCCCCAGACAGAAGAAACGCCCTGGAACTAAGTCCAGAGGTGCAGTACAAACATCATAAAGCAAATAATTCTGTTAAAGTTAAAACCTGCCCATTTTCATAATCTCTGCAGTATTTTACTGGTAAAATACTTTGACATTTCCAGTGACTAGCAGAGGCTGTCTTACCCACAAACATTACGTACACACAGACTTACCCCTGCACATTCTACAGACTGCTAATATATATGTCCTGTAATTTGTAGCTGCTCTATTCCTCACTGGCCTATAAAACACTAGGAAAGATGATCATTGTGATGTTTTTGTTCTTCTCTCTCAGTGTGAGAAAAGATCCTTCTGTTCAGAATAGTTATTATGCAATATGGGGACTAATGAATGTATCCTGTGGACAATGGGCCAATACAGGCTCTAAATCAACTTACAGCACAAAGATTAATATATTATCCCAACAACTGTATGTTCACTTCTTATCCCCCTTTTCCCTACCCTCTTCCTAATTTTATCTTAACTGAGTTCCTTTGCCAACAGAAATTCTTGTATGCGTTTTGCAGTCGTCTTTGTTAATGCTATCAACACAGAGCAGACAGTTTTCAAAAAGCATGACAACAAGGCAAGCAGGTATTATGTCATCACCCATCCATCACCCTGTATGTCAGCCTTTCAATAAGTCCAATCAGCAGTCTCAACGGGATCACTCATATTAGGGGAGTCCTCTATTCAACAGGGCTACTGTATGCATTGTAATGTCTCCTAAAACTTTTCTCAAATTTAATTAAAAACATACATCAAGCTTGCATGCTGCAAAGATCTAAACTGTTTTTGCACAGCCTTGGTAGCTAAGCATTAAGCATTTTGATTTAGTTCAACTGAAAGTTTATATATATTTTTTCCATTTTCTCCCCCAACACTTTTTTGCCATTTGCTTTGTGGAGCTTGTGTATATTTATATTTACAGCCTCTGCATTTAATGGCCACATGCCTTATTTTCACAGATGGCCAGTGGAAGACTTCCCCTCCCCCTTTTCTTTTAGTAAAGCCTGCTTTTGGTTTTGCTACTTTTGTCACAGTGCCACTACTCAGTTAGCAAGTGCCTACGCATGAGAGGGAGAGATTCTGCAATGAGGATTTTTTTAATTCCCGCAAGGATTTTAGCTCTTCATTTAAAATGCCTTTTCTGTTCCCTGATTGACCATCATCTACTCGATGTTCAGATGTGTTTTACAAAGGAGAATTAAGTGTGTGTGTGCTTGTTTCAAACATCACTATGGTAGAGATACATGGGCTAATAAAAACTGAAAAATGCAGAGGGAAGGACAAATGCTGCCCACAGACGTGTGCATGAAGTCAGGGAGAAGGTCGTCTTGAGGCAAGAGGAAAACCCTAAGTTCTTGCAGTTGTCAAAATCTGAATGTGAACTTCAGTCTTCATTCACTCCAAGGGGCAAAGATTGGAAGTGTTCTCCTGCTAGTGTAAATAAACAAGGGCTGCAGCTGTTTATACCTTAGTGGAAATTTTATTAAGCCCAAGAAAGATGGATCAACTTTCTTCTGAAAAGGAATCATGCAATTGATTTGAGTTCTTTGTATTCCTTTTGAGGTTTTTGAGCTTTTCAGGTTAAGTTCTAAACTTTGCCCTGCAGTCACAAGAGCTAATTACTTCCTGAGATCTTGTTATTATGTTTGCATGATCACATGCCTCCAGTAGCTTGGGTTTTAAGCACTTACATACATGGGCACCGGCATCAGTGCAATACCTGCCTCCAATGTAACAGAGGTTGGACCCAGTCCTTCCGTAAATCATGCTTCCCAAGGCTCCTTTGAGGCAAGCCTGTCCTGTTCTGTCCATCCTAGCCTGCAGGTACTCACTCAGCCCAGTGATAAACGGTCTTGGTCAGTATTGATGCCAATACTAGGGAGCAGATAAACTAATAAGGCAGTTTCTTTCTTAGGGGATGACCTAGGTACTGTGTCAGTGTTTTCATTAGAACTACAAGAATATAACTAAAGGTACAGTAGCCTTCATGATTTTAATACCTTCTAGGGAAAAATGGAAGAGAATGGTATTCATGTCTGTAATGCTACTGCACTGTTGGCCCACCTGTTGTTTGTTACAGTTGCAGGGAGGTAGAGTTCTTGCTTTCTCTTTACATGTGTGCAGACACTCTTTCAAAGGATATCCTGCGTGGATTGTGATTTTCAACTAGCTTAGTTTTTGCTGTACTACTTCTGTTCCCCGGTTAGCCCTTCCTTGCCTCCAACGCTAGCTATAACAGCTCTGTCTGACCTGCTGTGCAATTTTTCATTGGAGCTGAGATGGTGCATTTCATGCAGAGATCTCAGAACTCTTCACAATGGCAGGAATATATCATGATCGCTATCCTGCTCGGTTTTGTACAGAACAACTGAACAATGCAGACAAACTTACCAGAGCATGTAAGCCCAGAAAGCAGTCTAGATGAGAAACTGGGTCATACAACTCTTAACCTATTTGCAATCAGCGGATTACAGCTGGATTTGGTTGAGGTCAGTGCCTATGCCTGCACTGTAAAAACTTCTGTAGGAAGGAGGCAGTGTCTCATCATTCTGCTTTGCTTTTGCTTTCCTTTTCTTTCTTCCTTAAAGAAACAGACTGATCATTCCTACCTGCATTTTCATTTAGCAGTCCTGGCTTACACTATCTCTCAGAGCTCATGACCAAAGTGAAGGAGGACCTCAGTGTCCTAATTTCCTGTAAACTGCTACTTTCCATAAATTTGTTTCCAAGTCAAATACAGTATTTTGCCAAGGAAGTCATTCTTCCTAGAATAAAGAATTTAAAACATATAGCTTAGGGAGCTGACCCTTAGGGGCTGCCAATTTATTGAGAATTTTTCCCCTTTTGTTTAATTGGACTCTGTCTTGCTTCCAGAGTTTGAAAGGTACTGACTAAGAAGCTCTTAGAAAGCAAAGACCTACATCCAACAGGGTATGACAAAGAAAATGGCTATTACAGATTTTAGTAAATTCTCCCAGTGGTTCAGTGTCTGTTCCTGAGAAGGGAGTGATTAAGTGCTTGGGCCTGTTCAATCTCTCAGATTTTTTTACCTATAATGCCTAATAGGTCACCTGTCCATTGAGTCCATGTAGTACTTCATATATATTACAAATTACATACAATGATTTTCAGGCAGTATTGGACCAATCTGAATACGTGCCCTAAAGCAAGTATGTTGTTCCTGTACCAAATATTGTAACTCCAGTTAAGACTGAATGTAATAATTCTGAAACAAGTACCATAAAATCAGGAGGAGCTACAAATAAGGAAAGATATTTTATTTTCTGTCTTCTAATGCTGCTTTTAGATTCTGTGGGTGGATTATTCCATGAAAGAGAGATTTCAGATAGGCACGACTGCAAGAGCTGAGGGGGTGGTGAATGCATTGTTTCTTCATACTCAACTTTGATGCAACAACAACAACAACAAATCTCCCAAGTGATAAATTGCCATGACATTATAAATAATCTTTCATCTTCTTTGGTGGTCCACGGAGTTTATATAATTGGAAGGCTAAAACCCTTCTTTGTTGTTTCTTCCCTTTTCATTAGTACAGTAGAAGACTATAAAATTGTGCAGCCAGAAGGGGTTTAACAATTACTGAGTCAACATTTGAAAGTCTCACTCTATTTTATCATTTCATGCATGTGCTTTTTATGAGTTTTACAGCCCTGCAAGCGTTACTTAAGCAAGGTCTATTGTAATGGTGTATCTGTAACTGCTCATATTTTTTGCTTTCACTAGTAACATGTGCCATCAGCAAGAATCACAATTCCACACACACAAAGAAATGAGAAGCTTGAGGTTACAAGTTTTAGATAAGATTTGGGAGTGCAGATCCTAAAACCACCTGACTTGCTGTGGAACTTTTGAAAATTCATTTAATATGTGACTTCTAGTTTCTCATCTGGTAAAAAGGGATAATAACACTGCTTTTCTTTGTGAAATTATGTGGCTAAATTCACTGATGAATGCAGCACACTTAGGCAACACAGAAGACCCTTTATCTAAGTAGAAGATCCCTCCAGAAAAGTCAGAACTTCTTTTATGATGACTACAGGTATAACATGACCCGGATTGTAACATGGCTTGAAATAGGACATAGGCAGTGTGCATGGTATTCATTTTGAAGATGTGTGGCATTAATATGCAGGAGTAGAGCCTGCACTGCAAATAATTCATCTTGTACGCATCTTCTGGGCACACCTCGCAAGTTCTTCCCACTCTCTGTCGCCCATAATGCCTACCTTCCTCCAGTTTTCCGTATACTGGAATACAGTGGATGAAGATTTTATAACACAGACTATTCTGATGTTTTCTATTGGAAGAAGCAGAGGAATTGCACAGAAAGATTAGTTCTACAAAGTTTTCATTCATGTCTGTTGTAGTACAAGACTCTTCTCCTAGGGGAGCTAAGAAAAATGCCATAGTGTTGAATGGATAACACCTGGCACTACCAGTGTGTCTGATATTTAAAAATATTTTTCCATAGTAAACGAAAGTGAACTTTCATTGCCTGATCATAATCTAGCAGCTTATCAGCTCAGTTCTCTACAATTTTGTGCAAGGTTTGTGTCTGAGTGGTTGGTATTTACTGGAGCTTGCTGAGAGAAGAATTCTGCCTCAGCAACACAAAACACGTTCATTGGTGCTACCAGGCCTGCTCACAATCTGAGATAAAAACTAGCATGTTAAAACTCAGACTATTTGAAAATACCACCTTTAGAGTTTAGAATTACTCCCTCAGAGCAGGATGTTAAATATCTGGGCAAACTGCACTTGGGGCAGGGGAAATGGGACAGTAAAAAGGACAGTATTTGGCAGACATCTGTTCCTTTTTACTTGTCAGCACCAAAGAGAACAAAGATACCAGACACTCTGCCCATCAGTGTGTTTCTAATTCTTAGGTGCAAGAACTAATGAGCAAGTTTCTTCTTGCAGTCCACATTTTTTTAGCCTGGCCCTTTAGTTCACTTGGAAAAAGAAAGACAAGAGTATGAAAAGATGTGCCTGAGCACTCCTCCTCTGCTGTTCTACACAGGCTCAATCTCTGCAGGCATCAGAGTTCTTAAAGGGAAAATATTCATATCAGGGGAAATGGGGGTAGGGCTAGGGGAGCAGAAGACCAAAGAGTGGACTGCTTCAGTAAAACTGCTAACCTTAAATTATGCAATCGGAAAAACAGCTCTTGCCAAAGTGCAATTCTAACTGAGTTCAGAGGGCTGTCAGTGGTTGCCAAATACCCCAGCCAAAAGGATGTCTCCAAGAGGGGAGGAAAGGTCCACTGCCATATGCCCAGCATTCAAAGCAGTGTGGAGGAACCGTGAGTCCTTCAGGAGTGGAGGTGTGTGCAGGGTCACGGGTGCACCCTTTGGGTTGTAACCCAGATCCAACACAAAACAGAGGCGGTGAGGTCAGAGGGCATCAGACAGATGTGTCAAAGTGTCTTCATTTCTCAGTCCTTCCAGTGTTTTACTTCACTTTTGTGTAGTAGCGGGAGGAGTTCTGGCAAAGATTATCAAGCTGTTCTACATATGTTTTGACTCTTCTTGTTTTATGTTTCTTCCATGAAAGAGGATACAACCAAGTTCTTGTCATTTTTGGATCAGTGCATTGTTAAACTACAACAGCTATCCCTGACAGAGAGCCAAGTAGCCTTTGCAGCCGACCACAACACTGACTCTGACTTGTGGTGCTTAGTCAGTTTTTATACATATAATTTTTTTTCTACATGACACATTCCATGTGTGTATATGTTTTGTTTTGTTTTTAATTTTTTTAAACATAATTAAAACATTGCTAGGAGCAGTACTACAGATCAGCCTTCTCTAGCAGATTGCTTTCTTTGGTTACAGGAGTTTTAGAAACCTCTCATCACATTGTAGGTATTGATGAAACCTGTCTGGATATGCCTTCAACCACTGGGCTACTGTGGGATTGCTCTCTGCAGTATTATCTTCTCTGTTTTGCCAGTTAGAATTTTAGATGATCCAGACAACAAGACTCTTGCTGCCTCTACAGACTCCCTCCTACAGTCCCAGCAGAAATTAGGATAGTTTGTCTCAACATCTGCCTGAGTTCTTCACTGAGGTTAAAGAGGAAAAAAAAATGTTCGTAAGATATCTAGTCAAGTCTTCTGGGGCCTGATGTAAAATTCAGAAATTTAGGAGAGAAAGAAACATTTTATCTTAAACAAGACATCCCCTTGTTTCTTCGCCTGCAAGAGCAGAAGCATTCCTTACTGTTTGTTTCCCTTGCTTAACGCAGTGTAATTTTTAGTAGGTCTCACAAGGAAGTATTTTAGCACTTCTCTGGGTCTGGACCAGCCTTGCCTTTTCTTCCCAGCATGATTGTGTCTAAGGCTGCATTTGATGCCACTCATGCAATAATAATGGGATGAATTGCAATCAGTACCTCTGGAGTGTGGGACAAACCTGAAGAGTAGAGATTATCATTGGTTATTTCCCTGCAGCTTTTAAAACCTGAAAGCATGTAGACCGAAAAAGCATGTAGCTGAACTCGCTTCCCCATTACATCCTATGCATGGCAGAGTAAACATTTGTGGGGCTTGATACAACAATAAAATAAGTTTAAGGCAGGCTCCAGTACAGTGCTTTATCAAAACTGTTTTATTAACATGTGCTGCCGAAACCAGCATGCATGCATTCC
This sequence comes from Coturnix japonica, assembly GCF_054131305.1. NCBI lineage: Eukaryota > Metazoa > Chordata > Aves > Galliformes > Phasianidae > Coturnix > Coturnix japonica. Next base: position 61,863,718 of record NC_140663.1, on the reverse strand, counting down.
ACCTGTTGTCACTGGACGATACCGCAGCCTCGTTACTGTTCACACAGCTAATCCCAGCATAGCAGAGTGGTGGCAGTTCTAAGGATATGTAATATAATATCAGTTTAAGATAGTGATGATAGATAGGTCCTCTTTCAGTATGAATTTGAAAATCCCCATTATGTTCTCTGAGATGAGTCTGTGCTATAATTGCCAATGAGCTGCCATTTTATTCAGGATCTTTGGATTTCTGTTTTCTTTGCAGCTTCCATGAACTGATAGGCTCTGTAGGAAAACTGGTGGGATGCTTCTATCAAACTGAAAGTAGTAACCTATGGACTGATCACTTGGAAATAAAATAACATGGGAATGTCACCTGGCCCCTTTCAGCTGTTCTGTAATTTTAAAAGTGCTTTCATATGTTGGGATTAGGCAAAATCAGGTGCAGCGTATTCTGTAGAAGGAACATGGGCCAGGAAGTGCTCACATTGGCTGGGCTTTTGTGTCCTGACAGAGCATCTCTGCTGTCTTGCTGTTCTCCTAATGTTGTTGCAGAGATTTAGTAAAGAGCAGGCCTTATATTTATCTTTGCCTGTTTTATTTTTTTTTCCTTATACTTCAACCTTTTCAAACATTAATGCAGAAGAGTGCAGCTAGCTGTCTTGGCATCTTCCATTTCAAGAGCAACATCATGCTAAAGTTCTTTTTAACTGCAAGCTTATAGTTAGGGATTGAATATGTTATCATACTATATATTTAAGGAGCAAGGAGAAAGTTGGAACCATGCTGAGAAGGTGAGCTCCATGCTCCTCTGTTCCAGATGCCTGAAGAGCACCTCCAAGTGCTGCAGCCCAGTAGTGCAGTAGCACCATCTGGCATCCCTACCCTTCCCCTCTTCCATCATGCCCTCCCACACTTCATTGGATGTGGCTGTACCTCAAAATGCAAACTTTGTACAAGATGGATAGCAGTGGAGCATCTGTAGGCTTGTTAAGTCAAACTCTGATAAACGAGCTGTACCCAGTGTGTACCTTGCAGACAGCATGCTGGAGTATTCGCTGACCTTAAGACTCAATCAGATCATGTAGGGAGAGTGTGGTTCTGAATGTGACTGCCTCCAACTTCAACAGCTGCGCTTACTGCATAAAGAAAGAGCTGTTAAGCCTGTGCCCTTTGCGCTCTCAGCTCTGTTTCTCTAAGAGGTTTATACATGATTCAAGAAAAATCTGCAGCGGAATAGCTCTACTGGTGTACCAAGCAAAAGGAAATGTTCCTTTGCATCTGAGACTGGTGGCAGCATTTTTACATGGTAACTAACATGCACATTTGTAAACTCTATCATTATGAGTTTGATGGTAAATAGGGTTGTGTTTGTTGTGTTGTGTTTGTTTTGTTGTGGGTTTTTTTTTTTGAGGAAAAACTGTTGATGTGCATCATAGAACTATTTGGATGAGATAGTCAACTTACTCCTGATATTTTATCTGCACACAGGCTGTTTTGGAGATGAGAGCTAAGTTAAAACCAGTAAACCAAAGAGTTTGGTAAAGCTAAGTACCAGAAAAGTTAAAGTGCTTATTCAAGCTTCTCCAAGATCTTGGGATCTGCCGTGCCTAGGAAGTGTTGCAGAATCCCCCCTTGCTTGTGGTAGACTGGCTCAGCCTCATGGGGTTTTCCTGCAAAACCCAGGAGGATAATCCATCTTGCTTTGTTTCAGTGATGATACATCTGGTTGTAGACAGGGTACAGAAGTGATTCATAATGGAAGTGAATGTGAGGGGGGAGAAATTTAACCTAATATTCCCTGAAGTGTGAATTTACCCAGTTGAGCAGATTAGCCTCATTTCTAAATCTCTCAAGAAAATCTTTGGGAAATGACTTACATGAATTTGAACTGTTCTTTGAATTTCAGATGCAGGGGCATCACATTGAGGGAAGCATTTCTGTATTCATATTGTTCTCTTTTCTGTTTTCTTCTATAACACAATCCAGTGACATTATTAGGCTACACAGAAAAGTTGTAAAGTCTCTGGTTGCCATGTGAAATCTGAAAGTTTCTTAGTTTGTTGATCTTTTATAGTCTTCGATTGTGGAACAGATCAACAAAACAGCAATCTTTCTTTCAGGGAGATGCTCAAAAGATTTTTTTTTTCAACTGGAGCCACTTTATTATAATTCAGCATCATGTCATTTTCTGCGTTTTGCAAAAGGCACAGTGCCTAACATTTTGAAATGTTAGTATTGCTTTCCTGAAAGATTTATTTTTAAACATATGATTGTCAGGAAGATAGAATGTTTATGAGTAATATGCATGGGGAAAACAAAAACAATTGGAAAATGGAACACCTTTCTATTTGCAAAGTCCAACGATTTAGAAGAAAGGGAAGTATTTTGAAGAGAACATTGGAATTAATTGCCCTGGCATCTTCTTCTGGCAATGTCTGTAGACACCACTGCAACCTGACAGATTAATTGGCAGCATGCACTAGCCTGTTGCAATCCCGGGTTCACTGATAGTTCTGAGTATGTGAGTGACGGACGGGCTGTTAGGAAGGTTGGGTAAACAGTCCAGACAGGAACACAAACCACTGCCCAAGTATCATATCAGTCCAGCCTGACCATTTCATAAGGCCTGAATAAGTTCAATCTAAAGTGTTCCCTTTTTTCCCCTGTGGCTGCTTCCCGAAACACTGTCTTTTAAGACAGAAAAAGGGCGAAGTTGCCCATGTCTCTGCGCTTTGAGTTCAGGCGGGAAGTAGAGTAAAACAATAATTATATTGCACAAGAGCATGTATCATCTGAACTTCCAGTCCAGCTTTGCAGTCCCAGGGACACAGGGAATTGATGTATTCTTCAGATGTGTATCCAGTTTTATTATGCTCAACTAAAGCAATCTTTTCAACACTACAGAGTTAGCTCATCACTAGGTAATAAGCATGTTTTAAAAAAGACTTGATGGAGTCTGCAACTGTACTGCTTCCAAAAAAAAACAGCGTTATGTATTTTTGAATAACTGACTCAGTAAACTGTTGTGAATTAATTGCTATACAGCTTCCCTATCAGCCCTTTAAACTACCTGCAAACTTTACAGTATTTAATGATTTTCTTGATGCCAATCCTGACATCTTCCCCATGTAGGACAAAACGACACTGGAGACCCTGACTCAGCAACTGGCAGTAAAACAGGGTGAAGACGGGAAGTTTAGCCATGCAATGATGGATTTCAACATGAGTGGGGATTCTGATGGTCAGTACAAATGGCTTCTCCTCATTTCTAGTATTGTATGTATTTATCTTTGTCATCTGGAGGACAGTCTTGAGTGTTTGGGATGTCTGTGGGGAGGTGAAGGGGTTAGTGATATGTGGCTGTGGCAGGAAAAAATGATTCATCATGTGGTGTTTTATGTCTGGAGGTGATTTTTGAACTTCTCTTTTGTATGCTCTACATCTCAGGGAGGAAACAAAAATGTATTTCTGATGGTGAAAATGAATTAAGGAAGCATGTAGGTGTGGGATGAGATCACACAGGAAGTCCATGAATTACAGACTTGGTCATTTTCACAGGGCACACACTCTGTCTCTGTAGGAACTTGTCTGGGTTTGATGAAGCAGGCTTAATGTTCTTCTCTTTCTCTGCAATTGCTTGTGTTGTTATGAAGAGATAGGCATTAAAACAGATATTCAAATGTCCACTTGGTACCCAGAGGCTTGATTAGGAGGAAACACCTGATGTTACCTTATATCTCACCATTACCATCACATTCTGTAAATAAGAAAGGAAGAAAGTAAATATATCTACACTGATAAGTGTTGATTTTAAGTTATTAAGTGGTAAAAGATGTTTTCAAAAAGCTGTTGAATGCTTTATCTTGAAAAATATGGAACACTTCATCAAGTCTGTGTTATGTGATGCTGAGTCAACAGAAAAAACTAAAAATTAGACATTAGACAATATATGGCATTTCCTACTTCTTCAAATAAAAGAAACAGCACTAACCCATTGAGAACATTGACTCATTTAATGCACAGCACTTCTCTTAGGCTACTCAAGCCAGAAGCAGCTGTATAATTAAACACAAGTTGGGAGTGATTTTCTTTCTCTTTTTAGGAAGTGCAGGAGTTTCAGAATCAAGAATTTATCGGGAATCCAGAGGGCGTGGCAGTAATGAGCCCCATATCAAGCGCCCAATGAATGCATTCATGGTGTGGGCTAAAGATGAACGGAGGAAGATCCTTCAAGCCTTCCCTGACATGCACAACTCCAATATCAGCAAGATACTAGGTAAGTTTGGTGTCATTTATTTTTCTTGTCACAAAACTCAGCACTTGTGATGGAATAAAGCGGAGCACCTGATACAACTGTGAATAACTATCCTTAGGTTGTCTGTTTAGCTTGCTGGCTACTGCATCAAGAACAGCAGCTATACAAGTTGCCGCCATGCTGCCCAGTGTAATATGTTGACCATAACCTGAAGTGCTCCTGTATCTTTGTAATTACTCAGGTTGTGGTGTTGATTTTGGTGTGAAGACATGAACTAATGGATTCATTTTATTAAACTGTTGATCAAGCACAGAATGACTGCTATCATGTATTTGCCCATGTATTTCATCTAACTAGAAGCACACCACAGTATTTGATTTGTGCCTTAGCATTGTCTGTTCAAAGCAGTGATCATAGGGAAGAGATCCTAAAATACATCCTTTTTATTTTATACACTAACAGTTATAAATTATTCTTACTATGTTCCTGTTACACTATTTTTTTCTCAGCACACTGTCTCTATCACAAGCTGCTTTTTTTTTTTCTAAATATTCTGAGAAGAATCCTGAAATCTAAAAAAAAATTTCAGAATTAATTCCCATATCCTCTAGTCTTCACATCCCAAGCAATATTTGTCATGAGTATCACCTAACAAATTTTATGCCATAGTCTTCAAATTTTTCTGTTCTTACTCAAATTCCCAGGACAACATTCTGTCTTAAGTTATTCTTGTGTGAGACACTGAATGATACTGAAAATGAGTAATGGGGGATTTTTGAGGCCAATGAATTACTCTTCTGCAGAAATAAATAAATATATATCTGTGACCAACTCAGAGATGATGCATTTTTACTGATATAGACTATGTTACAGAATGTAAGAATACATCCTGCCACTGGGTAGAAGCTTAACCAGAGTCCTTGATTAGCTGGGCTACATGTCTGTCTGGTTTTGCAGACAACATGAGACATTTAACGTGATGATAATGGCACCATTAACCAGGTGCAGGGCTGGTAAATATGCTGAGTTTAGTCTGGTCAAAGATTTCATGTTCGGCTTGATTAGGGTGGTGTTATGAGAAGTTTGCAGAATGCAAGTGGAAATTAGATAAAATTGCTTGGAGAGGCAGAATGCATTGGCTGTGGATGGCAGATGTGATGAAATTAACCCATGATTAAAAGGGTGGTACACGATGATTAGATTAGTTGTGGGAGCAGGATTAGAAGGGTAAATTGTTTATGTTGATGTTAAAATAGCCATATACTGGTTAAAAGGGATTATACTGGTTACAGGTGTATGATGTGATTAGGCTGAGAACAGGGCAGTAATGGTTTTGGGCTGTTTCTAAATTGAGAGAGGGCCTGGTTAAACCTGTTTTAAAATAATCAGCTTCAGAAATCTACAAGATCATTTTGAATGGCCCTTTTCATATAGAAAGTACAAAGAGAGCTTGATGTTTTCCCTCTTAACTGATTGTTTTGGATAACAACCTCCGACAGCACGCTGCTAATTCATTCTGCTTAAAACAGGCGTTTGAGCTGGGCTGACATTTTACGCAGTCTCTGGGGATCCTGGTTGACATTTTAAAGGGCTTCTAAGCATTTTATAATACCCTAAAATCTGGTTTTAATAAGCCATTCTGCTGAAATTGTTAACATAAGGAATCACCTTTTACTATTTGGCGCTAGATCAGGGAGATATGGGGACATCTTTTTCTGATTAGATATACAGTAGTTGGAGTAAAATGTGCAAATTCATTACAGATCCTGTTGAGGTGACAGACAGTATAGCTGACTCCAAACTCTTTACTGTTTCGCTGTCAGATATGGGAAAAAGCAAGGTTTAAAGTAGGAAGAGATGATGTTTCTATTTCCTTCCAGCATCGTGTTTGATATACTTTTTTTTTCCTCCTCTGCAATAAAGAGGGATGCCCAATGTCTTCTTCCCTGGCAGGAATGTTGCAGAGGTCTTCCCTCAATTGCAAAAGGCCAATCTTTTGAAGTCAGCAGGGAGCTCTCTGTTAACTAGCATAGGGTGAGCAGCCAGAAACTCACAGTTCAGGCAAGTATTAGGGGCTCTTTATTAGAACTCTGCCATTTTTCCTTACTGTTTTTTAAGCAGTGCTGTTGCTGCTGAGGTCAGTGAGCTCGCTGTCACCAGGAATGGCTTAGATGGGTTGTCAGCCATTGAGGGTCATTTTTATAGTAAAATGGGAGGAGAAGCCCTTCCCAGCACTCGCATTCTCTGGGGATTATGTTTGACACTGTGCTATTATGTTTTGAGCATAAAAATTAGGTACATGGATTTGTCACTAAATTCATCTGTGCATACGTTTGTCATCCATCTGTTCATTGCAACTTAAACGTGTGGGTAATTTTATTTTTTTTTAGTAAATTGTTTAAAGGAAGTGCTAAAACGGGTTTGCTGGACCCTATCAATTTAATAATGCATTGTTTAGATATTTTTGTAAATATTTTAATTAATTTCACTGAGAAATTTACATAAGGCAATTAGAAGGAAATCAGTACCTTCAGAAATGTTTTCATGGATGTGCATGTGTGTGAATGCAGACATATATGTATGTGCTTGCGTGTATACCTGTATTTTTTAAATGTAAGATCAGCCTGCTGCAGATACCCAGATTGAAAGATGTCAGTCCCATAGACTAAAAGTTAGGCAAAGTTACAAGCAGCTGAAAATTCTCGCTGGAGAAACTTGGCTTGAAATTGGCAGTCGGCAGAGCTATGAGCCCCACTGAAGCACAGGCACGTGTGCAGTGATGGGTGTCTGTCTGTCTGTACTGCCAATCCCTGCTCAGCTGGCTGGCTGTTCTCACTGTCACCAGAAATGCCTCACGTGGGCACGATTCTGAACTGCCCTAGCTTGTGCTGGTGCTGCAAAGTCTAGTGATTTTATCGTTTATTTTCTAAACACTTCAGGCACCAGATCGGGGAGGGCTGTGTGAGAATCCTACCCGTCATTATGCATGTGTGTAGGGAGGGGACGGGCTCATGTTTTTGTACTCAGAGAGAAAAGCCTTGCATACTTGACCCACTCGGAGCTTTCCAACGCAGATGGTGAGCAGAAAGCTCACCAACGAGTGTAAATCTTCCCTTAAAAAGAAACATTTTTCAAGATTCTTCAATTACACCTTATCTGGGCTTGGGCTGGCACTTGGCATAGGTTCCTGTGCCTGCATGTGTGTGTTTATTGACATATAAAAAACTGCAGATAAATGTATTGCAGATATATTTTGTCCAAACACAAAGTACTATCAGCCAGCTTAGTGTGCTGACTGATGATCCTTATTCATACCTTAGCTTACAAATGCAAGGCTCCGAGTAGTAGATTCTTCAGAATTTCAGAAGTTTTATTAAGACCAGTTAGAGAGCTGCTTGAATTTTGCATAATTAGTAAGAAAACAAGTGAAAATGCTTGAAAGTAAAAACCTAGGGTTCAGCATCAGAAAATGTGCCCATTATCAGCTTTTATTTTGACATTGCTGTTTGTTTAATTATTTATGACACATCAAAACATTCTAGTAAATGATATTAAATGTATTTTGTAAAAAACAATAAAATCAGAGTAAGTTTTGATATCACTGCAGAAGGCAGCTATTAAAAATTTGCTAGGAAGAGAGGTGAGACTGCCAGGATTTTTGCTGTATTGAGTTTACAGCTTAGGAAGGAAAAACATAATGAGTGACATTTATGTATAAATATTGTATGTGTAACTGCGTGTACAAATATTATGCATCAAAATTTCAATTTTTATGGCCCCGATCCTGCAAAGACTTATGTGTTTGCCTTACTGCACCCACTATTTACAGAACTTTTCACGTGAGGGATAGGAATCTGTCTGCTCAGGTCTGACTGTAGGATTGCAGCGAGATAGTGCGGTGAAACAGGAATTATGCTGGTATAGGAAAAAAAAAACATCATGACAATTTTGCAACTACTGATTTTAATTTCGATCTTTCTCTGTGTCAGTCTCAAAATATACCTGACTATTAATCAGCCCCTGAGCTGCAGGTCCCCTCACAGTATGTGAAGCAAACATCAAGATTTGTTTAAGATCTGTGATGTTTTTAGCTTTGTTATTCATAAATAAAAACTGTTTAATCGGCAGGAACTGGGGCTGGAGTTGTTTTTTTAAGGCACGAGGACTGCGGCATGTCTGTGGTTAGAGGGCTTTACTAAAATTCGTTACTTTCTAAATATGCTAAGAAGCCAGTTTGCAGATGTCCAAGAGGCAGACTTTGAAAGTAGGCATCTTCCTGTAAGAACTATGTCAGCTTTGCCGTTAATTTTTGACATCATTCAATCCTATCTATACTTCTATCTTGTGCGCTAAACCAGCATAAATAGGTTTCGAATGTTTTGGCAGTCTCCATGTGTTTATCATGGTATCGTTTAGCCCAAAATCTAAGAGGCACTACAAGTGGAAAGTTGGTGTCACTTTTTCTAGTCACTTCCTCGGCCAGAAAAAACATGGGATAGTTTCTCTGCAGGAGACAAGGCTTCTGATGCAATTCTGTAGGCAGAGGTTGGCTGCCCCGCATAACAAAGTGCCGTGTCAGGGATGTTCACACTGAGCTTCTGGATTTGTATGGCATACAAGTGCCATGTAGCAGTTTCAGATTAAATCCTGGAAAACATCTACTTGCACTCATATTAGAATGGAACCATAGAACGATAGAATGGTTTGGGTTGGAAGGGACCTTAGAGACAATAAGCTAATAACAGCTGAAACAATGAAGTGTCTCTCATTCCAGAACTAGCTGGGGTATCTCTGTGCCTTATATGTGAAAAGCCTGACAGTTTTTTACTCCACTTGAATATTTGCCAGGAAAGGGCTATCCACAGCTCCTCCTCCAAACAAAGATGCCATGATTTCCAACCAATTGTCACAGGTGTGATGCCAGCCAGCTTGGATCACTGCCAGACTGCCAGCCCTTTACTCCAGAAGCTCAAATGGCACCTTGAAATAAAGATTCAAAGAATGATGGGGAAAATGGTGTGTCAGTGGCCTGAAGGGATCTTTCTAGAGGGAACCAGACTGTATTCTTCTCTGGGAAGGGATAGCTGTTCTCTCTATATTGAGAGTCCTGGGGGCACAGTGAGCTAAGACAGGCCTGACTAATAGCATGAGCTAAGTGCAGTATGAATAACCATGAGAAATGAAGAACAAGAGGAAGTCAAGTATGACATATGACGTTGTGGACCCATTAAATTGAGAAACTATTCAAACTTTCTTTTTCTTTCTTTCTTTCTTTTTTTTTTTTCCCCCCAATAGAAAAGTGGTCTATTTTCCAGTAAAATTTTCCTTCTGTGCCACATGTTTCACAGCTTGGACCATTCCTGTTCTTTGAAATGTATCTTACCCTGAAGCACTTCTGTAGTCCATGGAAAAATAAAATAGGATAACTAATTCAATAAATTTTACTTTCTGTTCCCATACTACATCTTTTAAGCAATATTAGTTTGTAATTTTCAGGAGGTATTCGAAAAAAAAATTATGCAGTCTTCATTATTTCCGTGGCTCAAGTATCCGCATTAGCATAGGCAGAATGTCAGAAACTGGGCTGCCAGCAACCAAGCCATAGTGCAGCTCTGTGCAGAGGTGTTCCAATATCCCTGTGCTCTTCCTTTTATGACACATACTAAATTCTTTGTTATGTTAGAGCTGGCAGTGCTCACCAGGACTTGGTCTTGGAGTTAACACCCTGCTGAGACATATGGGATAGCTTATAGCTGTTAAAGGTATTGCTTCAGGGTCTTTGCAGGTTCTTGTGCCCAGCAGCATACTATTTATGATCAAATCAGATTTTGCTTTTCATGAACGTAGCAGCTAGAAACATGTTATTTGTTATGAAAGACTGAGCTGTTAGACATGCATGTATCCAGAGTAGATTCAGCCATAGTGAGGCATGGCAATCAAATCACAGCACCTGGGAATGCTGCCTCCCCTGTAACAGGAGGGGTAAGCTAAACTGTGGCCAAAGGAAGCTCCCAGCGAAGTAGACTTGACATACCTAAGGGGTTTCTTGCAGTTCACTAACATACACTGCTCAGTTTTTTAGTGTCATGGATTGCTCGTTATCAGGATAATGCTATTATTGATCACCTGAAAAAAAAAACCACATAATAATGGATAAAAGTTTCCATAAAATAGTGAAAGCCTCCAGTATCATCTCTGTCTGCCTCATGGCCATACTCAAGAAGTTTACAAGTGAAATGCAAACAAGACCTGACCCTTGTCTGGAAGCTCTGACAGATTCCCAGCCCAAAGCAATATGACCGTCGGTATCTTGTTCCAAGTGACCTACTTGCTTCTCTGCCTTTCAGTGCTTGTGAGGGAGCAGAACCTCATTTCTTGTTCTTTTTCTTTTGTGACAGGATCTCGCTGGAAAGCTATGACAAATCTAGAGAAGCAGCCATACTATGAGGAACAGGCCCGACTCAGCAAACAGCACCTGGAGAAGTACCCAGACTACAAATACAAGCCAAGGCCGAAGCGCACCTGCCTTGTAGATGGCAAAAAATTACGCATTGGCGAGTACAAGGCTATCATGCGCAACAGACGTCAGGAGATGAGGCAGTATTTTAATGTTGGGTATGAGACCTTTAAAAACTACCATTCATTTCAGAAAAGGAAAAAAAACAAAAAACAAAAAAAAAAAAACATTTTCAGGGAGAATTCTTAATTCACTGTGGTAAACGATACATTTTATTGGCAAGAAGATTATATATTGCTAGCGGAATGTGAAGCTTATACTTTCAAACAGTGTGTTCCAGGAGGAAGTTAGGCAGCTAGGGATTTTTTGTTGGCTCTGCTGTATGTTCATCCTACAGCTTCAGCCAGCTGTCTCATTTCCACACCGATCATGCAAAAGAAAGAAAGAAAAAAAAAAAAAATAAAGCTTTAGAGTTTCCAATGAAATGTAAGTTTTCTAATAAAGTTTTTTGAATATTACTTTATTATGGGGCCTCAGAGGGTGTATCTGAATCTGTGGTAGTGCCTATTGATCCAAAAGCCAAAAATACAAGTTCGTGTTCAGTATGATCTATGGCAAGTGGTCTGTAAAAGGACTGCTGAGCATACTGAACTTAAGCTGGAATACGGACTTGGCTCACTTAATTCATATCAGACATGAAGTTGCATCCATTGTTCATCCTGATGGCACTTGTCGTACTAGGGAGTGGATGTCTTCCAATTCAGTAAGCAAAACGCTTTATGTAGGGTATAAATTTCAAGAAGACTGGTTCTGATAAACACTTAATAGATCAGCTTGATCGGCTTGATATGATCAGGCTGAAATCCATCTGCAAAACTCACGTCTTTTCCTTCTGCAGATGCTCCTTAGTTTTGCTTAAAGCAGATCTAAACAATCAGAATTATTCAGTAATATTCCTTTAATCACTCCAGAAAATTAAAATACAAACACTGGTAAAAATAAAAATAAATAAAATAAAATAAAATAAGAAGTTAAAAAGATGGAAAAACAGCAACAAAAACAAGCCTCAGAAATAATGGAATTTACCTTCTGTTTCATCTCAGGCTGAATTCGGAATCATATTAACTGCACCAAGTTGCATATCTCCCTAGTTAATGACTAGAAGTAGCAATAAAGGAGAGAAAATCTGTCCAGCAACTGTTAAGTGTCATCAGACTGTGTTTTAAACAGCTACAGTGTGCATTGTTATAATAAGCTGCTCAGCAGAGAAATTTGAGCTGCTTAACCCTGTGGTGCTGGCAGGTCCAGTGATCCCAACGGTAAGCACTGAAACAAACACAGGGAAGTCAGCCAACATTTGGCATCAAGAGATTAAAAAAAGAGGAGGGGTGCTTTCTGGAAAAGAATAGGTAGCAACAGAGCCCCCAAAATACTGCTTATCTGGTTAGCATGCATGCTTCATCATGGGAAAAAAATTAACCTTGTAACGCTCTGCATATTATTCAGCTTTCCAAACAAGGCTGACATTGAAATCAAGACGTTTCTGGAGATAATTTACACTGAGGCAATTAGTGCACGGAATCTGGGGTGAAATCTTTGTAGGAGCTACTGACAAAGAGGCCAATGACCGCAGTGGGGTCAGTGTTTTATTCTGGGAGTCCCAGCACTGCAGCTGCATTCCTGGTTTTGGTTCCCCATCTGCAGCATCGCCCTGCACAGGTCATTTGGGGCTGAACTTCTGAACACAAATCCAGCTCCTAATTGCACCCTAAAGTAAGTGATGGGGTTTTTTAAGAGCTCTCGCTGTGCGAGCTGCTGGGACATCCTGTAAACTTGCCTGAAAACAGCACAATGGGAAGGACTGAGCATTTTTTGCAACTCTTGTGCTTAATGTTTTTGTGTCTTAATGACCTCATCTTTAATGGTGGTGTGGTAAACACACCTCATCCTCCAGAGTGGACATCCTGTAGAAGTGGAAAAATACTGTTCTTAAATTATTTAATATTTGGAAAGCACTCTGAAAAGCACCATTTAAGTGCAAAGTATTCCTATTGTTAAATATTAAAAGCAATTTAAGTGTGCTGAATCTTGTTACAGAAATGCTGACTCCAGAAAACAAAGCCTTCCTATTGAATTAAGAATAAAATGCAAATTAGATCCGCTCCCTTCTGTAAGAGCTGTGTCTTCAGCTGAGACAACTTAAACTTGTTTCAGCAACAAGGAAATAACGATTATACTGACAGCGGCCTCGCTTGAATGGCAGGCAGGAAGTAACTGAAAACACAGCTAGCAATTCCAAACAAATGTAAAGCTCTTTGGCTAAGGAGAGTCTTTCAGGATCACTGTACTGTGTGGGGCTTACTGTACAGCCAGGGCACAGCCAGGCAAGGGAACAGGGAAAGGTTTCATTCTTAATTACGAATGTTCATCTCAAGAGACTCTGCCCTGTCTCCTGTGGCAAGGCTTTTCAGTACAGATGGACACACCGCTGATGACATTACAATGTGCAGCATGTACTGAAGAGTATTACTGCAATGGAATTACTTCATGCAGCAAGGAAACAAAAGGAGCATGAATTTTAAACCTCTGGGCTTGTTGGGACCCTGAAGCTTCTCAGGGAAACAAACGCTGGTATAACACAGCTAGTGTTCTTGATGCAAAGGGAATTTCTATGGCCTGGAATAATTCGTCTTTCATTGCTGCAGACAGGTTTCCAAGGCTTAGATGCTATATAAAGGCATCTTATAGAGGATTTGCTCAAATGCTCATGTTGTTCGCTTGCTTTTTATTTATTTTTAAATAATGCATGCTTCCATTTTAAGTCTGGCTTTTCCCAGTTTTATCCACCCTGCTTCAAAGTTTCTGTTTTTCACCAGTTTTACTCACTCTGGTAACTGTCACCTTCCAGTGGGAGGCCGTTACCCACTTGGGCCCCAGAAAGCCCACTGCCCTTCTCTATAACAAGGGCCAGGTCCAGGTGTTACCGTGCAGTAGACTTCTCTCATCAGAGAGGCCTTTCCTTTCTCCTCATCCAAAGTTACTTCCCTTTGCTTTGCAGACTGTCCAGCCTTAGCTTCATTTATCCTGTTAGCAAATTTTTATTTCTAATCCTTTCAACTGCTTGTGATTGTTTAAGAAGATTTTCAAAATGCATGGTTTTGTGAGGTAGTCCATGACTGAAAGGGTGCTTGCTTCTTTCTGGCTGCTCAGTAAAGAAATTTGCGTCACAGGCTGATAAGCTGAAGCTGTGTGGTTCAGGTGTAACTGAAGAAGTTCACAAAGGTTGAATTTCCTTAGCAGTGAAGTTGGTTTGGGCTCACTGTTCACGTCAGGAGCATCAGTTGGTGAATCTGGAGTATTGATACCAGGGTAGTCATGTATGGGCCATCCAGAAGCTCCCTCTGAATGCTCAAGAGCGCATGCTAATGGGTTTGCCAAGTGCCATCATACTTGCTCTCTCTCTGCTTCTTGCAGTACTCAAATGTCCTCTTCCTTCTTCTCCATTGCAGGCAACAAGCACAGATTCCCATTGCCACCGCAGGTGTCGTTTACCCAGGAGCCATCGCCATGGCAGGAATGCCTTCCCCACACCTGCCCTCAGAGCACTCAAGTGTGTCCAGCAGCCCCGAGCCCGGGATGCCTGTCATCCAGAGCACTTACGGCATCAAAGGTGAGGAGCCCCATATCAAGGAAGAGATGCAGACCGATGACGTCAATGGAGAAATCTACGATGAGTATGATGAGGAAGAGGATGACCCCGATGTGGACTATGGCAGTGACAGTGAAAATCACATTGCGGGGCAAGCCAACTGATCAGGGTCCAAATACCATGTGACCCGCAGGACTTCAAGGAGAAAAGAAAAAATAAATAAAGCCCCATCTGGTTTATCCTTACCAGTGGCCAAGCACATTAACTTTCTCATACACTGACTGTTACTTTAACTGTTAGTCTTAACTAGTTGGGACATCAGCTGACTAATAGACATCAGCCTGCATCAGAAGAAAAAAGGCTCAGAAGAAAGGAAACAAAGACAACGACAACAACAACAGAATAATATAAGCTATGGGTAAAATAATGCCAGTAATTCAGCTGCTATACCCAAGCACTGAAGTCTTACCCGTCGACCTTTTATTATTATTATTTTTTTTTTCAAATAAACTTTATGGCTGTTTGTTCTACAATGTTCTAGAAATTCTCACTCAGGTACACAGTGCCAACAAGTGGCTTGTGAATGTGTTTTGTTGTTTTGTGCTACAGTTTAAAGAGAAATAATTTTTCTTTTTTTTTCCTTTTTTTTTTTTTCTTTTCCTTTTTTATTTTTATTTTTTTGGTAATGCACCTGACAGGAAAGAAGAAAAAGATAAAATTCCTTTTTCCCCTTCTGTCTCCTCCTTCTCCTCCCTGGCACGTTTGGGTCTGAAGCGTGTGTGTGTGTGCGTGTGCGCGTGGCTGGCAAGGAAGGAAGTGGGGAGCCTGTTTCTGTTAACCCCAGCAAGCAATTATTTCCTTTCAAGAGAGAACTTCTCTTCATCAGTTGCACATCATACTGAGTCTTTGAGCAAGTGCCAAATTTGTACTACAGCGCTGAACTAGTCCAATTTGCTTTATTTTATTTTTTGTTGGTCTTTGTTTTTGTTTTTCTTTGGGTTTCCTTTCTCTTCCTGCTCTATCTCAAGTTAGGACAGTGTTGTATCTTAGACAATCCCTTGAAGAACCTGATATACCAGCAGCTGGTGAGATTATATTTTTGGTTTTGGTTTTGCTTTTTAAAGGAAACTGTAGGTGCCATTCTCAGGTGAAAAAGAGAGAGAGAGAGAGAGAGAGAGCATAAGAAATTTAGAGAAAAAATATTTTATGATCTTGGATTTTCATGTGTGCGTGTTTATGGTACTAATAAGAATAATATTGGACTATTGTGAGCAAAAAGCATGTTCCAGAATGAAATCCCGCACCCTCCGAAGGACTTGGTCTGCAAAGAGCTTTTGCTTTTCATTTACACTTCAAGTGGCAGCATACAGGACATAACAAAAAGATTGTTCAAAATAGGGTTTGTTCAACACACGACAGGGCAGCTGGAGATGTAAACTCCTCACTGAGTGTAATTAGGCTACCGTGATGTCCAGTGTTAATGAACTCGTACCTGCAGGGCTGCTGAGCACTGATCGCTGATTCCAAATGCAATTGCGTTGTGGTTTTGGTGTTTTTAACTGGCATTATTTTTTTTTTTTCTCTCCTTTGCACTTGCAGAAATCCATTTTTCTCAGTGGGATGTTTTTAGTAGGTAGAAAAACTGATAGATACAAAGAGATTTTTGTTTTCAAAGTCGAGAAAAGAGAACCCAAGCCTTTATGGTGCTGAGTTTCCCTAGATACTGCCTCTCACAGGTTAAAATTTGTCTCTCGGGCTGTGTTCCTTCCAGAGTTGTCCTAGAGCCCCTGGGTACGTTGTTGTGCAACTTTGCCTTCCTTGGGCAACAGCAGGCAGGGTGAAGAAGGTAGATTTACACAAGTGTGATGCTGAGCATATGTTAGCCTGTTGTAATTTCAACAAGGTAACAGAGCATTATACTTTATTTCAGCTGAAGAGCATAAATACAAGTGAGTTACAGAATCTCTTTTCATCTCTGCACTCTCCCTCTAGAAAGACAGCACCCACTTTCATATAGCAAAACAGAAGCATTTGATCCAAACCAATTAACCAATCAAAAAGGCTACCTCTGGTTTCAAACAGCAGCTGTCCAGTAGATCTGCGTAGTCCCAGGGTCATACTGAGAAGAGCCTTCTTCTGGGTCAGTTTTCTAATACCACCTTTTTATTGCTCACTGGTAAATCCGTGCTGCCAGAGAGGCTCATTGCCAGCATTCCCTTAGTGGAAATAGTCTCGTGAGTCTTTGTACCAGCCAGATCTCAGCCCGAGGGTTTGCCAGAACCAGCATGTTCAGTTCTTGGCAATGCTGATTTTGCAAATTTACCTTCGCGACATAAATTTAGACATCATGGTAACATGCAGGGCAGAAGGGGCAGGCAGCAGGAGTGCTTGGAGAGGAGGACATTGGGTCTTTCCTGCTGAATGACCGCTTGAAGTGTAACTTGACCTGTGCAGACCTTGCACAAAGCAAACAAGCAAATGCCATTGAAGAGTAGGACAATACTCCAACAAGCAGTTTGGACGTGTGATACTTCTAACAGGCGACATCTGTTTTGTTTTTCTCCTTGTTTTCCCTTTTTGATGTCCACCTCTGCCTCACAAAAATTCTTTTCTATTTTCTCTCTCTCAGAAGATTTGCTCTGAAGTTATGCTTGGAGTAGCTGATCATATCCTCCATGTCAGAGAGGGTTCTTTTTGTTTGTGTTTTATGACTGTGGTTATTTTTTTTGTTTGGTTTGGTTTGTTTTTTGTTTGTTTGTTTTTTTCAGTTGAACTGCCTCTTCTTGCTAGTGTTGTAATGGTAATTATAATAATAATAATAATGGTCAGCTGTTCCCAGATTAGTAAATTATGTATAATTTATTTTATCCCCCCCGCCCCCCCTCCCCCTTCCTGTTTTAACTTTATTTTATTCTGTTCTAATTTGGCAGTGCAGCAAATGAAGCTGTTAGGCTATTTAAAATGGATACCCCTTCCCACCTTGCCTTTTTATATATATATAAATATATATATATACATATGAAAAGAAATAGCTTCTTCTTCTGCTCACACCATTCCTCTTTCTGTTATTTTAATTTTGGCCCCAGCCATGTCAACTTCTGATGTTTTATTATGATGGAGTGAATTAATGGGAGTGTTGTTTTCAATCTTAATTAACTTCTGCTCTCTCATCACTCATTTTAGTTATTTAATTACACCAGTCATCTAGAGCCAATTTTTTTGAAGCACTCTGTTTAGATAAGAAGTAAAAAAAAAAAAAAAAAGTAAAAAAAAAAAAAATAGGCAATTGTTTTTATATCATTATTATGTACAATGTGAAAACAGATATTTGCTCCTTTTTTTTTTCTTTTTTTTTTCTTTTTTTTTTCTTTTTTCTAAAAACTTTTAAAATTTGTTCCCTGTCTTTGTGAACAAATTACTTCTGACTCTTGTGGGTTCACCTCACATTTGCTGGATGCTAAATTTCCACCACATTATAGAGACTCTCTGGTTTAACGGTGTAATGTTGGGCTACCAGAATACTTTGTTTTAGCTCCAGGTAGGTGCCACTGCAGCAAACATGACTGGAGTAGGCCTTGGATGTGTGGGCTAGAAAGCCAGCCTCGGTGAAGTCAATGGGACAAAGTTCCCTTCACTTCAGCCAGGCCAAATTTCAGCCCCAGACTATGAGCAGTGCTGCAGGAGATGCTCTGGAGATGCTCTAGAGGTGGCCCCATCTCAGTCCGGTGCTGGAGCAAGGCTGGTGTTAGGGCAGTAGAGCGAGTTCTGTGTTTGCTGTTCACCATGTGGGCCTGGGCTAAGGCTCGGGCCAGTGCTGGGTTTGTCATCTGCACATTTCTGTCTGAGGGACTGTGCTGGAGCCTGCATTTGGTCAGGTTGGTTGAAGGGGTAGCTGGAGTGTACTGCCCACCACCTGTGTTTTGATACTGAACCTGATACAGCAATGTTAAAATGAAAAACAAAAACAAAACAAAAAAAAAAAAAGAACAAAAAAAAAAAAAAGAAAAGAAAAAAAGGAAAAAAAAAAAAAGAAAGGCTCTGGGATCCCAAACCAGCAAAATACTTGCACCTGCGCTAAGGTTTTGTTGGGCCAAAGCATGAGTGCCCATATATCCTTCAAGTAGAAGACCAGATTTGAATATGAGGCCCTGTTTGTCCCTCTTTCAGTTCTCAAACAAAACAACAACAAAACAACAACAACAATAACAACAACAAAAAAAAAAAAACCAGAATGCATAAAAATAGATCTTGTTTCTTTTTTTTTTTTTTCTTTTTTTTTTTCTTTTTTTTTTTTCCTGGGTTCTGTGTCCCCAGAGCACGTAGGCAAACCAGGTTAGAAGAGGTTGGGCTTGTATTAACCTCCAAGCATGTGGAGGCCATTCTGCTGTGGCGGCCCTGTGCTCCTCTCTGACGTCGGGGAGCCTCTTGCATCAGTGCGCTCAGTAGCTGAGAGAAGAACAATGCCAGCAGTGGGGAAAAGGGGAAAAGAAGAGAAAAAACTGAGACACTTGCTTCTAAGCTCAATTAAATAACACAGAGCATATCCTTTTTCAATTTATTCATGCCTTATATTAGTAAAATAGGATTTTTAAGTGCATTTAACATCTTTATTTAACCGTTCCGCTGTATTAATCAGGCCCCCAGAAAAGAACACTGGCTATTATTATAGCATTTAATTAGTTTTGTAACCAAATCCTCTTATTACAAATGCATATGGAAGAAATTCTTTCTTCGAAGACATTATTTCAAAGATTTGGTTACTGCAGTAGACTCTCTCTTTAATTAAATCATTTTTTAGAAAGTAAATTGTCTTTAACCTTTTTACAGCACATTTTCAGAGCTTTTTCTTTTTAATCCAAAGAGATGAGCTGTTATTGTCCCCGAAGAAGCCTCTGACATCACGTTTATAACATCAAAAATAATTATACTCCGTGGAAACGTAGACCTAACTTAGCAAGGATTCATCTGCTAGAATGAATGGCAACTATATAATATCCTGTGCATTTAAGGGCATGATTTATCAGATAGGAAGTATTTTTGTCTGCCCACTTCTTGACAGAATCATATCTTCAGTTTTGCAGAGCAATGTGTGTAATTCACTGGATGTGGATTCAAGTGTATCCTCAATTCACAGGGCATGGGCTGGATGTTTAGCTTGGTTTATATTTACATTCTTTCAACTTTATCTTAACTTGTCAGTTTCCCAGATTGAAGAACATGTCAAGTTCATTTTTTTTCTACTGACTGATTTCTCTACTCCCCAGTGTTTTTGTCACTGGTTTGATGAAGCAGTATTTATATAGCTCCGTTGGCTCTAAAGCTCTTACTCCTTTAACGTTTTTGGATTTTACAAGTGAAATGAAAATAGAAAAGAAATAGAGACAATCAAATGCCTGGAGCTTAAAACAAAGTATGCGCAACCTACCATCTCACTTGAAATTTAATAAAAGAAATAATTATGTAAATATAACATAGAGTTATAGATTTATATTTTGTTCATAACACATAGTGTAATATAAGTTGTATATTTTCATGTTTTGGTTTTATGTTATCATTCATGCCACAATAAATGAAAAAAACAGGAGTTGATGTACTCTTTAAAAAAAAATACACCGTGGGTTGCCACCGTCCTGGGTTTTTGGTTGTTATTTTTTGTTTGGTTGCTTTTTTTGTTTGTTTGGTTGGTTTTTTTGTTTTTTGTTTTTTGTTTCCTTTGCATTCCCCTTTTTCAGTATTATTGCCCTGCAAGGCACCAATAAAACAGCAAATGTGTTCTTTACCTATACTGTGTTCTGTTTCCCACTTATTGTAGTGAAGATTGCGCTATTTAATTTTGTTGCTAGCAGAGCAAAACAGCTGGGCTCAAGGAGCAAAAAAAGATTTCAGTTCAGCTTTCCTGTCCATTCCAAAATTCAATCTTTTCAACTTACACAGGAGAAGAAAAGTCACTCTGTCTTTAAAATACCAATATTAAACTAGAAGAAAAAACTGATTCTTCAACAGTGCGGTGCAGAACTATGATGACAGGTGCCACTCACTGAGCAATTCCCAGTTCAGAGTCAAAGCTCTTCCTACACAGAGGGGTTTGAATCCAGAGGTTCAGAGCATGCCCACCTTCCCAGCTTGTTTGCTTTCTGCAGGTTTACCTGTTCAGAGATCGAAGCAAACGCTCAATTAAAACACCAATGACACGAAGCTAGGAAAAAAAAATAGCTCTGCTCATAGTTAGTCATAATGTCCCAACATGCTGCCTAAACAGTTCATGGAGTTTTGACAGCAGCATATGGCATGAAGTGGGATGAAATGTATTTGTACCTGTTTTTGACAGTAAGTTATTCTGATGGGTGCTTACTCTTGAGTGCCTACGGCTTGACAGATGCCATTCTATGGTTCCAGATTTCCCGAAGGGGAAAGGCAATATTTGGGAAAGCAAAAGGGGGCACCTGGTGATGGAGGTCCTACAAACCTGCCCACACTTCTGTTACTTTCCAGGTTGCCCTCCACACTCCTCCTGGGATAAGGGGCAGCACTTAAAAACAGCAGCCCATCGGCAAACCAGAGATCTTTTTTGGCAGCTTCGTGTTACAGCCTGTCATGGGAAGCTCAGCCCGGCATCCTTTAGCCCCTTAAAATCCCTTTATCAGAATCATAGAACATCTAAAATTCACACCATATCCTTTGTGTGTTAATCAGTACAATCATAAAGAGAGCACCTGTCTACCATACAGGCCAGAGGAACGACCATGGCCATGCTGGGTAGTGTGGCTGTCAAGTTATGCTATGGTGTCTGCTCAGCATACCTACTGACTCTTCACCTGCTACTTGAGCCAAGATGCTTTGCTTCTTTGCCCTTTTAACAGCCATTGCCCTGTACAAAGCCTACACTGCCAAAACCCACCGTGTCATTGCCCACCAACCCCTGGGATGTCCAAAAGCACTTGGACCTTCTCACTGAGTTGGAGGTGCGTAGGATTTTTAACAGAAGTGGCCAAGGCTGCGAAAATTGCAATAAAGACCAGTTAGACCCTAAAAGTACAACCAAAATGTTAAAAAGGTTTCTAGAAGAGTTATCATGGCCTAGACTTGGGAGGGTGACAATTAATGCCTTCAGCCAAGCTGTGGGATTCTTTTTTTTCCTTTTTTTTTTTTTCCTTCAAAAAAATGCTAAAGCATTCCAGCAGTTGCCTGTAGCAGGAAGGAAGAAAATGAGGATAATTATGGCATTAATCTATTTAAAAAAGAGAGACGTGTGACAATTAGCGCATTCCTACCAAGACAGCAACATACAGAGAGATGTGTGTAGGAAAGTGAAAAGTCCCCCCACCCCCAACCCCAACTGGCAAAAGAGTGTCTTCCCCATGAGGAAGTGTAGGGCTACAAGTTTCGGATCAGCATGGAAGAGCTCTCACCGATAAGCCTCCAATTGGTATACATTCAACAGTATTGCAGAAGAGCAGTGCAGGAGAGAAAGAAGCAGTGGCTGAGAGGCTGGCCAGTGGAAAGCTCATGCTGAAAGGTTCTAGGAAGTCTTCTGAATATGTTTATCAACATGATGTGGTGCGTGCATCTGGTGGGCACGAGGGCTTTTCTCCTCTACTCCAGTCAGAGCTGAAAGCCAAGGCCAGAGAGAACCTACAAGTTCCCAAGGGTGCCTCCAAAATGGCTGCCAGGGGCAGAAGCCAGCCTGTCCTGCCCCACCACTGTATAGGCCAACTCATTCAGTGGGAGGCTGCCATGCAAGAGCAACACATTTCTACCTAGGCTAGTGGGTGAAAACACTGCCCACAGGAACTAGACGGGCTTTACTCCCCTCATAACCCAAACCACTCCATGATTCTATAGTTCTGTGAAATGCAGGAACTGGTCTAGTGCAGCAACACGGGACTGAGCGTGTGTGCATGATGGCAAGGCTCAAACTAAGCCCTGCAAAGCCCCTCCTGTCCCCCCGCCAGAGCATCCCCACACAGGGATTTGTGTCGGTTTAGCTTCATGTTATCAGCGCAACTTTCACAGGCAGTGAATGCCTAACCCACCAAGGATAAATCGATGCCTCCTGTTGTATTTAGCAGAGATATGACTTAAATACAGTAAGTAAATCAAAGTAATTATTTAAAATTAAAATGATTTACGAGACTTAGTCTGAGAGAGCGGAGCGGTGGTAGGAGAAGCGGGGCAGAGAGACGCAGGGCTTCAGCAGGCGATTCCTGACTCTGTCAGAAACTTGCTCTACAACTTCAGGAAAATTACGCAGCCCATCTCCAAGACTGCCATAATAATACCTACTTCAAAGGGGTGTTAGGAGGCTTAATTCATTAATGCCTGCAAAGCACTCTGAGATCTTTGGATTAAAGGCGCTACAGCAGTGCAAAGTATTATTAGCTACAGGAAAAAGCTCTCAGGCAAGCACAGCATTCAATGTCTGCAGCTTATTAAAAAAAAAAAAAAAAAAAAAAAGGGGGAAGGAAAAAACCCCAAAGATGGGCAAATTGTGGGTGGTTTGGTGCTGTTTTTCCCCTGTAGCCAGATTTCCTCTAAGCAGCCCGGGACTTTGCTGAACCAAGGCCAAGGTGATGAGCTCAGGGATCTTGGAGCTGCCTGGCTGGACTCTCAAATGCTTTGAATTTGGGATTCTTTTTATCAAAGAATTCTGACTTTGTGGCTCAAAATCATGTTCAACTTCTTTCCAACATCATATTTACCCATCGAATTGAACAAGATGAAAATAATTTTGCCTTGTACAGGATAGCTGCATTTTAAGAATTCAATTTAAGCTTTCACTCTCTCAAAGAAAAATCTTCCTTTTGACATGGAAGGGGTAAGATTTTCACCACCTGTAATTATTCTGATTCCAGAGGGAGTCAAAATAGACAAAGCAAGGCCTTTTGTGATTATCCCTCCATACAGGTGCTCAACCTACTTTGAGTGCAATTAGAAATGGACAAAATGCACTAAGATATGCCAGACTAAATGGAGGAGCATTCTAAGCGAGTGTCTTGGTCCCAGGTATTTGTTTCTTTCTAACGTTAATTAAGTTTTGAAAGCAAACATCAAAATACAGCTGACTTTTGTATAGGTCCAATTTTGTCTCGTCTTCCAGTTTCTTTGGTGCCCACAGCCACATCTGTGTTGGGGTCCTGGGAACACCGTGGGCAGAGGTGAGCGGGGTTTGGTACCAACACAAGCAGGCCTCACTTGCTGTCATGTTTATCTAGTTGACCAGCTCAGTACAGACTGCAAAAGTTTCCTATTCTTCCTATCTTTGAAACTTTCCAAGTACAACTTCATGACTTAAAAATAGACATAATCAACAGCCCCCCAGAGAAAAGAATGTAACTTAACTGCCTATAATTTTTTTCTTTTTTAATGTTTCTGACTTTGGTGAAGAAAACCTCTTAACTTCACTTTGTTTCCAGGACCCAATGAAAGAGAACACAAGGGAAGTGAAGTATAAGTAAGTGATTCTGGCTCCCAGAAATGCTTTGTTTCTCTGCTGATAGAATATGAAACTTCATGTAGGTGGTGGGTAGAGCCATCATAACCCACTTTCTTCTGACTGAATAAGGGAGGTCAATATATTATCGTATCAAGGAAGAAGAAATTACATAGGCGATTCCCCAACAGACAATAAAGACAATTCTGACAGCATGATCAAAACAACTGTATAACTTTTCTTTTCTCTTCCTGCAGACACACCAGTGTTTAAATGACAGCTGAAAGAGGATGATGGACTAAACACATTATTCCCTGTTCCATCTACTTTTTTATAATAGAAATATATCTTGAAGACTATATTCAAGTTGATCAAATAATAAGTCAATTTGTCAATAAAACAGATTAGGCAACCTGTCTGCAGAGATGATATCTGTCAAACAACATATTTTGTTAATACAGTCTGGAAGCAAATGCCTTCACAAAAGACAATACAAAGAAAACACAGTGCCATTTCTGAATTTATTGAAACACAGCTCTGACTTTGATTTCACTCAGTAATAGATGGTTAGACTTCTTTTTTTTATTTTTTTCCCTAAGTTCTAGTTGCTAGTTAACAAACCACAATTTGGAAAAGACTGGAAATCAGAGTTAGTGGTTGGCTCAGCCTGAATTGACACTGACATATTTCCAAACTTCTCACTGCTGCCTGCCCTGCTCCTGGCCATTCCTACCTGTGAGAGACCAACCTGCCAGATACATCAGTGGTGTGGGTATATGTGAGGAATCTCTGTTTCCTCACGCTCTGTTTGTCCTTCCCCCCTCGCTACCCCTGTTACCAATCACTCTCCAGACAAGCACAGCATCTGCTGATCTGCCTTGTCACATCATGAGCCCTGTCACCATGCCCGCCGGATTTAGCCATGATTCTTTGACACATTTTGTACTCTGATGCAAATCATCCCTTGGAGATGCTGGGCACAAACTGGCCTCAGCCACATGTGGGGGTCTCTCATCTTACCCCATGTGAAGGAACAGAGGGAACACTAGCACCCACAGATGCACAGAATGATCAGCCGCAAATAATGTGGGCCCAAGTAGTATAAGGATCCAACTCTAAGGATCTTATGGTTCTATGAAAAGATTGAAGATCTTTATCCAAAAGATTGATTTGTAATTCACATAAAGCTTGAGTTATTTCATGTAGAGTAAAATAAGTGGCTGGAAAAGGCAAGCACATGGACTTGAAAGTTTCCATTTTGAGCACTGGAAATTTAGATTAATCAGTCTTGTATATTAGCAGAAGTTTTGCCAGATGAAGTTAGAGCCAGCTGTTGTACTTGGGTGGTTCTCGCCTTCTTTCTCCCTCTACTAACATCATGTAGTCCTCAGGAAAGTGGCTGATTCAGAAACTCCCATTCTTCTTTCTCAGTTGGGAAGAAACATGGTAGACCTTAATGAGTTGAAAAGTTAAAGTGAATTGCCTGAGGTTTGATTTCTGTTTGTTTGTTTGTTTGTTTTACATAGAACTAAGCAGAAAACAAAGCAGACAACAACAAAAAGTTCTGCCAGAGAGGAAAGGGCTTTTTCCCACTCAAACTTAGCTTAGCAGACCCAGGCTGCTATTATGAATAAATAATTTGCTATTACTTTCAATAATGCATTGACACATTCTGGGACAGAAGATCTTTCATTCAACAAGTCTTAAAAAATGCTTAAAATGCGGAAACTGCGTTATGAAAGGTATAGATTGATTTAAAAAAAAAAAATAGATCTCCTTGGCAAAGGAGGCGAGTGGATACAAAGGCTGCACTAAAAAGAGAGAGTTGTTAAAAAAAAAAAAAAAAGTAAATGTCAAACCAACCCTGTCAAGAATTTATGTCAAAACATTCATTTTTGTAGTGAAATTTCAGTAATAGTCAAAGACATTCTCATAAAGTATACTGTGCACTTCATTCAGCTTCTTGTAGTGGAGATCACAGTTTACAGATCTGGACGGCACACCCAGTAGGAACCTGAGCTTCCACCATTAGTTTCTCCAGCCCTCCGAGCTTATGCGGCCACATGGCAATGTCAAGAATGCTTAATTATCCACCCAGCCCTACAAACCTTGAAGCACAAGATAGCCAGCAATCCACTCTCATTCAGAATAGTTTGGCATGTCTCCACATTGTAACTAACCAGTTTTACCCCTAGCAATTGCTCTTTGAAGCAAAAACATGTGCAAAATGTCTTCATTCAGCCTAGTAGTATCGTATGTCAATCAGATTCAGGATGCAGAACTGGCCAGCAATATCCTAAAAAAAAAAATCATCTTCCTTGTTTGAATCACTTTGAATTAACTTGACTCTGTCATGTTACTGGCAAGAACATACTCTCTTGAGCATCTGATTTCTAATTTTTTCCTCATTTTCTTTTTTACGGTCTTTGGATTTGTCTGCGAGTTCCAAGGATCTGGTTTAAGCTTTACAAGACCAACTTAGCCTGGGGCTTTGGCAAGCAGTTTAATATTGTCTACATTGCACTGAAGTTTATTAACACCTTTCAAAACCTCTGCGAGTTTGTAAATCAACCAGTGGTTCATTCTCCAGAAATAATAAGGGCCTGGTTTTGTTAATGTATACAAACACAGATGACATATATGCATGATGCATGCACGCGTGGATGACATTTTGTATGTTTGTACTTACATTACACTAGGTATTTGTGTCACAATGACAGCACTCAGACTGATCAAGTTAAAGCCACAGCACTACAGAACCTATCAGACTCTAAGGGTCTATGAGATCCTCAGTTTTTGTAATTGTTGTTGTTTTCATTGTTAACCTGACTTATGAAAGGGAATGACAGTACTGACACCTGATGCTAACATGAAGCAAATGCTGATTATCTACAGTGTAGCATCACTGTCATTTTCATCCAGTTCCCTGAAGAATTACTTCGTTCTCATAGATTAATTTATTCTTTTATCTTTTTTTGTAGTCCTAGGTGGCATTATAAATGATTCACAGATGTGGAAAGGATAACACCAATTTCCTAGTGCTTCTTCCTGATCTAGAGGAAAAGAAACTACTTTATATTGAAGTCCTATCAAGATACAACCCCTTCTAGCAGAGAGGGGGAAGTCATTTGTGACCTATACAGGGAAATGAGTGCTGCTACAGTTTACAGCAAACCAGTAAATGATTCTTCCATTATCTTGCCTTCAGCATCCATGGACTTTATGTCATTGTACCAACTTGTGTTGGGAGTCATCTCCTATGCAGCCACCACAGAAATGAGTCAAAAGGTGCAGCTCCAGTAAGTGCAGGGTAATACTGTGTAAATATCAATGTGCTTATATTGGCACACTGGCACATGTGGGTTGTGTAACATTAGTAGACATGATACTGTGAGGGTATCCTTAGGTTTACAGAAGCTTCAAATATTTTACTACCCTGGCAAACCTGTGTAGCCCTTTTGGTGCATCATACTCTAGTCTCGAACTACATTATTTGATTATTTGCTCTTTTTTTTTTTTCCTTGGGTCCTTGAATTATGGCAAAGCACAAGCCCTACCAAACTCAACACAGAGCCAGCACTCCACATCATCCCCACTGCCCTGAGTGCTGTTTTCACAGCCCACCATGTGAGCCCTGACACAAAGGCAGATCTATTCACCCACGCTGTCACCCATTATTGTATTGTTTGAATTCTTCTCAATGATTTGCCAGCTTCACCAGATCTCTGGAAGGTCAGAGGGTAGGAAAAGCATCATTTTGTTCTTGAGCACTGAAGGCATAATGAAGCTGTGAAGAGGTCATATAACTCCACTCATTTTAAGGATACAAATGTATAAGGCTCAACCTGCCTGTTCATTAGTGCAGATTGTGAGTGCCAGCCTGCTTTCTTCACACTTAGTGCCAAGCACTGAGCCTTTCCACCAGGCAGATTAAGCCCCAGGCTAGCAAATAGACAATGAGGACTACACAATTAGTGGAAAATCGAATATTTTGTCAAGAATACCGTAGGTAGAGAATTCAAGCATCCCCTCTTATAATTCTTTCAGCCAGTGAGATCTCATTCTTCTCATATCCTCCCACAACCACCCTCTGTAACATTCAAGGGAAAGGCCTAATCCTTGGCTATGTTGCTCCCCAAAGCAAGGCAGAGCTGCTGCAGTCAAATGAGACACAACCTGACTGGGCACAATTGTGCACACCAGAGCCAGCAGATGAAATTTATACTGAAACTTGATTGATAAAATCTGGCATTTCTGAATTGCAGAAGGCTTTGATGTGCTAAGTATTGTCCTCGTGCTTCTTAGTGCAGCTACTTCTCCATAGTCTCAAAGACACACACAGAAACATACGTATAGACACCATATTCTCTGTCTGGATAGTTTCTAAACTGTTGCTCATGCTAGTTTTTGTTTTCCCTCAAAATATCTTCCTTCTACCTGCAGCTGCTAGAAGTGGCAGGCAGATGTTCTTCTCCAGAAAGATCTCCAGTCCCAGCACTGCCATTTGATGTCAGCGTCAGTGTAAATCCTTCCTTTGACCTCAGCTGGCAACAGATCAACCCTCTGGCGTTTAGGGGCATTTCTAGGGGTGGGGGAAGGTTATTTATTTTTAAAAGGCAAGAGTTATTGAATTTGCTGTACCTGGATGCTGCACAACTCTTTGTAATCGTTACCAAAAGATGATGTCACTGAAACTTATTTTTATGTCATTCTCCTCACCCAAGGTAAATATGGAGTGCTGTCATGCCATTACGTGATGTAAATATGTCATCTTAATTTGTCTTTACACATCATAAATATTTTATTATATGACATTATTACACCTCCAGATATCTTTTTCCATATGAATAGTAATTACTCAAAGTATTTACTGTAATTATGTCACTTGATGAAATTACAGTAATTACATCGAAAAATGATAGCCCATGACTAATGAATTAAAATAGCATGGAAATTCACATAAAAATGGCATTAAAAATGTTAAGGTTCTGAGGCAAACTCACAAAAGCAAGGAAATTCATAATTAAGAATTTAATCTCCAATAACATTGCAGGGTGCCACATTTTTAGATTATATCACAGAGAAGAAAAAAAAAAAGAAGAAGAAGAAGAAGAAAAAAAAAGAGAGGAATAAGGTACAACTCAAAAGAGAACTGCTACAAAGCATAACCTGGCATTTTTGCATAGGTGTTTGAAGCAATGTATACAAGCGCTATCTAGTAGCTTTCAATGGCATTCAATATAAAATAAAAGGCAGTGGGCTAAAGTCAGAGGCAGGGTGAGGCACTGCCAACTGGGTGGAAGTTTCTAATAGCTATCAGTGATCATAATTTTTCCATAGGTCAGGAGAGAGACAATAAAGGACATCAACACAGACCTGAGGATTGAGAGGCCTAGCATAGCCCAGAAACACATGAGAGTTACACGGTAAATGTGAGGATGTGGCACCCAACCTGTGCTCACGTTTGAGCAAGTATGCATTTTCATAAATCTAACTACTTCCAAGAAGACAGATGATGTACTGCTTTAGTACTTGCACAGTGTTCTCACTTCTGCTTGCATCCTCAGAGATTTCTGTCTGACCAGAAAGGTAGAAGACCTTCTATTGCTAAGATAATTAATGAATAAATATTTTCTGAAACAGATCTTCAATAGATTCGGATGATTTATCGTTATATTCATTATGAGCTATTAACTATGATCTGCATGTTGCCCTAGGCACCCTGGTCTATGTGGCTCTGCTTGAGCAGGGGGAGATTGACCAGATTGCTTCGATCATTGTGATTCTATGAATTCTCATTCTGTACTCATTATTTTCTGCATGAAAAGTAATAACTCTGTGGTATTGTTAAAAAAAAAAAAAAAAAGTCCAAACATTGAGGGTGCCTAAGAAGCAGAGAACCACAGGTACCATTTTTCTGCCTCACTCAGGAGCTGAAAACTCAAGGTTGTTCATCTGCTCTCACCACTGTCTCTTTTGTAGAACCATCCCAGTTTGGTTGAAGTACTTCCACAGACTTCACCGTTTTTTGAAGTTTTCTGTAGGATGCTTTCAGACTTAGATATACTGGAAGA
This sequence comes from Coturnix japonica, assembly GCF_054131305.1. Lineage (NCBI taxonomy): Eukaryota > Metazoa > Chordata > Aves > Galliformes > Phasianidae > Coturnix > Coturnix japonica. The sequence continues at coordinate 61,833,871 of NC_140663.1, read as the reverse complement.
AAAAACCATAAGAAGCTGAAACAGCTTCCCACCAAACATTATGAGAAAGCTGAGTTTCTAATTAAATTAAGAAAGAAAGATATTGAAGGAAGGAAGGGAGAAAGTAAGGGAAGGAAAATGGAAAAAAATAGAAAAAGAAAAAAGAGAGAGAGGTAAAAATATAAAGGGAGAGAAAAAGAGAAAGAAAGTAAAAGAGAAAGAATTTCTGTTTCCAGTTAGAATATCCAGTAATAATTTAATATATGGTGCCATTTTAGAAAATGTGCTATTCATATTTGTGAAAGGCTTAATAGATGCAGCTGCATCCTTTAACAAATTATTATAAGGCATGGTATGAAATGCATTAGTAAGAAATGCTTAACAGATGATGCTGTGACAAGCTGTTACAACGCATGTTATAAGACGTCAATATTATTAAATCTATGGGCTTGGTTAGCACATGAATATAAATAATTTTTATGCATGCTACAAATTGCCATGCTTTATTAATAATGAAGTGTTTATAAATGGAACCTTACTGTAAAGCATTATTAAATGCAGCTACTCAGAAGACCTTAGAGTAATACTGTATTAGCATTATCATGCTGAGAAGCAGACTAGAAAGGCTGCTTTATTTTACTTCGTCAACATGGGTTCAAATACACAGGGCTTTGATTCCAGAAAACCCATGTGGTAGGGGCCACCAATATGCACAGTTGAAAGCTGCTGTTGTCACATTCTTTGTTACACTGAAATCACTCTGGCCTCACTTACATAGGATTTACACCAATGTAAGTACCCGCAGCAGAGGGGTAACTTCTGATTAACCCTGCTGTAAGTGATACAAGCTGTGGGCCACAATTTCCTTCCCAAATGAGAGATGCCTGAAATGTAACTGTGCACTGCAAGGCATTCTTCTTGGGGTGGGGGGTGGGAGGTGGGAAAAAGAAAAGAAAATGAATCAAGAAAACAAGTACATACATGTGAAATGTACAATTCTCTGTACCTCAGATTCTGCCCTTCCAAATTTCACCTTCCAAATATCTTCCAAAATGTTACTTCTGCATTAAAAATCAGCTTCTTTTTTTCTTTCTGTTCTTGAACAGAACACTTCATCACAAAAAAAAAATAAAAATAAAAATTGTGCTGTGCTGTTCCTGAAGTTACTATGACTAAATAATACACGGGAGTGGCTTGGTTTATCTGTCCCAAGCATCTTGTGAAAAGCAGGGCTTATTTCTCTTATTTTAACTGTTTATTGACTTCATGATTGATGTAATTTATATTTCCAGAGCCTCACTGAATTAGATTGACACGCTTACAGATATCTACCATGAATATATTCCTTGTGCTGCTGAGATTGAAGCTAATTAATAAAGACGTAACAGCACTAGGACCATAGAGGCAAGAAATGCTCATTATGAGATGACACACCAAGTCTTTGAAAATGTTTGCTCTTTTTTTTTTCTTTTTCCAATTTTGTATGGTTAAATATTTCTGATTTGCTTTTTTAATTGGACTTCCTCTGTTTTCAACCATCTCCACCTTGCTGTACTTTTTAATGATAAATTTTTTATTATTACTATTCCTACTTTTTATTTTTCATTTTTTTTCTGATGATCATATACTCCAAGCTGCAGCTCATATTAGGTATTCCTAAAAAGAGCACTGTTCATATTTCTCACCTGGGACAATCTCTGGCCTTTTCTGTACAAAGCACAGCCTCTCCCAGAATCCAGCCCATTGCCTTTGCAATTCCAGCCAGCACATATAGGTTTCAGCACAAGGTAGTGCAGCTTTCTGCAGATGAGGGCAGGCAGTCATTAGAAACCACCACCATGGTGAACGTCTGGAATAGGAGCAACATCTTCATCTTTGGGATAAAGTTACACAGAGTTATCAGTATCATCAACAGAATTCACTCTGAAAGGGAGGCTACCTTCTAGTAGGGCAAAGGGATTTTGTCTGTATGTGTGTGAGCATACTCATGTGCATGTTTGTGGGCACATCCCAGTTCTCATCATTCACATCAAGTATTTTTTGCAGTCACTGATCCTGCATTATCTGAACACTTGGGCACAGGACAGAAGAACTCTAGCTCAACTTTCCCAGGGGAGAAAGGCCAGGTGCAGAGAGGTGCAGATTGTATCAAAGGAAGCAGGAAAACTCAGTCCACCTAGTAACACATCTCAAATACCTTGGGAACCTGCTGGGAGAAGAAAGATGTGACCCTGCATTGCTCAGGCCACAGCAATGGGGCAATCCAACTTCTCTTCCATCTCATCCCCATTTAATACCAACAGCCAGAGCAAGCCTTTTCCCAAGTGATGAAGCCCACCTCATTTATCACCTCGATTATCACCCAGGAATTGGAAAATAAAACAGAAATATTACCTAACTTCTCAAAGCTCATAAACGTTGCAGATGGGTTCATTCTTAGTTCTGGGCAAATGTCCAAGCTGACTTTTTTCATTGATAATATACTTACACTGACCAAAGCCTCATTCTTGACTCTTCCATTTCTTTTTTTTTTCCTCCAGTGTTTCATGACACACATAGATTAATGTCAAGCAAGCATGCTGAAGGACTCATATTATATTTATCTGTTAGCCTTGATGTGATTGCAATCTTCTGTATTTTCATGCATTACTTTCTACTCTGGTTTATAGTTAGTCCTGTTATAATTCATCTCATTTAACTTCTATTCTTTGTTTTCTCATTCTTCATCGTTAATTTCTGATCCAACTTTTTACTTATTCCGTGACTCCTGCACCCAAAACATTAGTATTAACCTTGAATGTGGAACTCTGTCAAAAATCCTTTCCGAAGTATAAACAGCTCTGTCGTTTCATTACAAAATCTGCCGTTGTGTTCCAAAAAACTCCTTACTATAAAGTTCAAGGTCACTTTTCCCCTCGTAATCTTTCAGTTCCAGGTGGACCCCCTCTATCAAGCTGGAGCTGGGAAATGGAGATGTTGAAACCATGGGAGTCAGTGCTTTAGAAACTGCATCCAGTGATACAACTATGCCACAGAACTTTGTGGGAACCCAGAGCAGGGTTTTGCACTGCTTTGTAGGAACAAAGAAAAAAGCAAGCACTGCTTGGGGTCAGGTCATGTCCTTTCCTCTCAAGGTTTTCCAAAAGCCATGCAGGAACCCATGTGGGTGTGAAGGATGAGCAAAGGCAAGAAGCCCCAGGCTAGTTTGAGGCTCATGGCAACATACTGACTTCTGATAGCCATGGGCCCTGCATGGGGGCTGTATGCTATGGAGGCATCTCAAACCTGTAAACAGAGGGCTGAATCCAGAACATGGCTCCCTGCATGCCTTATTGTGGTGCAAGAGATGAGCCAGCAGGGAAGCAGGACTGTCGGTGTTTCCACTTAGCCTTTATTTACATGATTCATACAGTCTGCATTGGTGTTTTATACGTTTCTCTATTTACATGATGTGTGAATCCCATGTACACTTTTTTTTTCTTCAGAGTCATGCAGCGAGTGCTTGTTTGTGCATCTGTATTGTGCTCTACTTTTCCTCATGTTCACAGATTTTTATTAAAATATTTCCATGAAACAGGTTGTTACCAAAAATAAATGAACACATACAAATTAATACATAAAAACAGATGAGTTATATAGAATATTTACAAACAATGGCATGGAATTCAAAGCTCCTTGTAAACACAGCATATAAATAAGCATATACATACCCCATATTTACTACCATTTATTTTATGAGCTACTTAGTAGATCTGAGATAGGCTAAGGCTGATAGACAAGCTTTTTCCCATTAGATTGTGGGTTCACCAAAAACATCTCATATAACAGCCAAATCAAAAATATTTTATTTTATGCTCAGTTTGAGGTTCCTCAGTCTGCAGAAAAGCACATATACAGTGAAAAACCTGGGTTCATGAATAATGCGGAGGTGACCAAGCCTCATGAAGCACAGAGGTTCAAAGTGAGATGGACAAAGTAATGCAGAATAGATATGGGATCTACACATTGCTGAGGGGCAGAAAATTAGCTTGGGACCTTGCTTCTCTCCAGGAGCGTGCTTTCATGATGTCAGGGCTCAAGTTACATGCCCAGTTACTTCTTCGGCACTGCCAACTTTCTTGGCTATGAGGTGTGCAAGACTATAATTGTGTACAAGCTAACTCAGCCTTCTACACAAGCTGAGATGAGCAAATATTTGCACTTAATAATCTCAAGTTGCAGAGGCAAAACTGTATAGATCTTAATGATGTTACCCATCATGGCAGCGCAAGATCACTGCCTGCACCCTTTTACAAACAGGAGGCTTATTAAGAGATACAAGATGTAGGGCTGACTTTTCCTCTCTTTTCGAGAAGAGGCTGTTTTGTCAACGTTTTGCCAGATTCTAGGAGTGTGAAATTGGCTGTTCATGTGCAGCTCGCACAAGTACTGTAGTTTGAAAGAGAAGGCAATTAATTTTAGTTGTTGACTTAAACTGCTGTTGAAAGGTACTTCATTTCCCGATTCTTCCTCCTATAAATAGATTAAGGGTTACATGAAAGTCAAGTTGTGCTCGTTTGTCCTCCCTCTAGATAGATTTCCCATGACTGCTTATCTATCAGCTCCCCGCCCTTAACACAATTTGTTTCTCAAATTAATTTAGCTCACTCGCTCTCACTGGTCCACAGCCAAAAAATTGTCTACTGTTCCTTCTTTTTTTTCCTTTTTTTCTTTCTTTCTTTCCTTTTTTTTTTTTTTTTTAATTAATTAAAAAAAATAATAAAAGAAACAAAGCAAAACACTCTGGAATTAATATTTTCTGGAAGGGAGATTGAGCAGTGTGCGTCTTGTACTTACGATTGAGAAAACTATAGGAAATCTATGTTTTGGAGGGAGAAACTTTTGTGTTACCAGCCTGGAAGGACTACTGGTGTTGCTAAGTGGTGTTGGAGAATGGAAGCTACACAGAACATTGCAATATATTCCTGGATGCAGTGTTTCCTTGCCTTCTGGTATGACCCATAAAGGCAACCATCTTATCTACAGAAGTAAAGGACAGTTTATTTCCCACCTGAGCTTATTTGCAAGAAGAAATGATACCAATGCTGAAGATATTTAAAGTGTCTGACATGAGCACATGCATGCAGACTAGAGAAAAATGATGCACATTGATGTGTCTGGAGATGTTCAGGCTCCTTCGTGTTGTTTAATGCAAATCAAAGTGCCTGCCCATAGGCTAGTTCATGCCTCCACTCCAAAAGAGTTCCAGTTCCACAACCCAGAACATAAAGCAAATACAGTAGATAGCTAGTGAGAGAGTTCAAAGAACAGTCGTATTTTCTGATGCAGATAAGGATGTCTGGGTAAGTCTGAATCACTGTTTTGAGGGCAGCATTTGTATTTTTCATGGAATGCATATTTAAAGAAAAAGAATTCCTTGATCTGAATATTCTGTATTTGTCTTAGTGCAGCTCATCTGATCTGTGATCTGGAGCTGCAAAATTGTTTTACTTTTTACCATATAATGCAGAGTTGAACAGAATTAGAAAAGGTCTGTGTTTTATTACTGGTGATGCCAAATCATTATCTGCTAACTGCACTGAAGAATTGTTGATGAAAGAGGAGGAGAAAAGAGAATTTTAAATAAGAGTAGATATTTGGAGGTATTTAGGAATACTAGATCTTATGGAGTGTAGCTTCTGTGGGCCAGGCACTTCCAAGAGGTATCAGATTTTGTACTCCTGCTATGCACTGTGCTATGTCTGATGCTTACCACAAAGACCCACTTAAACTGATGTGCGTGCACATATAACTTGGTGGTTCATCAGTAAGTGTGACATCTCCCAGAATTATTGAGCTGATTGTGAGAAGGGGCATATGTCCATCTGGGAGCTTCCCAACAAAACACAAGGGTGATCCATTTCACATAGGGTTACCTTCTGCATGCATCCAGTGACAAGAAGCTTGTACACCTTTCAAATGCAGTGATCTTCAAAGTCCACAGAAAGCAGTAACAAAATCATTGCAGAGTTTGGCAGTGAGCTGAAATGAAGTACCAGTATTAATTAAGTACTCCAGGAAACAACAAATTGAAGGCAAAATGACTGCCATGATTTTGTGCCACTACTTTTCCTCAAATATCTTGATAGAACAACAAAATTCTAAACAGATGAGAAGTTAATCAGTGAAATGTGTATGCAGATACATATTTGTAATCTTGCACTCCAAACTTAACATTAGGCATTTGGTGGGAAGGCAATGAATATGTCTGATAAAACTACCTATGAACTAAATTGGTGTCATTACAGCAGAGCATTGCCATTAGTAAAACAGGGTAAAACTAATGCCCATTTTAAGTACTGAGCTATGCTAACATGTCAGGCAGCTGTTACGTGACTAAAGATCCAGGTCAGAGCATGGATGCAAGGAGATGCTGAGTGTCACAACTGCTTTAAACAGAAATAAGGTGAAAAGCATATTTTATTTTTTTTCAATAAAGTCTCTTCAAGATAATAAACAAACAAAACTACCATTTAGCTGTCACACTGCATCATTTTACATCTCACCCAATGCTCCTGTAATTGTTGCTAGTGATTCTATGCATGAATTGCATAGTGGGGCACATAAAACTATTAAGGTAATAGGTCGGGGTACATCATTGCCATCATAGGTTTCAGGAGCTCTCAAACCCTATTCAGCAGAAGTATGCATTTAAATTGGACTCTCACTGCATTTCAGAAAATCCTGAAAGTACTTAACTATTGCTTGGTCAAAACCTACAACAAAGAAAATAATAATAATAATTAATCTCAAGAATTGAAAGCATTTATAGCATATATTTAAGTAACCTTCATTTATTTTTGGAGGTTATTTACATTTTAGGTGTGCAGAAATTCTCACTGGTCTTTGCTTCTGTAAGATGTATGCTAATCTAATCTGTAATAACAAATATAATATTACTGCTTCTCTACTTTGTTGTTTTCCTTCCTTCCTTCCTTCCTTCCTTCCTTCCTTCCTTCCTTCCTTCCTTCCTTCCTTCCTTCCTTCCTTCCTTCCTTCCTTCCTTCCTTCCTTCCTTCCTTCCTTCCTTCCTTCCTTCCTTCCTTCCTTCCTTCCTTCCTTCCTTCCTTCCTTCCTTCCTTCCTTCCTTCCTTCCTTCCTTCCTTCCTTCCTTCCTTCCTTCCTTCCTTCCTTCCTTCCTTCCTTCCTTCCTTCCTTCCTTCCTTCCTTCCTTCCTTCCTTCCTTCCTTCCTTCCTTCCTTCCTTCCTTCCTTCCTTCCTTCCTTCCTTCCTTCCTTCCTTCCTTCCTTCCTTCCTTCCTTCCTTCCTTCCTTCCTTCCTTCCTTCCTTCCTTTTGTTCTCTTTCTCTTTCACTCTCCCTTAATTACACATGCAGTGATAAACTGACATTTCTTGAAGGTGATTGTTTGAAATCCACCTCTGGCCCTGGTGTCATGGCTAACTTCTCTGCCCTGCCATGCTTCTTGCCCTGTTTCTTCAACCTGCCATGCAGCAGCACCCAGCTTTCACCTCTTCCTCTTGGCCCTTTGCTGCTCTGCCAGCAATTGGCTTTATAACAGCTATGACCCAAAGTTACTGCCTTCCTCTTTAGCATGGTCTGAACTCAGGTTTAATCTATCCTGGCTGAGTTTCAATGCAAAGATAATTGTTGCAGTGTTAAAGTTTTATCTGATGGGTTGCAGACTATGTTAATGGCAGAGATGATTTTATACCTGCTCTAGCTTTTTATTCCTCTGGTTGGTTTCCTTCTGGCTGCAGCACCATATGAGCAGCTGCAGACTGCAGTCAAATTTTTAACAGATGCATTTGCTGAGAAAATTTCATATTGAACCTTATTGCCCTGCTCTCTTTTCCATCAAAGGAAGAAGAAATCCTCTTAGTGGTTGTTAGGAAGCTATTGTAAACTCTCAGTGTCTTTTCAGTATTTCCCACATTTGAGGACAAGTCAAACAGAACCATACGACGTTTCTATACTCAGAGCAATATAGTCCACAGAAATGTGCTTTACTTTGATTTGAGCTAGCTCTTTCAGGGTATTACAACACATTAGTAGCAAAAGCACCAAGTACTGTATGGGCAAGATGTCTGTATGTTTATCTAGCCCTTCTTGAGAGCTTTGTAGTCCAGGCTGTGCATTTGGCTTTGAGTAGTTTTATTGCTAGCAGAATCCTAACTGTCAAGTCAGAATGATCTTTGGGTAGAAATACCCACTGTGTGTGTATATGTTTATGTATGCATGTGTAGGCATATCTGAACCTACATGATACATACATACAAGACACATGCATCTATCTATGCATTCATATATATTACATTCACACACATGTATGTAGCTAAAATCAACAGCTCTTCTTCGACTTTTTCACAGTTTTGTCAGGTTCAGCTTAAGCTGAGGGGCAGCTTTGGCTCCCAGGGGTTACATCAAGGTGCATCTTGTATCTCCTAAACACACCGCTTATATAGCACGCTGGATCCAACTTAACGTAATGTGCCAACAAGCAAAGCAAATAAACCTTTTCAATACTTTTTTCAAATTTTGAAGGTCATTTAAAGGTTGCATGGCTTTGGTAAGTCTGTCGTGTTTGCACAGTTATGCATGTTTCTTCTTCTGGGTTGCACAGAAAGTGCTGTTGTGATGTACAGCGTCAATTAATAAAGAATTCATGTAGTATAATATTACGCCCATTGTCACAATACAAAGTAATATTATGTGATTTTATTAGCTTGCACTAGTAAACACAGATTGCATTAAAAGCTGTTTCTGCTTTATTTTTTAAATGTTTACATATGAAGAAATAGCCCAAACTACAGAAGTCGATGATTTTCTGACACTACAAAAATTAGCCACCTGCAGATCAGCTTAATTTAAAGGCTTTCCATCTTCTTTGAAAAGGTTAATAAAACTGTGGCTAAAGAAGACCCTGTGAACCTACTTATTAGGATTTCAAAAGCTTTTTGACAAGTTCTCACAAGATGAGAGTACGAAATAAAATAATTACGAATGAGATGATAGACAAAGCTCATAAAGAAATTAAAACCCACTTTAAAGTCTGACAGTTTCACTTTGTTTTAATCACTTTCTGCCACAATCACGTGTGGCTGCATTTTAAAAAGTGACTGCTGTACAATGTTTCTGTATCTGGGCTCCATATAATATTGTTTTGAAAAGTTCCTTCAAATCTTTCTTCTCTATGTTAATTAATAGAAATTAAAGGGAACAATCTTACTAGCGGTAACATTAAAAAGCAAACAAACACACACACAAAACCACCACAACCACCAAAAATCCTTATTTTTAACTATAAGCAGACTTTATTCATTCTAATGGCAGATACTAATACGAGGTGATACTTGTAACCACAGTCAAACAACTGCATTCACAAACTCTGCAGAGCAGCAGCCCTTGATCCTGGTTCAAGATTTGGGCCAACAGATCTACAGTTGTCACATCTATCTACCAAGGTATGGGGAGAGACTAAATAGAATACGTTGCATGTTTGTTGCCAGTATGCTGAATGGAGATTTGCCCTCTGGGCTATATGTATTTCAACAGATAATTTCTTTTACAAGCATTTCCATTTTGCCATCAGTATTCTATATGACAAGTTTTTATTTTGCTACTCGCGATAGTGCCTCAGACTGCATTGCATTTTATGGGAGCAAAATATCTCCAGCGTAATGAAGACCATTCTGTCTCAGCAGACAATGGACAGGTACAGTGTTCACAAAGCACGGTGATTTATTAAAACATGAAGGTGATACTAATGATACTCTTAGAGGTAGGCAAAGCACATTTCATTGCACTCACTGTGGGCTTTTTCATTAGTTTTACCCAGAAACAATGAAAATGTATACTAACATGCAGACACACAATTAGTCTCTACACAATTACAGTTTTACTGCAGGGACAATGGCCCTGGTATGGAAATCACCTTGTCGGAAGCAGATAAATGGTTTCTGTACCTTGGAAAGGCTTCTGTGCTTAGAGAAAATAAAAAGAAATAGCACCCACTTTCAGTTTACTGGATAGAATGAACCCACTATCAAACCCTAGAAGACTTTAAAGAAAATAATATTGGGATTGCTTGGGTTTTGTTAAGTCATGGGTGAGGACATCTCTGAACCATGATAATACTTAATCTATATATTAAATAACAAAAACAGGGCAAGCACACAAGACAGCAGCATTGCATTTCCTTAAACCATCTTTCCAACACAGACTCATTTACACTGGATATATCACAAAGGGTGTCAGTATTTCCAGAAATATCAGAGCACGGTGACGTACTCTGGTGTGAATCTCCTACCACTCACAGCATCACCAATGAATCTGTTATTTTTTTATTTGCTTAGGTATGCTGATGAAAGCTGAAAGTTGTTAAAAATTTGTTTGAGAAGTGTTAAATAATAAAAAGTACTATTACATGTACATAAACTCCATCCAAACAAGGAACATTTCATTGGTCACCATAATTATAATATTAAGTCAATAAAATACTTCATTAGAAGCACCTGGAAACTTTTATATATATATATACATAAGAATGTAAGTAATCATAATAGAACTAGGTGGATGGAGAAGAGCCCTCTCCCTCAGACCTTTGCAGAAGCAGCTGGAGAAGATGCACACTGAAGGCTGAACCCACCTGCACCAGCTCTTCTGACTCCAACAGGGAAGTGCACTGAAACCAGTAGGGCTCTCCACCTGCAGAGCCCTTTCTGAAAGATTTCCTGTTACATTCAGGGCAAAGGAGAGCACTGTTACAGCAGCCCACGCATTGGTGACCCAGACAGTGGTGTTATGAGGCCATGTGAATGTGAAGCATGTGAAAATTTGCAGGTCTGAAGTGTCCTCAGTCTGCTTCCCCAGCTGATCAAAATTTAGGAAACCCATAATAAATTCTGGAAACCTTCATCAGGAAACAAAAACCAACCCACAGTACTAGAGCAACATGGAGCCCAGATGCAAGTTTTAATAACTGGGGTAAAATCTCATGGAATTCTGCTGAGCTGTAACATAAAGAAATGCCAGACAATGTCAGTGTGAGTCTACAGTGGAAAATATAGGCAAAACAATGTCACTGGATGTCTGTGTAGACAATGTTATGATTTGAGGAGAGGCAAAATGCTGTCAATGGAATACTATATGCTGTAGATAGCATTACCACAGTATGTGAATAAAGGCAAAATGATGTCAGGGCAATACACAATATGCTCAAGACAGAATATATTTAGTCTGAATAGAAAATCTGTCATGTAAAATAGTTGCATTGATTCTCATCTTCTGCAGTGATGTGTTGTCATTTTTTATTCTGTCTTTTTTATTTAGATTTACCCTATATTCTAATCTGCTTTTTCCCCACATTAACATTTCCTTTACTTGCTGTAAGTGAATTCACTGCCATTGGCTTCATTGCTTTTTGATTATCAGATTTTAAAGAAAAATAAATTTGGACCAAAGGTGTCACAAAAAAAGAAAACACCCAAACAAACAAAAACCCAACAGCTATACCCACACTACAAGCAGCAGGACCAAGATTTAGATGTCTATCATTTAACTGAATTTCACAAACAGAAATACAATAAAGTTGCCTACAAAATACGTGTATAGATGTACTCACACATATGTGCCCAGGTAAAATTCTATTCACCTCTGATCAGCAGAAGTAATGTTTACGAGATACAAGAAAAGTACCACTTTTTTTTTCATAACTGTATGGAATTTCTGCCTAAAATCACAGGTGGTGACCTCACATGTTTTACACTTACGTAAAATGGAGGCCTCGTGCCCAAATTAGTTTAACTTGTTTACACTCCATTATTTTTCTTAAGTCTCAGATTATCAGATTCTGGGTCCAAGCAATTTCTAGCTTTTTCTTCAGTCCTAATTTCAACCAAACCTTCATGTCCCAAGTGGTCAGCTAATTTCTGCTAGGGCAGTCATAGTCGAGTTGCAAAGGGAAATGAAATGTTTCCTGTGTATTTCACACCTATTTTGCCCCTTCCTCTATTTCAAAGCCCATTTCAACTTCCAGCAGCCCTGGTGTTGTAAAGGTGAACTTTCCCCACAAACCCTGCTTTTCAAAGCACTTATCGAGGACAGGCTCTAAAATGTAGCACGCAATTATCTAAATTATAATCAAGGAAACCACTAAAGCTCTCTACTTGTTCAGTCCAGTTACAGCTAACATCATTACATTCAGCGTTCTTTTCTCAAGAATATTTTGACTGGACATTACAAGTCTAGCTACATTTGTGTTATCAAGCTGTTTGGCACAAGCAGAATAGATTGACAGACTGAAGCAGCCAATGCTGAAGTCCATGTATCTATGCTACGTGTGGTGGGTGATTTTACTTTGGATAAAATTTAGTCTGATCCCATTCTTGAAAAGACCCACCCATGCATGTGGTTCACAGCCTCTCCACTCCCTGGTCATTTATATGGATCTTTGGAATTTGTACAACAAAATGTTTATTCTTGATGTTTATTGTGTGCACCTGAAACATCTAGATTAGCTTCTTCCCTGTGGGATCTCATGTGGACATTTGGACATCAAAGATTTTGTCCACTAAAGCCTGTTTTCATGCTGACTCCAAACTATTATCTTGAAGCTGTAGAGGAAAAAAGTCCCAAAGTCCAGGCTGCTCAGTCTGGACACCCAGACTTTAAAGCATTAGGACATCATTGCAGAGATACCTGCAGAGTATAGGCTCTCTGAAGGAACAAAAGAACATATTTCCAGGAACTGTGAAATGTCTCCTTTTCCTCCCACCTGAAACACCAGAGTTTTGAAAGTTTGTAGGAACAGAGTCTGCTGAGTCATTAAGTTGCAAACTGTCATGATCTCAGAAGAAACTGGCAAGAGAAGTAGATGTGAACTTGGGAGCCAGATCACCCAAGTAGTCTTATTAAGTGGTGGGAAAACAAATTATCAAGGAAGAAGGCGAACTTTAGACAGAACCTTGACTGTACTCCACCTTTCATGCAAAGCATTTTTATTTTCATGGTAAGCAAGAGCATGTCTGATGCTCCACCTGTCTCTTTTCAAGAGTGCTCAGAATTCAGAACCAGTTCTCATAGCCCTTAAGTTGTTGTACAGAGTCTTAGCTTAGATTTTTCTTGATCTTTCTGCTTTGAATTTCAACCTTTCTGTTATGTTAGCATGGTGTTCCCATGCTTAATTTGCCTCTCATCTGGATAATGATAATGAGCTGTTATTGACTAGCGTTTCCAGTTCAGTGCAGTGAACATTGGGTAGTATTCATAAAATGTTCCTCTTATGCCAACTGAAATCGGTAGTGGTTTTGAGGCAAGAGGCCAGATTCATCAAAAGGATAATGGGCAGATATATTTTTTTGTTTGGTTTTTCTTTTTCTTTTTTCTTTTTTTTTAAATTTTAATAACCAAATTGCATTGCTATTCTTTGTTTACCTATTTTTGAATTCCATCAGATAGCTTTAGAGATGACTATCCAATTTCTGTATTTGTAGGAAACTGGCACAAGCTGAGAAAACAGAACAATTCCATGTTTATGAAGCATGAATTCTGACAGTTAATGTCAATATATTGTGCATTAATACACAGGAATTCTACAGTAAAGCACATATATATTAAATTTGTGTTCCTTCTGCACAGAGCCTTCAGCCTGGCTATTTTATATGGCAGTGGTTCACACCAGAGTCCTCCTGGGGAGCATAAGATGCAGCTGTACCACTGCTGTTAATCTGCAGGAGGATCCTCTGTCCTGCAGTGCCTCCCCCAACCTGAAACCCTGCTGATGGACAGCCTTGGACGGAAACAAACCTTGCACTTCCCAGATGCTGCAATGAGGATTTGGGCCCAGAAAGACCCTGCTAGGGCAAGAGGGGGGGAGAATAGGGCTAGAGACAAGTGAGGATTCTGCCTGTGCTGCTGGTCAAGGAATATCCAGAAAGGGGGATGTTCCTTCCATTTGAGGATGCAGGAATGATATTTGTCTGTGCTGCCTTTGCAGGGAAGTTTGATTGGGTTTGTAATACATCATGAACACACTTATTTCTAAGGGAGTTTTATGGTTCATATGTGGCATCGTTGCCAGACCATTACAGAAAATAAGAAATGGATCTTATTTCAGCAGTTCGAGACATACATTTGTGGTATGTTCATCTTCTGCCAGTGCCCAATTACATTTTCTGCTTAAATTTAGCATGGATCCCTTTTTCTGATGAATAACCTGGAAATACAAGAAAATCTGTTTGTTTATCACACTGAAATTGATTAGGAAGCATCCCAGGTTAGGTAAAAAGAAACCTTCTTCTGTTCAGGTGCAGCACCAACAATGAGTGATGCCTGTCAAACCATACTCATGTACAAGGATGAGCCTGCCCTTTGGAGGTCATAAAGGCACTGAGAAAGATCCTGTTCTAAAGCAAAAAAGAGACAGACACTCAACAAACAGACAGACAGACAGACAGACAAACTAACTAACTAACTAAACTCACAAATCTTCTTTCCACCAGCATGGTAGCATGAAAATCCAAGGAAAAAAAAAAAAAAAAAAAGCCAGACCTTGTATCAATGGCAGTGGGCAGCAGAACTGGATGGAAAGGAAGGGCCAACCCACAGGCCTTGCAGAACTGCACCCAGATCTTGGTCAGGCAAGTCAGACACCTTTCCAGCTTTACTGAAGACAAGATCCATGATTGTATATATGGAGTTTTGCTTGGAGGGGCATGGTGATATCAAGCAGCAATATATTAAAACAAACTAGGAGCTCATGAAGAAGATCCTTCTTTCAAAGCAGAGAGAATGCCATCTTCAGAGGAGCTTTTCCTACCACTGTTTTGTGACGCCTTTCATCACTGATAATGCTGGTCCTACTCAAGAAAACAACAATCTTTTCAGCATTTGCATTTTATCCCTGAAGCATGGCAGTCCAAACAAGTGTTCTGCAGATGTATAAGGGGAATTTTCACAGGCAAGGGGGGAAGGTACTGGCGTTAAAAACGTTATCTGGGGTCAGTGGATAGATCCTACTGAAACTTTGCATCCTGTGATCTCTTGGTATTGTGAGAGGGGTCAACATGAATATTTGGAGGCTCCTAGAGGCAGGTTTTAAATTTGACTCTATGCAGTAATGTAGTGGGTCAGGACTTGGCCCTCTGCGAGCTGAAAAACAAGTATTAGAAGATAGGTCATCTAGTGACTTGGACCTTCAGTTATTCATACTTAGCCTTGGCTCATTAAAGTCAAAATCCTCTCTTCAGAGTTGCTGTGAAGCAAGCCCTTAATGACCTATTTCTTCTGCTTCATGGAAATGTGGCCTCTTTAGGCTGCTCTGCATTCCAAATAGAAGCAGAAATGATGCTTTCCTCATAGAAATCTCCAAGAAAACATCTATCCAGGCCTAAGTCTGGCACATTTATCTCACAGCGCAAATGTGACTTCTACTGTCTTGAACTCTGTTGAAATGAAGACCGTGTCAGGCAGAAAAAATATTCCGCCCCTTAGGTATAGCATTGGATGTGCATAAGCCACCTCAGATGAAGGGACATGAGTTGTGTCATGTTCTCTCCTCCTTCTTGATATGCATGCAGTGTGCCGCAAACACTGCAGTCTCCACTACTCACCCTCAGATGCTAAACTACTGATGACAATGAACATGTTGTGACAAACAGAAGGATCTATGGGAAGAGTAATGTGAACGTTGGCCTGTCTCCAATGCAGAGCATTTATTTATTTATTTTGAAACTTTGTTTGAGATAATTCACTGTGAAGCAATCTGTTGGATTAACTGCTATGATCTTGGGATGCTGCGCTTCTAAGTCGTCTTTGGGAAGGAAGAGTATGGGGAGCAAAATTTGTGCTTGCAAAGAATACTGGTTTCTCTTGATGAAAGAACAGACACAAGTTGTAAGTAATCGTAGAGCAGCTAATCTGGGCCTTCAAGTCAGAAAACTTGGGGACAACACACTGCATGACTGCTGCACAAGCTGTTCAATTTGCATGCACTTCAGTCTTTCACAGGCACCTGCAAAGCACAAATAACAACATGTCTTAATTCCCATCCTTATTATAGGGATAATGAGCAAACATTCTCAAAAACTGAAAAATACTTTTTGGAAAAACACTTTAGTTGTTGGTGAACTGATAGCAGAACACAAGAGCTGGGCATCCATATGAAAAGGCTGCTTATGGCTCCATTCATCAAAGCTCACTAGTGTTTCAGGAATATGGCAGTTCAGAACAAGGGTGTGCAAACATGTTTAATCTAGTTTGAAACTCAGTGGAAGACTTGCAGAGTTTAAGTGTTGCTCAGTTAATACTGAGCTCTCAGACTGCTTAAAAGAGATTCAGGAAAACAAACAGGAAGAAAAAATATGCTGATCAAGAGAAGGTCATGTTAAGCACAGCAAGAATAATTCCTTTACAAGGACCAATCCCTCTCTAAATATTTATCATTTGTAAGGGATGCTTGTTTTTAAACACAGAGATGTGCAGCTCTGAGTTAACTTGATGGAGTTTAAAAGGACTATTTTAATTTTTCTTTTTAATTAATTAATCCTGGGAAAGAAATCCAGGGAAAATATTTCTGAAGTAGACTCAAAGATTCATTATTCCTTCGTTATGATGTTTACCTTTTCTTAACTTGAAGTAAGCTCTTCTGCCTTTCTGCATGTGGAAGTGCAAATATGAGGGTTCACACATGTTCCTAAAACAAGGAGCTGACTTCAGTGGAATAAAAGAATGATCAATACACAGGCTTTCAGCTATACTTTTTATAAAACAATAACAAAAACATAACCCCCCTTCAGCACAAAAGACTTTGACTGCATCTTAAGAAACATAAATCCTTTATTAAGGTTTTGAATAATAATTGTGGGAAACAGTTCAGTTGTTTGGTTAATTATCCTTTTTGCTCTCGGCTTGTAATGAGATGATGTCCATTTCATTTCTAGAGAAGTGCTAACTGGATATGACTAATAAATTGTTATAAAGAGAAGAGCTTCAGAAATAGAGTCTTCTGAGCTATATTAACCTCTGTCATGTTTACACAGTAGTTTTTTGTAACTAACTGGTATGCACTGAGGCAAAGCTACTGCTCTGATCAAACATTATTAGCTGTTTTTTCCTTTTCCTGTATATATCATCCAGAGTCTCGTGGAAAACTTTGAAAAACTTTATAGTTTGATAAAGCTTCGCCTTGGTGCCAAACATCTTCCTTATTTATTTTCCCAAGTACGTTATTGGAAGAAAGGCATTCATGCTTCCGACACAGTTTCCCATTTACACAACAAGGCTCCACCCCACTGTCCTTCCAACATTTTTGCATCCGTGTGGGCATTCCTTCTCATTGCGAGAACTGGATTTGCGCAGATGAAAATCACACTTTCATTTCAATCTTTGTGACATCCTGCTACCTGCCTCCCTCAATACTGTGTGAAAATGCTAGCTATCTGTTGTTTGTGATGCTTTGCTTTCTGAACACCAACTGTGACTCTTCGTATTAAATAAGGTCCACGTCCTAAAAATTATTACTTTTGCGCATCTATTGGATGTTCGAGTTGCTGCACTTGGTGAAATTGTCAGTCAGAAGTACAACTCCTTACCTGATTTACTTTTTTATTTGGAAGCATTTTTGACAGGTTTGTAAATGGTTATAGATGGGATCCCAATCTAATTTGCTGTGGAGATTTCACAGTGTAATACATGTATTTTGGTGCTAAAAAGAGGGTTAAGATGTAAAGCATAACATGCAGACCTTAGGTACTAAGTCTCTGCAGTTTTAATTCAAATTTATTTTAGGTGTATGCTTTGATATATCATTTCTATATATGATCAGATTCCAATTTTTTTTTTCTAAATTCATTTTCTGACCAGTTGGTACTGAGTATTTTCCACTGAGCTATCCAATTAAATGCCTCTTAAATTTTTCCCTCTGCTGGCAAGAACAGAGGCAACGTCTAAATCTCCAGGAAGGTTCAGCTATACAAAGTACAAGTAATTTTTCCTCTTTCTTAATTTTCATGTCTGTTTCTCCTATGTGGTTGCCTTTCAGATTCAGCAAACAAATGAGCCCTTCTTCACTGCAGGCTGCACAGGTCCATCCTGTGCGCTGTGTGAGGCTGGGTCCGGTGGGGAAAAAACCTGTATGTGATCATGCAATTAAATATAGTATGCTAAGACTTACACACAAGGTGGAGGTCTAATTAAGACTACAGAAGCAAACTTAATTCTGGAATTTTCTAATTTTTTCCACTCCAGCCCCTACTGTGTCAGAGAATTTAGTTGCCAAAGTCTCACAATTCTTCATTAAGTGTAAGTTTAAGTGAGGGATTTATTGATTTATTGATTTATTTATTGGGGTGGGGGGGGAGAGGGAGGAGGATCTGGGAAGTGGGGGGCAGGGAGGATAAGCTGACAATTTTCTGAGAACTGCAGATAGAGGTGGATTCCATGTGAAATGCAAAGAATTCATTGTCTCCTTGAAATCTCAGCACCAAAATACAGAGCTGGTAGTGATTTTCAACAAAGTGCCTGTAAGAATTCTTTCAAATGGCTAAAACATGGCATTTTTCCTTAATTGCGTTTTCAGAACTGTCTAAATCATTCTAGGTGAAACTTTCCAGAAAAATTTTGCTTGAGACACCTGGCATGGAAAAATTCAGTCCAAGTAATTTAAGGCTGCAAAATTATAAGCAACTAAAAACAAAATCTTGTAATGGGAAATGTCAGGCAATTTTAGCTACTGATGATACTACCAGCTCTGTCTGTTACAACATGAAAAATAAAGAGAGACAAGAAGAGAAAAAAAGACAGACAGAATTATAAATGATAAAAGGGGAAAGCTTGCTTACTGGAAGAGGTGGGTTTTAAAGACATTTTTGGAAGTGAATAAAAGGACGTTTGACAGATGAGGTCATGGAGACTGTTTAACGTGTTAGGAAGCGGCATGACTGAAGGCATAAAGCTGAGAGTGAGTAAGGGGGAGAAAAGAGCAAGGTAAGCCTATTGAGGGTATTCTGAGGAGGCAGATGGATGACAACATTACAAAAAAGATAGTGTTGAAGTCCCATTGTTATGACCATTCAATTAAAATAATAGAATTAACTGGCTTCACTTGGGATGCTCAGGTGCTTCAGTGACAGATAGGTGGAGGAGAATGCCTCCTGGAGACATCCTATTTTAATGTAAATGCTTGTAAAATAGTGGGAGGTTAGGAGGAGGGGAACTGCCTAACCTCATTAATCCTCATATGTCGTAGCTTCAGCTCATTTCCAAATAATTTTTTTTTTCCCTTATTCCTACTATTTCTGCTGACTTCAGTGGAATTCAGTAAGACACAGAAAACATCTCAAAGGCAGAATCTGACTTCCATTGAATCTTTAAGATCACAGTGCTCAATCCTGAATTCCTTGACTTCTTTGGGCACCTGTGAACATCTGCATGCTGCAGAGACAGTGCCAGCTGTAACTCCACAAGGTGCAGTCCTTCAACACCTGAAAAGTGATTTCTAATTATTTGAGAAGTGCTCTTGACTGAGGTCGGTCATTTTTGGTTTTGTGTCAGAAGGTCTTAAGAATTAACCTCTATTCTCCTTTGTTTTGCAAATATTTGGACATTAGTCTTAATTATAGTGTTGAATCTCCTACTAGTTTTCATGGTGCAGTATTCACTCTTAACTCTTCTACTTGCAAGCTATCGCAGGGTTCAGGTACACAGAACTGCACAGCACTGATGAAAGTATTTCTCTCCATTTAAATGCTGGAATCATGTTTATTTGGGAACTGCTTGGAAATCTGTCAGTATGGTGTTTGTGACAGCTTGACAAGGCCTGTTGCCATGGAAAAGCTTTGTGATGTTGTATAAATATATTCCTAGGTCAGAAGTTCTATGTATTTTTTGGACACGGATGCTAAAGGAAAAAAAAAAAAAAAGAATGACTAAACATTAAAAAAGCATAATAATAAAAATAACAACAATAACTAACATTTGATATTATATTTCTGCCCAGTAACCAAACAGTTTCTCAAAGTATTTCATTTTTGCTGGAGCCATCCTGTTAACTATGAAAGTTCATCTATTTCTAAGATTCATCACCATCCTTAAAATATTTTATTACCAGTCCTTTTGCAGTATTGATGGTCTCTCTATTAATAGACTAGCAGACAAGGGAGCTATTATTCTCACCCTTCACCTGTTTTTCCACTAGGTATGGCTGTCTTAGACTGCTTGTAGTTCTGTAACCTACCATGTGCTCAGGTCACCCACTAAAACTCATCCTCACATGTTGTTTTTGGTTAAAATTATGACTAGACAGGAAAAGAGACAACAAAACCATGCAGAAAAGTATGAGAAAAAACTCAATATAGATTTGAATCCAAAATAGCGATGTTTTTTGGACTAGAAATGTCAGCACAGCGATGTGGAAAGTCATCTGAGAATGTCTTTGAAGATTGTCCCTGTTAATGACCAAAACCCTGTGTGTTAGTTCCAACTACACCTTCTTGCTGACACAGAAGCAGACTTTTTTGCTTCCTATAAGACAATATCTATGTACTTTTTAAGGGGATTCTTAAGCATGGACAACTTCAGGCTATACTGAGCCAGTGTGACCCTTGGGCACTATCTTGCTTTTTTGTGTGCCAGAAGACTGAAGAGAAGCCAGCTCTCACTCATTTTTTTCCTCATCCTCTCTATCTATGTTTGAAAGCAGAAATTCGCCTATTGTCATGGCAAAATACTTCTGAGGTAGGGTCTGAGGGTAGGTTTTGATCACATTGTTGTGAAAGTCTAAGGCTTATGTGCAGGCTAGGCCCTGAACTGGAGACCTGTGAAGAACTGTGGGCCGGGACTGTTGTTTCTCACTGGAGTAAAGCACCCCCAAAAAGAGGGGCTTGGTTTTATCCTTGTGGAAGGTGGTATCTCTGATGTCAGTTGGCCCAACAGGGTTTGCAGGAAACTAGTGCAAGCAGCTGGTTGTGTGTACCTGGCTTTCATGCAGCTCAGACTTGAGCTGAGTTTCTCCTGCCTTCCTAGATACTGACATTTCCAAAAGAAACAAAGATCATATTGAAGGTCAAGACAAAATGATGGTGGTGTGACACAACAGTGTGCCACTGTGACCTGAGCCTGACTCAGGAGCATGCACTGAACTAGACAAATCTTTGACCAGCTCTCCTCTTATCTACTACCTTCCCCAGCTGTGCCAGGTCAGTGCAATACTTTTGGAGCATTAGCCAAAACCGAGGTCTCACCAGGCTTCATCTTTTCAAGACATAAAATGTTTACAAAAATAGTGTTATACTCCTTTCATAAAAATCATGAAACTTTTTTCCAATCCTCCAAATTCTCTCATTTTCCTTGACTTTATTGTTAGCCAATTCTTTTACCACTGTGGGATGTCTCTGTGTTCTAAATCTTCCATGTAGGCTTTGGCTTCTATTCGTCTTGTTTGCTTAATTATCTCCCATCAAACTACGAGTTACTGCTTTTGAGATCCTTAAGCATCAAAATGCCATGTATTTTGATTTGGAGTTCCCTGCCATTTGATCCTTATTTTTCTTAATCAGAGTGTTAACTTAAAAGAGTGGGAAAATGGCTGGAAGCGGTGAAATGAGAATCAATCTATAGTTTGAATGCAAGCCACAAATATGCCACAAGAACGTAGACACATGCACATAGTGCCATCAAGAAAAATATCCCAGCCCTCCCACACATTTTACACATTACAACATATTAAAAAATATTTCTGATCATAGTGAAATATGTTAAAAACCTACAAAGTTGTCGGTACCTCTGACAAGATAGAGGTGCAGAATTAAAAACAACTCAGAAAAACTTTCCTGACAGTTCATTAGCCTAACCATGGCTTTGATAATTTGTAATCTACCAAATAGGACAGGAGTAAAAGAAAAGGAATTCAGCTGTGAACAGTCGAGCTGCTACCTTCTGCTGTTGTAGATGGTGGTGAATATGAACACTGGCTGAATAGAATCACTGACCACAAATATGGGATTTTCCATACAGACATATGCACATATGCATCAAAATCTTGAAACAGAAGCATCACTAAATCAGTCAAAATAGTCTGGGAAACTGAGGCACAGGATGATGTGTTCCACCTAATGCAGGACAGCAGTAGTAGAGCAGCAAATATAAGGATCCTGTGGCCCATGGAGTAGGATGATGTCCCCTTTGGAGAGCTGTCGTTATATAGAACATGGTTCTGCAAAGGCACTAGAAACCTCCTCCAGTAATTTACCTTTCAGCTTGGTGTATGTGAAAGCTTTTAAAGAGAGGAAGCTAAATAAGGAACCAAAAAAATGTTGCTGTTTCTCACCATAATTGTAAACTGAAAATAAGCACTTATACAACCTAGCCCAAATATTTAGTTAAAGAACAAGTTTATAACTAAGGATATCTTAAAACGTGTTTGAATTATTATATACACTACTTAAACAGTTAAACTGTCAGCTTAGAGTTTTGTATATCTACCTCATTAGCCTGCCTCCAGGGCCCATGGTAGGTGAATCTGCATCTTAAAATTTTGTATTTTTCCATGCTTTATGCATCCTGTAAAATGCCTTGAGAACTTTATGAGGGATGTTGCATTAAAATGTGTGATTATAAATATGATTTAAATATCTGAAACATTACAGAGTGATTATTGTTCAATAAGGCAGCGTGCATAAAAGGGTTATCTGCATGCTGTGCTTAGGTTTCGACAATATAATGTAATGAATTGTTCAATATAGTTTCTATGCTATTTGTCTCTGTTTCTTCCCATACTCCAGAGATGCCTGATATGCAGTCCTCTAACAAGGCTATCATAAATTGCTGAACAATAAACAGCCCTTGAGATTTTTAGATAGTATGTGGTTAGTATGTAATCCATCTTGAGGAACTTGATTTAGTGCCACAAAGGAACATCCTTGACAATGCTCAACGTTGTTTTAAACTGCTGCTAAATCAATTACTGCATTTGGGAAATGGCATGCTTCTTCTGTTCCCTGCTCCATGTTGGTGGCCTGGCTGCTAGGGGAGAGATTTAGGGAGCCCCACTACAGAGCCAGATGGGTTCCCCAGAAATTGCCAAACCCAGCCTGAAACAGTGATAGGTAAGTCCTTCTAAAATCCTCATGAAACCACACAACTCAGATATCATTTAGCAATAAATGGACTGCAAAACAAACAGAAGTGCTCCCTTTCAGATTGGTGTTGTGTCATGGAACAATCATACCCACACACACGTGATGTTTAGACAAAGTTTTTCAAGTTTAATGTCCTATGAACAATGATTAATTTCCCTTTGTGATCCCCCAGAGAGTATGAGAAGTGTTATTGCCCCCTTTTCAGAGATGAGACACACAGATACACCAATAACTTAGTGCAAGGTTGTGAGTATGGGGACTCATGGACCAAAGATGAACGCTCTCTTGATTATAAAGATGTTACAAAGGGTGACCCAAAAGTTAAACTTGACCAAGGCCAATTGTTTTCTTTAATGTTTTCTTCTACTCATCTGCAGAGGCAATTGCTGGGGGCTCTGAAGGCAAAAGGAGATGGGTGCTTCGTGTGTCAAAACTGTAACCTTGCCCTTCTGCTTTGGAGTCATAAATAAGAATTCCTAGGCAGTATTTTATATATCTCAGGAGACTGCACAGGAGGAATACTGAGATGCAGTTATTATAACAAGAATGTTCTGACATGTTTCAGGGGCTCTGGCCGTTTCAGAAATATCACTCTTTTATAGTGAGAAAAGACAACTTGAGGGAGGGAAAAAAGATGCTGAGATCAAGGTAGAACAAGGCAAATTGTGCAGGATTCATTACTGAGAGTTACATGATCTAGTTTCTGAAGGATTAATATCCTTTCATCTCACAGTCTATATGTTACTGGCATCACATCACTGTCCAGGAGGACCTTGTCAGCTTCCCTTCACAATCAGTATTCCCTCCAGGTTATGGAGTTTCATTCCACTCTTTCCCTCGAACTTGTGTCCTCAGAGACAGTGGTCTCCTTTAACCCTAAATAGCCCTATGTGCTTCTCACAAAATCAGTCTGATCAGGTATTGATCTTTCATCTCAGCATTGCTGGAAATCACAGCCAGCTGTAGCACTGAAGAACAACTGGCAGACACTCGGTAGTGTTGGCACTGGCTCTCTCCTACGAGATCCAAATTCCTGGGAACCAAATGTTCCTATGATTCTGGCTTTCTGCTGCCAATAAAGCTTATGATACAAAGCTAAATGGCTTGTAACTTTTCTTGGAAATCTGAAAGGGAAATTGATAGGTTGCCTCTATTTATACGCTGATATGCTGAGAATATGCATTAAGATAAGGGGAAAAGTATACAGCAGTAGCCATAAAAAAGACAGTGTTTACCCATCTTTACTATGAAGTCGTTTCTGAGACACATAAGCAGTTTTTATTTCAAATAAGCTTAATCATACTGTAGTTTTTTTTCCCCCCCTCTATTATGAATGTGAAGAATAAGGACAGGAGGAGCTCATTGCATTAGGGAACTCTAATAGGCTCCTTCAGAGAGGGAATTCATTTGGGATTTGTGTCCATTGTACATCAAAATTGTGGCCAGTCATCACCCAGAAAATGAGAGCTAACGCCTGCTGTGAGAAGGATGTTTGTGGAAGCTTCCCTTCACTCAGCAACTGATGATTCATATCTCCATTGAATTGTACATAAGGGATGAGTTTATGGCTGAAGAACATCTTATTTATCTTCCCATGCTTCCCCCTAGCCAGTCTACTGCTCTCAGTTGACAGCTGACAGAAACAGTAGTAAAATTCACATCTTCCAGAGATAAGGGGAGAGAAACTCTTCCAGCCATAGAAAAGTTGCTTTAGATTTGACTAACATGTTAATATTGTCTTTTGTGAAGCAAACAAACAAACAAACAAACAAAAAATGAGGGCCATTTAATTTTGAGAGCTTTAAAAAGCATTTGAAGGACTGCAGTCATGGAAATACAGCCCCCAGTCAAGTGTAAAATAAAATAAAATAAAATAAAATAAAATAAAATAAAATAAAATAAAATAAAATAAAATAAAATAAAATAAAATAAAATAAAAATTAAAAAATAATTTTAAAATTCCTGTGGGATAAAAGGAATTAAGTTTACAATTTTCTTGGAGCATTTGTTCCAAAATCCAAACATGCTACTATTGAAAGTTCATGGGTGAAAAAGCTCTTTTCTTATTAAACAGTTCCTCCTGCTATGGGCCAGATTCTGTTTTCACCCATGTAACTGAGAGCAGTGCTTGAATCCAGCTCAGCAGACATTTTGTTTTAAGGGTCTTCCTGGAACAAGTTCTTCCATTGGAGAAGGACAGTTCATTCTTTGATCTGTTCTCCTGCTTCAGAAGGCCTGCTGACCAGACTGAGAAGGCCAGAGGAGCTATGCCCAAAAGAGTGCTGGAAGGACATGCCTAGGTATAAATCACAGGGACACAAAATAAGTTAGGATCCAGCTTCTAATGTTTCCAGCTCCTCTGTCTGTTCAAAAATACTACTGTTCACATTGTTTCTACTGTGCCTCTTTCTAAAGCAACAGAAAGAAACAGAAACTGCTCTTCTGTGTGGGACTAAAGGGGTTAAAGTCACACAATTCTATCATTCCTGATGGGTCTTTTTATTTTCTTTTAGTTCATCGTTCCCTCAAAAGAATACACACATTATTTTTACCTTAGGTGTATCTGCTTCACTTGTTTTACTTTTCAGACAGTTACCTGGCTGCAAGCCAGCACTGCAAAATCAAATCCTGCCATTTATTTTAGGATTTGCTTTTATTATTCTTGCCTGAATTTCATATTTTTTCATTTCTTATTACTTTATGTCATGCAGGTTTGTTGGGTTTTTTGTGTGTGTGTTTTTTTCCCTCTTTTCTTTGTTAGCTTTGTTTGCTTCCTGTCACTCACTGTTTGGTAGCTCAACTATCAGAGCAGAATGAAAAAGCTACACGCTAGCCCAGGTTATATATATTACTGTCACTTTCCCTACGACTGAAAAATGCAAGTAGCAACAGGAAAGCAGCAGATCTGAGGTAGGTCAGTAACTTAGACTGCTGTTCTTTGAGTTATGCCAAGTCACAAGAAATCTCAAATTGCAGATACGAAGGTTAAGCTTTTAAAAAAAAATCATTCTGTTTATTGAAGATGAAAGCAATACAGAAACAATGAGAATAAGCATGAACATGATGGAAAGCAAACAAGAAGCATCTCAAGTCTTAGCCTGAGTGTAATGTACGTGTAGATTCTTTTTTATTCCTAAAAAGAGCAAAAATGTATTTGTAACAGTCAGTATTAACCCAAAAGTTTGTTTGGATCACTGAATCCTTCCCTCATACTGCTTAGGACTATACATAGCTGTCACTGAAATGCTCCAGGAAAAATCCCCAGCTACTGGTTAGACTTTTTGAGGTTAAGTACATATTCATGCCAAAGATGAATGGGGAAATGAAATAGTGATAGAAAAACAAAGGCCAAAGTTCTAACGACAGATAGTTCCAAGTAGTTCTATACACTTTTCCCCACAAGCTGGGTATCTGTTACTTCAGCTCTCTTGGAGCTGAGGCAGAGAAAGCCTGGTGAATGCCCTCGTGCTGCCTGGGAGAGCTGGAGTGAGGCTGCTCTCCCTGATTGTGCTGAGCTGAGGATTAAGGAGAAATCCCAGTTAAAGATTGCACTTTGAAAAATTTTGCCCCAGTTTTCCTGCAGCTCAGTACCCTACCAGGTACCTGTCCCTTTTGTTTTTAGAGCAGTGGTGTGCACCTGGCAGAGGAAACAGACTCTGTAAGAGCACCAGCCCAGAATGAATGCATGGTGTTACAGCAGTATCCTCAGGAAGTGAAGGTACGCATTCTGAGTGTCTTAATTTCTGATATCCATATATTTATCCTTAGCTTCCTTTGATGTCTCATTACTCTTCTTGTCATTCTAAAGTGCTTTCTTCTCTGTACTTGTTGTAAATCTTTTGCACAGCAGATGTGGTGACTACCTTTCATACCCCTTCCCTAATCATGTAATTCCCCACCTGCATGGAAGGAATGAAAGATCTTAGTGGCATGGCTTTGTTATTTGGGCTTATCAACGTTTGATTCTTCTCTCTAGAATAATTTGCCCTTTCTCTTCGACACTGCCAATCTCAACCGCATGCACTGCAGCACTGGAGTGGAATGAAAGCTGGTTTAAATGAAGATGTGCAAGGCAAAAAGTGAGGATATTTTGGCCACTTTGCTGGCAGACTGGTGGAAACTTGTGCCCTTCATCACAAGAGGGCATTGCAGCTGGGGGCAGAAATATAACCACTGCTATTATCATGAGAAGCAGCCCATCTGCCATAGCATTTGCTAACCACTAGGGAACCCCATGCCAACAGAGGACTTACTCTCAACCATCCCATGCAATGGCAACAAGCTGTGCTGGTGTGGCATCCCAGCTGCCCTTCAGGGGCTGCTGCTGTCCACCCTGAGGAGCAGTGCCACTGAGGTGTGGCACCCAGCACAGTGCTGTCTTTGGGTTGTGGACTCATAACTCCCTTAATTGCTGCACTCTGCTTTTGGTCAGTTTTGTAAGCATGGTGCCTTCTGTCCCACACTTTCTGACCTTATGTATTAGTGTAATATGCAGAAGTATGTCAAATGCCATTTAATCTTCATAATCCTAGCAGATTACGTTCATAACCTCACCTCTATCTGCTCATAGCTTTATCTCCTTTCAAAAACGTTACAGCATTTTTTAGACAAGATTCATCTTTTACAAGATGGATTTATTCCTAACAGCCAGGTCTTATTTTCTTGTGTCCTACCTGTGCCAGTGTAGCCCAATAATGGGCTCCACAGTCCTGCTGTATTCTTCTGAAAGTGGCAATAAAATTTACAGGTTTGAACTTGCCTTTCTGAGATCGGTGCTAGTTGAAAGTAGCAGTGAGAAACAGTAATTATTCTACAGATTATTGTTATTACAAAGTGGAATATTTGCATTACTATTTAGAGAGGTTACAGCGTACCTCCAGGCCCTGGCTGATCATCCCTGCGATGATGAGGGTGAGATGAGGCCACAACAATAGGCTGCAGTTACACAAACAGATTAAGGCCACAACAATAGGCTGCAGTTACACAAACAGATTATTTGTGTTTGGCATAACCGAGAGTGTGAAAACCCTTGTCAGGGAGGGAGAGGTCAGAAAACGAGTGGCTGATGGGGAGGGAGGCCATATGCCGCCTGCAAATGGGAGAGGAGTCGGTGGCTTGGCAGCAGAGCCACGCTTGAAGGTCACCACCCACCCCTGGCCCCTGGCCACATCTCGCTGTACTTCCTCCAGAGTTTCTGCCTCCTCAGTTGGGCCCAGTGTCAAATCGGCTGTCTGTGTGGCTTGTTTTAATTGAGGAGGCAAATAGCTCCAGCAAAGGAGGCAGGAAAGCAGCGGGAGCAGGAAGGATAACAGGCTGGGGGATTCCTCCCCCCCCCCCAGTATCTTTGTTTTGTTCCAACTGATTGCTAGTCATGCTTCCATAATAAAATTAACATTCCTGCTTAAGAACATTTCTGGGGTGAAGTCTTGAAAAGTTTTGTCATTAAGTTCAGCTGAAGCTGGTCCCGGCTCTGAAGAAACTCTCTTATCCTATTACTTTTGGCTTTCTCACATACTTAATCCTCGCTGTGAACCGAATGAGGCAATGATCCTACACAAAATAATATATTATCACATAATTGCAGATTGCATTATGTGGTGTAGTCATTATGGGGGCTAAACTGAGGTTACATAGATGGCCTTAATTCTGGCCTCTCCTTGCTTTTTAATGTTTGACTTTCTCTTATGGTGGCTTTTGAATGAAGTTTGCAGTTGTAAGTAATGATTAATTTTAATGTAATTATTACAACTTTGCTTTACATTGGTGTCTAACAGAGAATTTCACAGCTGTGTCCTTCATAAACAATGAGGCTTAGGCCTGCATGCTTAAGTTAATGAGTTTTCCTCAGTATTTTGTAAATTGCTTCGATGACTTTGGACACCTCTGTCACTGTAACTCTTCTGTTGTGATTCAGTAATATACTACATTTTCAAAATATGAACTTTAGAACTGATTTGAGTGGACCAAGGTTGGAATGCACCCTTCATGAACTTGCTAAATAATATATTTATGCATACTCATATATGCTTGTATCTGCAACTGTATAATTTTATTTCTTTCACGATGGATTCTTACACCAAATCTACTGCTGAAGCACTGAGAACTGAATTTGCCTGATACCTCCTCTGTCCTTACGAATAATTATTGTTTTAACAAAAAGATCAGGTTCTGCTTTCAAAACACAGAAAGCATCAGGGATTTCAAGTGAGGCACATGTCAGGTTTGGACCTAAATGTAACCGTGGGCATGAAGGTCGTTGTGCTGACTTTAAGGTTTCTGGACGGAAGTAAAGTTATTCTGGATGTAACATTTGCAGACCTGGAACCTAGATGTGGAATCACATCAAGGGAATCTAATTTGAGATCATACCATATCCCTTTCATTTCTTGACCTTTTAGTAAAAAATTGTAATGAACACTGTTACAAAATTTATAATGTAGGACAGTTATCTGTATACGTATGATGCATGAAGCAAAGTATCTTGGCTATGTAACCATAACACTCAGCTTCCTACTCTGCCTCTATTGTTTCCTGTTCTCGCAATTGTTAAGTAAAAATTAAACCCAGAACATAAGAAGTGTTTATGTTTATATCATATTAAGTTACAACCTTGCTATTTTTAGTTCATAGTACATAGTGTTACAGAAGACAATAATTTCACCACCTGCTGTAGAAAGTAATTAAAGGGAAGTAGTATTCAACAGCTGTTTTTCTTAATGAGACATTTTTTTCCATTGATGATACGTTAGACTGTGTTGTTGTTTGTTTTGAAAGAAATACGAAATAAAACTTAGAAGCTTCAAATTACTCTGGTTTCAGGTACAGCAAAATTTAAGAAGAGATTCTAAGTTGATGCACTTTGCAGTAGCTCAAAGAATTGTTCAGCAAAAATTAATTCTCGAAGTAGACCAAATATGACTCGAAAGGTTCATTTTTGTATTTGTACATACATGGTAAAAATGATGGTAATCTATTAGTATTAAGCTGTTTAGAATGATTTTGCATGTAGACCATCTCCAGTGACAAAACTTTGGTTTTCTCAACACTCCCATTATTGCTTTTGAGCCAAATTTCCAGCAATATTAGAAGTTATCCACGGTAATAGTATTTAAGGTTAGACAAGGATGCAGAATCTTTCTTTCCTGCACCCTTTTCACAGACATTGTTGCCACTGAAATTGGTAGCGTTGTCCTCAAATACGACTGGTCAAACCTCTGTCTACTTTGGGATATAACAGAAATCTTCCATTCCAATTTTTATAAGAGATCACTGTCAGTGCCCAAACTAATTCAGAGATGTTCTAAAAGGAACAAATATTTTTCTTACCACTAGTCTATCAGTTTAAATATGGTAAACTTCAGAGTAGCTAAATGCAAATCACAGATCAGTTTTGGGGAAATTTTAAAATATGGATTCAGATTCTGCATCAGAATGTGAAAATGTTTGTTGATTTTATGGAACATTTTAATTATTTCTTCCAGGAATAATGGTCTGTTATTTATTTAGTGGTCCGTGATAAATTCAATGAGAAACCGGAGACTCCAGAATACCATTAGTTAAAGTATTGTTGGTTTTGAATGAGCAGTGGATGAAACCACAGCCAAACCTTTCTTATACTAAAAATACTGGGCCAGATTTTCAAAGCATAGCTCAGACACCTGGCTCTGGGCACTGTCCCAGCCTTGATTACCATTATATGAGTCATGGAATAATTTTATTTTGAGGGACTGTGTGTGGAAATGAAACTGCTTGAGTTTTAACAAAGCATCCCATAAGAAATTTTCCTTGGTCCAAGATACAAGAAAAGGAGGAGTGGGAGAGGAAGGGAGTAAAAAAATCCAAATCCCTATTGACAGCAGCCACTGTAACAATTATTGGGGTGTTTTCTAGGGATACAGGACACCAAAATTCAGGCTCTGAGTATTGTCCTTAGATATGTTGCTGGTAGGATCTATGGCAGCCTCTTAAAAATATGTATGTATTTTTAATTTAAAATAACTTCATTTCATTTTGATGCAAGTTGAAGATGTATTTTGAAATCCCTCCAGGTTTCAAGAAATGACATCCCTTTTAATTTAAACTTTCCTGAGGTATTCTACTTCTCTCCCTTAAGAACTGCACCATCATAAGAAAAAAAAAAAAAAAAGGAATATCAGTGTTTTTAAAATACTTTGTGCATGCAATTGCCTTTAAGAAATCCTTGCTAAATACGCCTATGAACAGGGAGCTAGGAGTCTTGTTGTTGCCATGTTCCTGTTGCCATGTAAGGTGGCAAACTGTTGTACCTTTTTGAAGGCATCTATACACATTTACTTTTATTTAGATATTATTTAGACTGGTAGCTTAGTAGCTGTAATTTTGTTCTGAATGTCTGTCCAGCAATTATATGTCTGTTTATAATTTATTTTGCATAGTGAGAGTTCAACTATCTATTATTGAGTATATTTTTAATATTTTTAATAAAACCATGGGGGGGAAAAAAAGTAATGAATAAAGAGGAAAGTTTTTTCTTTCCATTAAGAGTGCAATCTGTACTGTACAACAAAACGTTGATCTTCCTTATTTAAATCTTTGTTAGAACCTTTGTAGAGATCTTCCCCAATCTTCTTTGGTACAACTTTGCTTTCAACACAGCCCATGCCTGCGAGGTCATTCCCACTACTCATGCATGCTTTGGTATGGCATGGGCCAGGTGGAGTTTCATTCCCTAGGCTTCAGGACAGCTTTGGATGATTTAGATTGCCTTTGGCATCAGTTGTCTGGCCAATGCTCCAGTGAGGATATTATCTCCAAATTCCTGCTTGGGAGTTTGCATACAGAGCCTTTTGGAAAAGACAGTCTATACGTGGGGAAGCTGGCTGGAAAATGCACAACCCTAGCTGGCGCTGAAATGTTGGTAACTAAATTCACTAAAATTGCTTGTTGCACTTTTAGGGACAGACAGCATATGAATTTTTTAATTGCTGGAAGAAATCTGGTTACCCTGTGATATTCCAGGCTCAGATCTGTTAATAACCATACTCTCTGAGTGTGATTTAAGTCTCTCAGGTTTCCCATCACTAAAAGTACTTTGCGGATTTTGTGCACTCTTTTTTTGCATACTTATTACAGTGCTGTATTATGCTTTACTGAGTTAAGTAAAGGGACAAGGGACTAGTTCACACCCACATTCCATATATTAGACAAGATAAGGTTATCTGTTGAAGTAGGAGTACAAAGAAATTTGTCTTGAGAAATGAAGTTTGATTTGTCCTCACCAGCTGAAACACTGAGTGTGTAGAGAACAAATCTCAGAGGAAATGGAGAACATTTCTTTCACAATTTTCCTCTGCTTTCCTTTTACCACCAATCCTCAGCAATGAATTCAAACGTTTTCTCCATTGTTGGAAAGCTGTGCCCAGCTTTATGACTTTAAAATCAAATCCTGCACTAGCTCTTCTGCAGTTTCTCTCAGATCTTTTGTGGTATTTTCCAGGTTATCACAAAAAGTGCATCCGTTCTGTTTCTTCATGCACCACCAAGTAGGGGCTAATCATAGGACATGTTCCACAAGTCATGCAAATATCGTATTAACTGTTCACAGAAACAAAGACAGATGGCTGGAGGATGGTTTTAGCTGGATATGCATTTTGTTTCTCCTCTGAACCTAAACTTACCATGCTTTTTTTTTTTTTTTTTTTCCCCCTCATAGTTTTTTCCATGTTGCAAGCTCTGGGGGAACAGGACCTACATGGGCATGACATTACTTGTCTGATCTCTCATTCTCTGCTTTGAGTCAAATTTCAAGATGAATTCTTGTCCAGATGTTGCACACCTCTCCTGAGATCATAGTGATTCTATCTGCTGATGTCTGAAACTGTCAAAACTTCTGCTGGGACAACTGGTCACAACCTTTCTGTGAAGTCAAGTTAATAATTAATAGACTTTCTCCTTGAAATGAGTGTATGCTTGCTTCTTGGTAAGCTTTCAGTAGCTATTTACAACCTATCTGAAGTATTTTGCAAGGTAGATGGCTAGCTAACAAAGTGACAGAACCTGTTCAACAAACACATTGAGCATATCCAGTTATCTGTAAGAACAGAAAAGGCATTTATAACAACTTCTCAGTCCCTATGAAGTCTATGTATTTAAAGTGTGCTTGAGTTAAATTACGTTAAAAAGTTGTATTATATCTCACCTACTGACTGCCCTTGATTTGATATGAAATGCATTTACATCTTTGAATTCAAGTATTCTTACTCATTGCCTCCTTGATGATCTCGTATATTATTTTTTCCCCCAAGAAGTGTTAGAGAACAAGTCTTAGCCAAGAATTCTTCATTTATTTCTTTATTTCTTCAATTTATGATAGAGATGAATGGCAAATAATTTTTAAAAATAATTTTTACACGGTGGATTTGCAAACATATGTAAAATTCCACATGCACAAACAGCATATCAAGGTAGTTTCAAAGTGCTGAGGGGCCGTTTTGGTACCTGAGCAAGGAAGTATCCAAACCAGGCTCACAAGCATGGCAATGCTTTCAGTACTTCACCTGACTCCATGTCTTTCACCCAGAGAAATGGAATTGCACCCTGCTGCTTTTCAAAGCATTAGCCAGGGGTCTTTCTTGCTGTAATGTAGTCAATGGAGGTTGAAAACAGAGATGCATCTTTTCTGCATACTGTCTCCTCAAGTCTGTCAGCACAGTCACAAGCCAGTACAATATACACGGCAGACAACGTATGGTGACAGTACCAGCTCTCCCTCTGAGGCTGATTCTAGCTTATAGATAAAAAGGCCTGCATCAGCCTCTTTAGTGTGAAATCTGCTGCATCAGAGTCAAATAAGCTCCACATTGCCTCTTAAAGACTGAATGATAAATAGCAGCAAAATGTGCTTTGGTGAATGGATTTCTTTCAGCAGGTGACTACATAAACTAAATCTTGGCACTAGAGCTTCAAGTGAGTGAAGTATTGTGGTTGATGGTCTTAAATCTTTCTTCTGCTAACACTGTGCAGGAAAGACTGCGACTGAAATAGGTATAATTAGTGAACCGTGATTGAATTCTCATCATCAAGAAGACAACAACTCTTTCACAGTTTCTACTTTGATGTCATCTCTCATCTGTAAAGCTGTTCTACTCGAAACCACTTGAAGGTATTTTTCTTTTGAATTGGCTGCTTTAGACCGTCTTTAGTGCTAGATTATCGCTGTCGGGTTTATCACAAGCTGTCTAGATACAGGATGATTTCTCTTTTCATGATAAAACACAGCACTCCTCTAAATTCAGCTTCCAGTTCAAGATGAAGGTGCTTCACAGCTGAATCTTCTGTTGCTGGTTTCCAAATATCCAGAATCTGGATCAACAATCTCACAATTTCTGTGTCGCTATTTTTGTTTTATTTACACTTCACAGTAACAACTTGGGTGATAATGACTTGATACAGTTACTGTCTCTCTGCTGACAAGAGCAAAGATCTGTCATCATCTCCTATCTAGTAGCATTTTGCACTTTTGAATCTGCATGAAGTGTATTACACTTAACCAGCACTTTGCAGGGCCTCAGTTTTTTTTATTTTTTTTCCTGAAAAAGACACTATTTACCTTATACATAGTCCCTCCACTTGGAGCTTTTCTTGACAACTTCCAAAGTGTCTTCTGGATCAGGGAGCACTATTTTATTCTTTTGATGTAATAATTAATATGCAAACAATTTTCCTTGTAACCATGCTGCAGAATTGCCGATAACATATGTGGGACTTCGCCAGCATGTAAGTGTCTGTCATAACCACGTCTTGAATACTGCAGAAAACTGCTCCATGATTTTATGCCTTAAAATGATATTAGATTGTCGATTGGGTTCTGCAACATTTTGAATTGCACATTGTGCATGCTTAAATAGGTGCTGACTGGTACCTTTGTATTTTCTAGTCCTCCCCACTTTTGCTTCAGTACTATAATGAAAACTTTGTGCATTGTGAACAAAAATTCAGCAACATTCAAGTAGAAGCACTTGTAGCAGATGTATAGAATGACCGATACCCTGGATACCCTGGTATCCAGTTCTTATTTCAGCGGTCATCCTAGGAAAGCTATTCATGCAGAAAAATGACATCATATGAAAAAAAAATACCCATGTCATACTCACATTTTGTCCCTCTTTAATACAACTCAGCCTGGCTGATGAATAAAATGGCTAGATCCTGAGTGGATATGTGGATTAGAAGCACATAGTTAATAGGATAAACCTCCTGTTTGCCTTTGTATCTGTGCAAAATCCCTCAATGTTTTTTCCCACTGAGCACTTTTAAAATAAAGCTTTGACATCTAATTAGCTATTTTCTTTTTAAACATCATCTTTTGTCTTTGAGTATTCCATTGTCACTGTGAAATGCAAGAAGTCTTGCAGATCTAGGAGCTTAGTGAATGAAGAAAATAATTAAATGGGGTCACCAAGTTGATGTTTTGTAGCATGACATAGAACTAACACCCGCTTCTTGTTTTTTTAAGGACTAAAAAATCCTCGACATAATTAGTTTCTTTAATCTGGTAAGCAAAGTTACCTCCTCTTTCTCTAATGCTTTCTTGTAAATGCAACACCTTGAAGATCAGAAATGCTTGGTGAGGAATTGTATTAGAACAGCTAATTGAAAAAATTAAGACAACCTGGAATCTGTCCATCTGTCTGCTGCTAGCAGGGGATTGCATGTAAGGCTTCTTGCACTGGCACCTCTGCATCATTCACTCATGCGTAAAACAAAATGCAGTCAAATGACAGTGAATTTGAGTAAACTGATACACCATCTCTGTAGTTTAGTATGATATACATTGCTAAGCATTGAAAGGAGGAAAGAGCTGTCTGGGTTAGAAAAGCTGTCTAGGAAAAGCCTGAAGCCTGAGGTTTCCACATAGTTCATCACACACACTCATTGTCATCAGGTAAAAGACAGAAAACACCTTATCCTGCTTGGTGCATCTCCCTTCACCAAACATGTTGAGTTCTGGCTGCTCCCATTACCTCTTCCTTTGATTACTTAAGTTGAGCTTTTGGTCTTTTTCTTCCAATGTTCCTTTTCACAGGCCAATTTCATGGCAGAGTGCTGGAGGGGATGATAAACAGATGGATTAGGGAAACCTCTTTGTGCAGTCAACCAGGTGTCTTCTCCTCCACATTAGACAGGTCATAGGACAGCAAAGGGAGCCAATGAACAGAGGAGAGGGGCAGGCAGTGCAAGGGCTGAATCCCAGAGCACCATCCAAAAGCTGGGCACAGAGCAGGGAGCCCTGCTACAGGGCTGGGGTTTCAGCAAATCAAGTGAAAAAAGGCTGAGTTTTTCTCTGCATCACACACACCTGTGCGAGGGGCACAGACAGTACCCTTAAATATACCTGTAATGTTATGATTTATCAACTCTGTTAGCATTTATCAGCTGTGATTAAAATCTGGTTGGTTGAGAATAAGTATTTTGCCCCTCCCTCCCTCCTGGCCAGTAGAACTTGATACGTAATCTAAAATTCCACTACAAGCATCCAAATTTAATATGACTTTCCATTATTAACAACATTGAGCTTTTCCTCTCCTACAGGATGAAATTAATCTCCCCCCAGAACCCTACCAAATCTGAAATTTGTTCACACATTCAGTGCCAAGAAAACACAGATTATGGGTAAGAGGCTGGAATGTAACTTGCAATGCCATCAAAGCACCGAACTGAGCGCAGAAGTATTACAGCTTGAGATGAGGCTACTGATTCAAACACAGTGTTAATATGGAGCTTCGAAAGCATGCATCTGCAAAATCGACAGCTGACCTTTGCTCACACTAAACCCATTCTTTCTATTGATCCACATAGATGTTTCACAGTAAAGGCCATGGCAGGGAAACAGGGACAAAGACAGTCTCCTAGACCTCCAAAGTAAAAGAAAGGAGAAGTAGCAGGTATAAAAATAAAGAATATAAGCAAATGTTTCCTACCTCTAGACACTTGCCAACCACTGTGCCCTCTGCTTCTCTACCCCATGCCTTCCCCTGAGGACAGGGTGCCCAGCATTGCCTCAGTAGCAAAGCCTCAGCATCTCCTTGGGAACTGCTTCTGTGCAGGCGCCCACCCCATCACGCTTGGGAGCTACAGAACTACTGCAACATGGAAGGACGGTTATGAAATAACAGATTCCTCCTGCTGCTCTGGTGGCTGTCACATTTCACACCATACCTCTCTCCTTTTCACAGGCACTCTGGCTGGATTAAATGGATTAAGAACTGGTTGATAAATATGAATGGAGCTGCATGTTGATGTGGAAAAAGGTTTTTACTGTTTATTTCTCTGTGAATGAATCATGAACAGAAATTTCTTCAAGTGCATCAGGAATTAATTCCTAGAGACTCCTTGGGCTGACAAACTGAAGAGCCAAAATATGTTAGAAAAAGAGTATTTCTATTTATCTGAGAATCTCTCGCTTCAAACCTTTATTTCTGAGTGCAATATTTACTGTGTAGATTATTCCCATAAAACAACATAACATTACAATCCATCTCAAGTAAAAGGATTTACTGACATTAGAAGACTTTAGATTTGGCAGGATGTCTTTGCTATATCAAATGACTGCATCTGATCAAGTCTCCCCAGTGTAGCGCTGCACACTTTAGGTGGTCCAAATGTGAGAAGGACTGATGCTGAGGAATTTGCTAAAGTTATTTTGGTGGTTCTGTTGATGGTGTTGTTTTAATTTTATTTTATTTCACAATACCGGTCTGCTGTTCCAAAATTGGGAAATAGTGTTTTATGTTATTCATAAATTGACAGTAGAACTTACATACAAAGGTTTATACATATGCATATATGGAGAGATGTGTAAAATTCAGATTTACTTTTAGATTTAAAGCACCTTGCAAATTTGTGGGGGTCTCCGTGGGGGTTTTTTGTTTTTTGGTTTTTTTTTTCCATCTGATGCCATGTTTAGCCTGGCTACTCACTATATATATATTTCAGCATGAAATAATCCCATTCGCCTCACATGGATAGTATATTTCAATGTAGGGCTAGACATAAAAATACAAAGATTATAAGCACAGACTTCTGAAACAAAGAGCAAAATCTTGGGAACAATTTTTTTCTGATCTTCCAAGAAGGTTTATCACTGTTGTATATGTGACTCCGTTCAGCTGTTGTCTGTCACTATCCTCATGCCTTTCCCTAGTAAGGTTTGAATATGTTTCCTACTGTCAGACTAATCTGTCAAAAGTCTTTAAGATTGCGAGATAGTGAAAATTATAGGCGGAGTAAAGAAGCCATCATCAGATAAAGCAAACTCTTCTTCTGAAGTTTTCTCAAGCTGGTTAGGCATTTTGGAAGAATCAAACCACAGCAAGGACAAAGCATTGGTGTTGAACATGACCCTCATGCAGTATGTTCTGAAAAACTGAAGGTACTGATCAGTTAATGCATACAGAACTGTATCTTGAAAATAGATTAATCTATACACGCTTCTCTTCCATATGGTGCCATAGAGGAGGGAATTCAAAGTGCGCAGAGCTAGTAAGCTGCTTCATAATCTGGAGTATGATGCATCATATGGATCAACACTTCCCTGAAGAGGCCAGATCAGGTTCTGAATTTACAGAATTAGTCTACAGCAAGTCCATCCTGGACACTCAGGACTCTGTCACATTACTCCAAGAAAGAAGTGCTCCCCAAGGCAATTCAAGTATACCAGCTAGTGCCATAGAGAGTAGTAAACCCTTATCTGCGCTTTCTTCCTAGTAACGAGCCTGCGTAGTTATATCCTTAATGTTCTTTAGATAGAGTAAGCCACAATGCAATTAGGATGTCCATATGGGCAGTCAGTGCAGCATAGCTAGTACACTGTAAATTCATATCCTTGCTTACTGAGAATTAATTATCTTGTAGACAAGCCATGTGTCAGTGAAATCCATTTATTACTTTATAGGATATACTGTCTTCTAGGGAGGCTGGCCCAAAAGATGGGGAATTGAAGCTATGATTGGCAAAGCAAAAGCATTGGTAGGAAATGTAGTTTTATGCCAAGTTAGATGATTTAAAATGATCTGGCTCAGTTTTCAACACCCCTCCCCCATTCCCTAATTTGGGTCAAACAAAGCCAAACTCAATGCGTTAGTATGGATTTTTTTTTTTGGGGGGGGGGGGGGAAGAAAAGATATATATATATTTTAATTGCTCATTTGCTCTTATGGAAATTAATTCTTGGTCAAAATAATATTTCTATGGGAATTCTTCATTGGATTCCACAAGCTTATTTGTCTTAACTTCTTTCTGGTCTATGTTCACACAAGTCAATAGTGTTGAACCAGAATGGATAATCCTCTTACAGAACTTGATTTGCTGGTATGGCAGACTTTTTTCCTCCTTGTAATCAAAATATCACTGGAAGTAAGTCTATGTTGCCTTTGTGCCTATATAACAAAGTCTTAAGAATTATTGTGGTTTGAAAACTAGGTTAGTGAATTGACCTGGGCACATTAATAAAAAAAGGAACTGGGGAACTACTGTTGAAAAAAATAAATGAATAAATAAAAATCCATACTTGAAATTTCAGCGAGACTGCTCTTTATGCAATCAGGCTTGGTTATGGTTAACAAACCTTTGAGATGGAGATTGGGTTGTGTGCCTCATATCTTCATTTCATGTGACTATAGAACATATGCATGTGTCATGGCACCTCGTTGTTCTTCTGATGATTTATCGTATCTTTGTGGGATGGTTTGTTTCCCACTATGAAATGTAAATTTATCTTGCAGTGCTCCTGCTGCCTGTATAAAGGTTAAGAAGATATATAGATATACATTTAACGCTATACTTGCTACTTCTGTAACAGAATTTGAATGATTATTCTAGCACCATAAAAGCTTTTCAACATCTACATTTTCTGATCTTAGGTATTTTGTTTTAAATGCCTTTTTTAAAAGGCTTTGCAGGTCAGATTATATAATCACTGACTGTTTGCTGACAGACTAACTCACGGAATATGGTTGGTGCCAAGAAATTGAAGTTCCCCATGTTGCAAACATTCAAACGTTGCTTTAGGGCATCTTAAAGGGAATACTGCAAATAATCTTCCCCTAAAAATAAAAATAACCTCATATAAATTCAGGGTTGCAGGTACTGTTGACATTGAAAGGTTTATAATTCTTGTGTGAGTAATCAGCTGAACTGTTGAAAGTACCTCAAGCTTTCTGTGTGTCAGTGAAACTCATGCACAATGGAATGGTTGGCTGTTACCCTCGAGCCTCTCTCACAATTCAGGATCACCAAAATGAAACATCATTCCCAAAAATCATGGAGATTCTCTGACATGACTGAGCATCTACTTAGGGTTCATCTCTCTTATATGCCTGGACAGTGAATACACGTAGGGCTTCAAAAAAGCTTCTAGGCCTAACCTTTTTCACTACTATTACTCTTAAATAGCAACTCTCTATTTCACTTGTAGTGAAGGCTAACTCAGAAGAAAGCATGCAGCTCCCACTATCATTTATTTTCTTTTCTCATGCAAGTTATTGAACAGATGATTTTGCTGACAGCTGTATCCAGGATCTCACCTGTATCAGTTGGGTACACCACAACCTTTTTTGCTACAAAAACAGCAAGTGAAATTCCAGTCATTACACAAAAAAGGGCTTTCAATCCATCATACAGTCACACTATAGACTCATCCGTGCGCAGATTCCTCATACATCCGCTGGTAATACACATTCAACCTTTTTCCATTCTATTCCTTATAGGCTCCTTGCCAATAAACATGGTGGGTATTTTTGTTGTTGTTGTTGTTTTCAATTTTGTTGGTTTCCATTGCTCCAGAATAGGTTTCACACCAGCCTTGCTCTTTGTCTTCTCTACAGATAAAGGCAAAAAACTGCTTACCTCTTTCTCTGACCAGATGTCTACTCGTAGCTAGCATTAATTATGAATCCTTTTTTTCCAGTCTTGTTTCCCTCTGATTCATCTTAACACTTATCAGCTTGAAATTATGGCTCTCCCAAAAACCTTGAGAATGCAGATAAAATTTCATTTATCCTTAAATTCTTTGCTTTCTAGCTTGTAATAAAAATAGTATACATGACAATGTGAGCTAGGAGGGAAAGTGCATTTGCAGGGAGTAGGGTATCTCTCTACTATTTGGGGCTGGCATTAACAGTGCTGAACTCGAATGCAAGACCTTACCTTACCTTGTCTTAGTTTGCTATTATGCTTATGACAGTCACCTTAGGGAACATTTTACCAATCAGAAGCATAAAACTGTACATCTACTGGCAGTAATCAACATCAAGTGAAATCCAATTCTACACCTTATTTTCAGCAGTTCTTAAGACTTTCACCAACCAATTTCACAGTTGGCCCAACCCCAAATAAAGGTCTCAGTCCACATATACTGCAACTAGGATGAAATTAGGATTGCATTAAGAGGCAATAAAGCACACTTGTCAGCTGAGAGGAAGCAGATAGGAAAGGAGAAGACTTTAATTCTACATACTAGCTGATTCAGCAGCTGGAATAATGCTTCTTTGAAGGGAGTTTATATTATGCTGTCTGACTTTGCAGCAGAGCAAAAGTGGAGGAAGAGGAAAAATACTCACAGAATTGGGCATTAAACCCAGCTGTAGAGGAGAAAGAGGTAGCCAAGTGGTTGCGAGAGACTCTTCACTGCTGTTGGTCATCTCCTGGGAAGGCCAGGCCTCCTTCTGGTGGCTTTCCAAGCAGAGATGGTTCCTGGGGAGGAAAGCAGAGTGGTTTAGGTGGTCAGAAAATTTTAGTTCTCATTTGGACAGAAGCTTGGTCCTAATTAAGAGTGTGAACATACACCAAGTTAGTTTTCAGTATCATTCTGCCTGATTAAAGGCTTCTATCCCTCACTTCTTGCTATTCTCTTCATTTTGATTGAAATCAAGGCTTCCTAAATGATATTTTTTTTTCATATAGGGGCTGTTATTTAGCTCATATGCCAGGATATGACAAAGAGGTGCAACCAACATGAAAACACTTTTAACTGTGAGCTGAAAAAGAAAGAAAAAAACAAAAAAAAAAACCAAAACAATTTTTTTAGAACAATCATTTAGCTCTGCTTAAAGTTTAGGTTTGGAAAATAAATACATCTGTTTAATTTTGCAGATTTTTGCACGTCAGCTAGAAGAGCTTAAACTGAGGAAAGTTTGAGTGTCTGAAGTAAAGAACCATATTTGGTTCTTTTTCTCCTGGCAGTGTAAATAATTTCTCAGAGAATAAACATAGGTTTTCATTAGCACCAATCCCTTACAAAGGGTTGCTTCTTGGAAAAGTACCAAGAGTGCACAACTATTAATTCAGATCAATATGTGACTCTAACAGAGAATGCAAAGCATACCTAACCCAACTAACTATGCCCCTGATAAATGTTGTGAGAGCACTGTGTCACCCGTGCCTTTCCTTTCTTTATTTCCATTATCCATCAGGACAGGCCATGAGGGAATGCCTGGGAACTGTGTCGTTCCCTGCAATAAGCCACAATGCTAATGAGGCATAGCAAATTGAGGAAGTATCATGTATAATCCTGATCCCTCATTGACACTATTACCAGTATAGATTTCAATTCACCATTTGTTACATGCTTAATACAGACAAAGTGGGAGGGTGTAGAAGAATTACTCCTTCAGTCACTGCATTTTTTAAACAGTTGTCATCCTCCAAGTCAAAACTCTCTGGTAATACCCTCCGTTTTTGCTACTGCTGTTTCTCAGCAGGATTTGCTGCTTATTCTTGTAGGGGGTCAGCCAGACTTTGTCTTTCTCACAGTTTCAGTTTCCTACTGGGATTAAGGGTCTAGCATATTTCTGCAACAAAACAACAAACCCAAGATAAACAAATGTACTGAACAAGATGGCTTTGGAACGTGCTTGCATTTTAGGAGTCAGCTGCAAACTTTGGTTTTTTTCATAAGGTGCTCCAGAGGGAAACCAAGGTGAACAAATGATTTTACTGAGTTTTCATCAGAATGATGGCACATTTTGTAGTTTGGTGGAGTTTGAATTAAAATGCTAATTGTTTCTTCAGATGTGTTGTTTTAAGTCAAGCACTCTGTCATCCTTCTCAGAAATGGTATTTTACACTACTTTGAAAGATCCCAGGCTGCCCTGCAGACAATGAATCTCATTACATAGTTACGATGGAAAATGGTAAAGACTTACCAATGGATTGAAAAGTGGACCAGGCTTTTTCTTTAAGCCACTTTCTTTTTACATTAGGAGCCCAATGACTGGTTCTTCTTGCCTATGAAGGGACTCCCACCAGAATACTCATCCCCTGCAGCTTTCCTTGTGTGTCCTTCAGATGGTGGGAGTAGACAGGAGAAACATCCCATGCTCCTGAACACCCAGGTACAGTAGTCTGTGTCCCTGCCATAACCAAAGGGATGCAAAGAACTGACTTGTCTCACAAAGATACACTTGGATCAGGGTTACTCAAGCCAAGGGGACCCTTCCTGCCAGGAAATCCACTCCCAACCCAACAGCGCAATAGAAAACCAATGCCAGATGCAACAA
The DNA here is from genome assembly GCF_054131305.1 of Coturnix japonica. Classification (NCBI taxonomy): domain Eukaryota; kingdom Metazoa; phylum Chordata; class Aves; order Galliformes; family Phasianidae; genus Coturnix; species Coturnix japonica. The sequence continues at coordinate 61,790,225 of NC_140663.1, read as the reverse complement.
TGTTCACTGTTTTCAAAGTAGTACTTCACTGACAGTTGAACCTTCAAACCGATGACTCCTCCCAAAAAGGAGGAGTTTTGGACTTTTATTAAAAGGCATTCACACCAATGCATCACCAATATTCATCTGAGTCTGGCTCCTCTATGCATAAGCGACACATTTAAGCAGCACATTTAAACTGCTGCTTAATCTATAAATAAAGAACTTTTCAAAGTGAAGTAGAATTTTTTCCATAGCACTGAATGCATTTTAAATTGTGAATAAGGTGAGACTTTCACAGAGACCTGACAAAATAGAAGACTGATAACAGAACGAGGGTATTTCACAATGAGGTATAAAGTTATTATCACCACTTGATTAGGAAGATTTTTATTAGTCCCCTCTGATTGCTCCTCATAAATAGTGAGACAACCGAATATCCCTGTAATGACGGCCACCGTGCATGAGTATTTTAATAATCACAGTAAAGGCACTATGTAAGAGGAAGAATACTTGGAACTCTTTATAAAACTAGACCTGATTAGGAATTGTGCAGCAGAGGTGCCTATGTTAAACTGTGTATAACTTTCAGGCCACATATTCATTGCACTGAGCGCTTACAGCTTTGGGATGAAGAATTAGTTCCTGTTCCATTCAGTATTTTATTTTCTGGATAAATGTGGTAGTTTTAGAGAAAAGGTATTCATTTTGGCTCCAGTATGACTATTTCTATAAAAATGCGTTTGAAAGGTCTTTGATTTAAGTTCTTGACATGCTGTCAAATGATCAAGTGTCACAAAAAAAGTGGTAACTTTTGATCTCATTAATAAGCTAACTGAACAGTAGTTTAAATGTAGCGTAGCATTTTCATGATTTAAACTTTTATCAGGGTATTTTAAACAGGAAGACTGATTAATTTTAATAGGATTTCTATCATAAATGAGAAAACTGTCCAAATTTTGTAACCAATACATTTTTCACTTAAACACTCTAAAGTGAAAAGCTACTTAATCAGGTGACTTAAGCCAATATAAGGCAGATCTACAGTGTTAGCTGCTGTCTCATTCATAGATCTCCCATACAATTCATTTTCAAGTGTTTATGGTCAAATGGAGATGTTTAGTATTAAGTGACAACTCTTTGGTTAAATTCACGTTACTTCTTTAGTTACATTAGCTATGTATAATTATATTTGATATTCTGTTTGCAAAACAGAGAGAGACCTAAAGAAATCAATTCATGAAGGACAGCATCTTGTGGGTGGTTGTAGCAGAGAAGAGAGTGACCATGAAGGAGAGGTAGAGCAATCCACATTTCCCTGTACTGCTTGAGGGGAGGAGGTAGAAGAGTGGGTGGGGGCAAGGTATTCTCAGATTGCTGCTGTATCATTATGCAATAAATTATACTAATCTTTCTCACACTGAGTTTGTTTGGCCCATGATGGTAACTGGTGAGACATCCCTCTGTCTTTACCTCAACTCGTGAGTTTTTTGTTTGTTTGTTTTCATTAAAATTTATCCCACTGTCCTTCTGAGGTTTGGGAAGGGCAGAATGGATTAGAAGTCCTTTACTGCCCATCAGTGTAAAACCACTACCATGTCACATTACTATCAGCTCAGCTTTATTCACTTATGGATGAATATTGCTGCTTTTCTCCCTGCTTCCATCTCCTTCTCATTATTTCAATGTTTTATTGTTAGAAATAACTGAAATTTACTCTCTTCAGTATGATTCAATGCTCATGTACCTGCATGAAATACATGACATTTTTTAAATTGAAAAGAATGGTTTGTGGGTTAGGTTGTGTTCTACTTTAAGATAACAATAGAACATTAATAACAAAATTAAGAGGAAGGTAACAGATAGCTACTGTGTTTTGTTTTGCGAGACTATGAAGCTGATTCGCTTTTAATAATGATTTTTATTACTGACATCCTGTAGCAATAAATGATCAAATCTATTACACATAATTAACTTTTGTTTATTATTGTATCCACTGTTTATAATTCAACAGATAATTTCCCATTCATTATATAATACATTAGACATTCAGTAACAGTAGTATCAGCATGTAAATATAGTCATGCCACATAGATAAGCTAAGTAGACTAGAAAACTATTATTCTTCAGTTTATAGTAGAGTTTACATTACTCTCAAGATTAGGCTACATAATTCATGTGCCTCGGTTTCCTCATCTGTGTTCTGGAAGTAACAAAGCCTGCCTTTCTGAACTGTTTTGATGGTCTTGCATGAGAGGCTCTAAGTACGAAGTATTATCTGCTATAGCTGCAGCTTTGCTAAATCTTTGCAAGTTAATAATGCAGTGTGAGTTGCTGAAAATTGAGAAAATTTCCTTGCTAGTAACAAAGGATTCCTGTTTCACCTCATCTCTCTTTTGTTATTCCAGTGGAAACTATGAATATGCATCTTTGTTGTACTATTGCAAGAGGCACTTATTTGCCTCTTCTGAAAAAGCCACGGATCACACTTCAAAGTTAAATGAAGACGGCATTTTCCACCCTTTATGTTTTTGGTTTTTTAAAATTTGTTTTGTGAGATCTATTAGCTCACAGGATTTCTGGGCATTAAATTCTATGGGGAACCAATACAAATAAAAACAGAGAAGACAGAAGTTCTCTCCCATACAGCTGTGGATCTTCACACTGATGTTCCAAAACTTCAGCTATTTTAAACATAGATTACTACAGAAAAATCCAAGGAAAAAAAAAAAATCAAACTCAAAATTGTAAAGAGCAAACCAAATCATTATAGACTGCTCTACATACAGAGATATGCTAGTTGTATTTATTTCATGCAAGAAGTCTGGATATCAAGCAAAATGGCTATGCAATTTTAACTCTTAGACAATTCTTATAAGCGCACCAATCAAAATACAGACACACTACAGAAGAGTTAGAAAACTCAACTGACTTGAACTCACAAAAGAAGTACTAGACAAGAAGCTATCACCTCCAGCACCAGACAGACCAACTACTGACATATTTAATACTTTCTAGCGGGTGGAGATATGTTGCCTTTCCCACAGCTGCCTGGTCTGTAAGGCAGTCTTTGTGCTTCCCTGTGTGGTGCGGCTGGCACCTTGCCCCCACATTTTCACCAAGAACAAAGTAAGACTCTGAGCCAGATGCTGTGAAGTTAAGATGATGCTTCACTTTTAATGATAATTTTCCCATGCAGTCATTGTATAATGGTGCATAAATGCAATGGAAAATGACTTACGTATTATGCAGTATTCTGCTAAGTTTTTTTTCACTGTAACATCAATTTTGATATTGTATCAATATGAAAAAAAAAATAAAAATCAGTTCTTTTCAAGAAAGCTAGCATAACAACAAGAAATGTTACTGTGCGACATACACGAGCATTTGCAAATTCAGGACTGTCAGACTGTGTCCAATCATCCTTGCAGTCTTTGGAGAGAAACTATCGGAAAACAAGGAATAATCCTGAGAGAGCTGTCAAGTAAGAAAGTATCAGTTACATACTGACATTTTGACATAAGCAAATGTAAACGAACTTTATTTTGTCTACCCAATGCAATTTGCATTTGGTTAAATGTGTGAACTGATAATAAACATCTATGAAGCTTCAACAGAGACTGGAAGGCCTGACTTAGCCAAACTTGCACAAGCAAGGCCATAGATGGAGCAGGTGCTGTGAGACTCAGAACTGTCAGTCATAGCTAGTGAAAGACTTTATGGGTTATTTCTCCACGCTAACCAACAGAACAAGAGCCTTCAAAAATTCAGAAGATGTGGATTTCCCTTTTGTCAGGTCCCTGTTGTGGCTTTTGTGGTGCCCAGCACTCCAGTACTTAGCACTTCAGAGAAAGAAACCCATAATGTTGCAGCAGAAAGTGCAATACCTTAGGGGAAAAAAATCTCATCTCCAGGCCATTTTCTTCTACTCTGAAACATGAAATATGATTGTCCTTGCTCTACTTCAGTGCTCTAAATTTGGCAAGAGTCATATTGAACTAAACCATCATTTTCTTTTTTGGAGTCTTGAAAGCAGACTTACGGGTACCATGTGAAGAGTTAGCTGCACAACTGGCATTAATATTAATGAGATATGTGGGTGTAACTTCCAGGCTGCAGGTAGAAAATGTTTCTCTAAGTGACATTTTTCACCTTTTTATTTAAGGTATGTTTCTAATTCATTTGCCTAAGAGAAGTATGCACCTTGCATCAATCACAAACATTTGAATGGTAAAAACCAGCAAGTAAGTTATTTGGACATGTTTCTAAGCCATACTGGGACTACTTCACACAAGAAAGTCAGGGGAAAGGGGTTTGAAGTGCAAGTGCCTTTAGAGTCTGTACTTACATGGATAATTCTGTTGCTGTTCTCATTGTTTCAAAATAGTGTATGGCAAATCTTTTTGAAATCCTTTTTTATTGGCGCCTTCCTAACATGGCTTTCTAAGTAACTGGCCAGCTTCAGCCCAGGCATTCCTTTCAGTCTGGGGGGAAAAAAAAGATGGCATATGGATGTGAATGATTTAAAAACGAGATGCTTTCATCTCTTGAAACATTTCAAGTGTGTTGAAAAATAGATCACAATACTAAAAAAATCAAGAGTTGAAAATGTTTAAAATAAGTTGGTTTTCTTCATACTTGAATTACTCTGCAAAACTTGTTGAGGCCCAAAACTCCTTAAAGTGTTTGCACTATAATTTCTTTCCTATATAACTTCAAATGAAATTCCATTTTCAGTTTTCATGTGTCAGCTAAACATTAATCTATATTTTTAACAAAAAGAACCAGAACAGGAAGTAAGAATCACAAAGATATGCAAACATTTCAGTATGCTTTTTCTTTTAATTTAAATAAAAAATTTCACCAAGAGCACATCAAAATACCCATTTCAACATCTCTGCCCAGCTCTAGTTGTATTTTAAAGAGTAAGCTCAACAATGCAAAACCAAGATTCTGAATGTCTTTAATTCGCATTTTTCTGAGTGTTCCTTTTCCCACATAAAGATTGCAACAGAAGTCACTCTTCTCATGCTACCTTAAAAGCCACATCTTTTATTTTTAATAATTTTTCTACAGAATCTATGTTTTATATATACACTTTCTCCCAAGACTTCAGAAGTGGAATAAATTAGATAAGAAGGCTATACCGACTATTGGAGCAGGCTGGATATGCTTAGACTTTTCCTTGTGTTCTTAAAAGTACATCAGGAGGTGTGGCAGGGACAGTACAACAAATGATAGGTGCTTAAAGATCAGGGACATGGTGGCTAGAGTGAAGAACCGATGACATTTTGTCAGTTTGATCTTAATACCTGTAACATCTGTGGCATCATCAAACAGCCTATGATTTAGCTAAAACATCATAAACATATTCAGTGTCATAAAAGTAACATTTTATTTAACCTTACTGTAACAACTTTAAGAACAGTAATCTGTTAGAGTAGGCTGCATGTCTGGCACATGATAGTGGATGAGAATGAGTAATCAAATCTTAAATATGTATTTGTAGCAATATTGCTTCAAAGTTTTTGCAAATATTGCTAAAAAAGTCTGTGATGGGAAGAAATAAAAAGAGCTACAGCAAGCAAAATAAAAATTCATTGTCCTTAACTGGGAGTTGGGAGAATAGTTTCTCAGTACATCAACACGGTTTTTATTTATTGCTCTGTGACACTTTATGTCAGTCCCATGATGGCTTTTCCCCCCTCCCTGACACATGCAATGGACATAAACGATGTATTTCCACAAAGAAAAACATTCTGAACTGATTCCTGGACTCTTTTATTTTTCGTCTTCATGACTACAATTAGAGACCTCAGCCTGGTACCCAGCACACTGCACCTGAGAACAGTCCCAAGGTGCAGGCGCACAGCACATCCAGATGCCTGACCAGGGACCAGGTGTTGGGATCCTGCTACCAGCCAGGCCTACCTGAATTGCCTCAGGAAGGGAAGAGGCATTTCCTTGTTCTTGCTCTTTTGCTCAGCTTTCCAGGCATGTCTTGGTCTGAGCTGTCCTAAAGAATTATACACATTGATCTCTTTCAGCTCTGCCAGAATCTGTGCTGAGCCTTTACAATCACATACAAGAGTACCTTGCTGTTTTCTGTCCCCATAATGAAGTAGTTGCTCCCACCATTAAATTCCATCCTAACTTGCAAGAAAACCAGCAGGCTGGGACTAATTACATGTGAGGGGTGGCAGATGATTAACACTTGAGAGTACTGGAGGTATCAGAGAAGGATTTCCAAGAGAGATATGGAATTATGGCCATCAGAGTAGGCAGTGAGGCTCTTCTACAAAGATGGTCTGTGGGAGCTGGGCTTGTTCAGGTGGGAGAAGAAAAAGCTCCATGGAGACCTCATTGTGGCCTTTAGGTACTTTAAAGGAGCTTATAATCAGGAAGGAGACCAACTTTTTATATAGTTTTGTACTGATAGGACAAGGGGGACTGGTTTTAAACTAGAAGGGGAGATACAGATTAGATGTTAGGGGGGAAATTTTTCACTCGGAGCATGGTGAGGCATAGGAGTGGGATGCCCAGACAAGCGGTGGATGCCCCATCACTGGAGTTCAGTGTCAGGTTGGATGGGGCCCTGGACAGACTGATTTACTGGGTGGCAGCCCTGCCCATAGCAAAGGCATGGAACATGGAAGGTCCCTTCCAGTTCACACCATTCTGTGATTCTGGTTCCATCAGGAATACAGAGCACATCTGCTGACTAACAGAGTTCTGTAGAGCTGAACTAAAGAACAAGCAAAGTAGGACTGACAGGAAGATAAGGAAATGAAGAGGACATTGTATGAGCTGAGACTAAGATCTTCATTCTTTTACACTGAGAAATAATTCTGTGAGGACAATGACTCCTTTTTTGTCTACATCTAAGAATAAACACTAGGAGGGAGAAGAGCTCATTAGGGAAATGATAGAACTGATACAGTAAAAAGTTGCTATCATCTGGCCTGAATAATTTTGGTCTGAAAATGAGAAAAGATTATTAACTGTCAGAGCAGTGAGACTCTGGGTACATTTTTTGAAAGAAACTATAGAAAGTGATCACTTGCTCTCCCAGAAAAGCCAGTTCATGAGCCTGGGGACCCTTAGCCTTTGTTACTTTGCTGCTAACATACTTTATGATAATGGTGAGAGAACTAAAATGTAAAATTATGTAAAGTTCTTCATGAGTTTTATCAGTAAATATGCCTTAGCCTCCATTCACAGATGCATAAAATTAAGGCAAAATCAATTCATGAATCTGAAAGGAGTAAGGAGCAAAAAGATCATCAGAAACAGTGCCATGTTTTCATCTAGTTACCCTTGTACGGTGCTCAATTTGTTGTTTGTGTGTTATCTGCATGCTACATGGGGTGAAGACAGAACAACTCCTGTGCTATTTCATATCAGTTGATGCTAATAAGGTTGTTTTTATCTTGTCCAGTCTTTTTTAGAATTTAAGATTAGGTCCTTAGAATTCTAGGAATCACTAACTGAACTGCTATACAAACGTGATCCACTTTTCAAAGTGGCAACTGGATTTCTGAGTGACACTTGTAAAGACATACACATCTAGAAACATGAGGTGTTGCATGCCCTTGAAATAAGAGTGTTGCTGTTTCTGACCACACAAGTCTTGTCTGTTTGACTATTTCTGCTGAGAAATTAATGGAGTCTAGTGATAGAGACAATGTGCTGTGTGGTTACAACAAGATCTGGTATTCTGCATTCTTTCCTGGATTCTGCACAGATTCAGTGTTGCAGGTTCTAGTACTTAAAGCTACCGTCTAGGCTGATCTGTCTTCATTTCTGTAAAAGGAATTAGTATTTATCAAACTCATGTTCTATTTCAATACAAAGTCATAAGTACTTGTTCAGGAATTTGCACTACAACAGTGCAGTGTAATAAATACTGCATATATACCAAAAAGGCAAACATGCACTTGTTCTAACAGAAAGCTAGAAACACTAGGAAGTGGCCTAGGTTTAGGTTTTAATTAAAAGAAATCCAAAAGAACAATAGTGAAATCAAACCACTTTTTAAAATTTTCTGTTAACTTATTAATTTAACTAAGACTAGAATCTGCCCCAGTGTCAGAATATAGAATATTAATAAATAATGACATAAATAGCAACTACAGAATTAAGCAATTAATGAGTTCTTTTTACTATGCTAAAGGTCCTGATACAGACCCTTTAGCTCTTGCTAATGAGAAAACCAGACAGTTGCTCCCACAGGCAGTCTGTCAGCTTTCTTCAAGCATTTCATGAATTTTGGTCAGAGTATCCATGATCCACAGTAGGTGTGCAGGTTGGTATATACTGAATTGAGACCACAGGTGGACAGGAGTCCAAAATGCTGCTTCATGGTTTATAAAACTTAGACAAAAGAGGAAAGCTTGCAGAGTGTAATTATTTGGTACTTCCAATTGCTTTGTATGAACTTTTCTTTCTTTTCCACATTAATTCACTTCATGAGAACAGACATGAGCTGAAGAAAGCCAATTATTTGACAATTTAAAAGGTGTGGGGGGGAGTTGAAACAGTCACTAAATAATAATGGAACTAATGTTGAATGGCATTCAATTAATATTTATAACAAGCAGCAATATTAACAGCAGAATTAACTTATTTTTGTATGTCTGACAGCTCTCTGGTTGATTAAGAATTGCATGATGATATTTTGCATATTTCCCATGCAAATACTATATTATTTACAGAATATTTTTTTTTAATTGAAGTTTTATTTTGAAATCACTGTTTTCTGTTGTAATAAAGATCTGTAAGTGATCTTATTAGGGATTTGATTTTTTTTTTTCATGTTATCATGCAAATCTACATACTACCTAGGCCACTCTGAAAACAATGCCACCTATTTGTTTCCATGGCAAATAAAACAGATACAAATAACAATGGCACTATTTGATAGAGAAATCCTCAACCACAAAACACTAATTATCAGCATACACTCCACCATTACCTACACATCTTTTTGCATGAACAAGAGCCTGCATGCTACACTCATAAATATCTGCACACACCGGCATTTCATAACTTCTATGATAGTGTCATTTCTAGGATAATATTGCCCACCCAGTCCATCTTTCGTAGGCTCAAAGAGTTGGAAGTCAGAAGGCAACAAATCTGAACTCTCTGGTGGCTGTGGTAGAACAGTTTAGCCAAGATTGGCAAATGCACTCCATGGTTTTCAAACTGGTATAGGATCTGGTGTTAATGCATTGCAAGAGAAAGGTTGTCTTCTGTAGAGCAAACAGAGGTGATGACAGAGCCTTTATTTGAGAAATAGGTGCTATAGGGAAAGATATCAAAGAGGAATGAACTCATCCCTCCCAATAACAGTTTGGAGAAAGGGGCGAGCTGAGGAATGCAGCCTTCTCCTGTTTGTACTCTCATGCTGCAGGAGAAAGGTGGGGGAAGTGGAACGCATGCAGACTCAGTCTGCACATGTGCCCCCAGAAGCATTGCTCAGGCAGAAGGGATGAGCATAACTAACCCCCCCGCCTCTATCCCCAGCTCCACATTGCAGGCACTCACATGCTCACCTATTTGTTCAGGCTGTGACCTTGAAATTCCACTACATTTTCTCTGGCCTGATTGGAGGCTCAGGACTTCAGCTTAGTCAGCATTGTTATGTAATGATCCAAGATGATGGTTTGTCCGGGTCCCAGGAAATCCAGATGGATCACTTCATTCTATTCCAAAAGACAGTGCATATCACTTTACTCACTGAGGGCTGCACTTTTTCTTCAATGGAGAATTCCCAAGTCACCACTCCATGCACTGCCTACTGAGCCCAGCTCACTGTAGTGACATCACATCTTATCACCAATAACAATGCAACACAAGAAACTGTCACCTTCAGCCTCGTATTTGTTCGATAGATGCTGACAAACTTGCAGACAGTGTTCTTTCTGTTCCTGCATTAGTTTTCATGGGACCTACTTGGAACAAAATTTGTGATATTCTAGCGTTGTCACCACCATTTACAACTCACAGAGCACAGTAGTACTATTCAACAGAGCAAATTGTCAGCTACAAAACACCATTTTTCAACAACCCTGCCCAAGTGGGAAGGTTAGTACTAGATGATCTTTAAGATCCCTTTCAACCCACATCCACTGTTTGGTCTCCATAAATGTTTGTCAAGGGCTGATGAATGTCAATGGGTGCAATTTTTTCTTCACGGAGTAATTCAGTGACATACCTTTGCTTCCTATACACTTCTATGTCACATGCTATTTTGTCAGACTTGCCCCTCTGCTGCCATCCATTGCATGCCAACATAAAGTAAGGGAACATTGGCAGGAATGTTCAGCCTCTATCGTTATACCACCAACATCTGATGCTGGGCTAACATAATAAAATGGGAGGCATAACTTTTGAAGCAGCTTTCCCATGTGCTGTGTGTTGGTACTGTCCTCTAACACATAAGAGAGCCCTCAGAAATACAAGAGAGTTTGCTCAGAGGTTGGCAGGAAGACCCTGTATCAGTAAGCACAATGAGAGAAACAGTAGTAACCTGACTTTTGAGCTCCATCGAGGGTGGAAATCTTGGTTGTACTGTGGCACTTCAGAAATACAAAATAAAAAGGGTTCTTCCATTAATGCAATTCAAGTATAAACCCTTCCACTTCAGCAGTGTTTATTTATGGAACAGTATTGTTGAAGTGACCCTTGTCTACATGGGGGGAATTATTCTCTTAATACATATTCATAACAGTACATAATAATAATACATAAAAAAAACAGTACATAATAATAATACATTCATAACAGTACTTTGATCTTTAAGAATTTGCCTGCTTGTCTATTGTTGCCTGTGAGTAGCTAGTATTTTCAGATGCACCAGTCCAATTTCACTGTTGTTTTAGTTCACAAGTTACCTAGAAGAAATTTGCGTGCATGTCTAAAAGTTAATGTCTAATTGAGTATATGGAAAGGAGCAAGCCAGGAGTTGGATTTCTTGCACTGAAAGGCACGGGAACTGAGTGTCTAGCTTAGTTTTCATTAGATATCTACTGCATCTCAACACAGTTAAGAAATTCTCTAAATATGAGTGTAAGCAGCTTTGTAAAAGGATCAAAGAAACAAAACCAAAGTAAGGGTTTGAAGCACTCATCTTAGCTCCTCATTGTTTACATGGAATGTTGTGATCACCCAAGAGTGTACTCAGTAAAATAAATGTAAAACTGGTAGTTTTCTGAATGCAGAGTGATGAAGAAGGTGTTGCCAAACACAGAAAGCCCTTTTGCACTGCTGACCATCCATACAATTTTGTGCATTTCACTTTCTTCATGGAATATTTTTCACCAGTTTTTGGTCAGACTAATTCTGGTTTCAGTTCTAAAATAACATAGAGATTTTACTGAGTTATTGAGTTGGGACAATGGAGACAAAGACTTAATTGAAATGTGTCTGTAATGGTACAAACAACAAAGAAAAATAACTCCGACCATCCAAAATATAATGTCAGAGGAAGGGTGGAAGCCTCCATTACATGAGCCATTTAAAATTTCCCTGGCAAAGGCATTAGGAAATAGGCAGTCTCAGTCATGTACTGATCCAGTATGATGATACAACAAAATTTTCCTTCTCCTGCATTCTGTGATTCTCTGCTAAAAATCTGCACTGGGAGTTATTTCTCTGAACTGCTCTAAGGGAGAGGAAAGGACATAAGTGAAGGAAGATGGAATGAACTGGTTTTGCTTGTGCATTTAGACTCTTTTTACACTCATAAATTTTCCCCTTAAAGCCCTTCTCTGCTTTAAACAAGAAAAAAATAAAGAATGAACATGGCAGCAAGAATTTGTCTCATTCTTTAATTTCTTCCCTTCTGGTCTGAATGACTTTCAGATACCAGGCACTGAATAAAAGCATCTTCCAGTTGCCACCTTTTCACATACTCCATAAGCAGTCAGCATGACAAGTTTTGGAGATACACCTGTATCTTCATGCTGCTTTGCCATTCCTTTTCTTCTCAGTAATTTACATTTACTATGCTCTGGAAACAACACCTATCAATTTATTCAGAAAGCTCTATTAAAGAATAATGATCAGATCTTCTATAAGTCACAGAAAGAGAAAAAAAAATGTAAAAATGTAAAAGGGGAAAAAGGAAATGGATCAGGTTGCCTTAATGGATAAGTATAAATACGAAAGACTTGAATTGATGCCTTTCACTGCCAGAAATTTCATCTATTACACTGAGCAAGCCACAGCCTATCTCTATCTCTACTCCCAAACTGCAAGATTGGAAAACTATGGACATTTTACTTCTACATCAGTAGAAAACATACACAAAATTGTGAGGCAACTGCAGAATGCTGTAATGATAATATGGAAGTACCAAATTAAATTACTGGTCTAGACTGTAACAGTCTGAGCTGCAGAGTATACTAAAGCACATCTGAAAATACCATGAACATTCCTTGCTTGGATTAAGTGAAGTGATACCATACATGAAAAATATGGAGGAGGTGGCTTGCTCTTAAGCAGCCTTAAATGAAGACTTCCCCTGTACCCACCAGCTTAACTTTGCTCAATATATAAATACATTTTTACAGTTCTTTTATTTTAGCAGTTGTCCATACTCCTCTATAAATGAAAAAGTTGCAGTGAAAAATGGTAAAAAAAAAAATAAAATAAATAAAATAAAAAAAAAAAAATTGGAAGTCAAATTCAACTTGCATCAGTATCTGGGAAAATACAGGTGGCATTTTCAAAGGAACAGAAAAAGAACACAGCTAGATGCACTTCTCACCTCTCTTCTTTTTCTTGAGTAATAGCAGATCAACTCCTGCAGGAGTTATCACAGCAGGTGGAAATACACCATCCCAGTGCATAGCCTGGATCCCTGCCGTGGAGCTAGGTATGCACTCTAGCTGCCTTTGCAAAAAAAAATAGAACCAGGGAAGACCATCTTATCCAACACAAGTGAGGACGATGAAGGGCCTCCTCTCTTTAGCAGTTAGACTGGGAAAGCAGGAAAAGCCAGGACAGCTACCTGAAGACCCTCACTTGTAGGTTTCAGTGAGTCTGATCTCTAAAGGCAGTACTGACCACCAGACTAAAGTGTATTTGGGAATGAAAAAAAATCAGCAGTTCCATCTTGCTAGAGTTTTTGGTTTTTTTTTTTCCCTACTTTTTTTTTTTTTTTTTTTTTTTGTATTTGTAGAACCACTGGGTCATACCATTAGAAAGGGAGGGAAATTCATTTCAACTGTTCAGACAAGCAGACAGGAGCTTCTGGATTCCAATCCCTACTCCATTGACTGCATAATCATTTTTTCAATAATAATTTACTGCTGGATTAAGTATAGAACTACTCCAGGGAGCAGGGACTTGCTCTTTCCAGCCAAATGTCCTAGCCTTCAGGCTATATTCTCATATATAATATTATTCTTTTTAGTTCATATAATAAGAATATATGTATAACACAATGCTCATTCAGAGACATTCTCTGTTTCTCAGTTATTTTTATTCTTACTATTTCTTGACTGTCTTTAAACTGCTCAAAAACAATCCCTGATTGTGATGTCGGAACCTCTCCTCAGAAGTGAGAGCTGTGTGCTCAAATTCCTTAAGATTAAAAGCAAAAATGAAGATAAGTTTGCCACACCAAAACTGAGTGCCCTAGCTTCTAACCCAAGGAATGAAAGAAGAGAAGGGGAAGGCATGTTCTTTAATGACATTCATGAGAAAGAAGCGTCCATGGTTGAGCCCTGCATCCATCTTTCCTCTCCAGTTGTTTCCTGGGAATGTCCATATGCAGTCATCTCTGGCAGGTGCTCACACTAAATTTGGGAAGGAAATAGACAATAAACAGCCCAAACCAGCCCAATCTTATAAGTTCACTAGCCTGAGCAAAACCCAGAATTTTAGATCTTGGGATCTTCAGTTAATGGTGAAAAGTGAAGCATCTCCAAGCATGTGAGGTTAGAGACGGGTTTAGAAAACTTTAAAATGTTACTGATGGGTTTGAGTCCCAGCACTGGTGTCTCTAACAGGTGTGAAGAATGGCTAGTTTGTGCTAGCCAGTGACAGCACTGTCACTGAGGTTACTTAAGTTGTCATCACAAAAGAGTAAAAAAATTCCCACTGGATAGTTAACTTTCTTTTCACTTGCATGGAGGCTCTGGGAGACCTTCTCAGGAAGTTCTGGACATGGGAGGAGGCTACCAGAGACCTCTCAGGAACTCACAGTCCAGCTTCGCAAGCCAACACTGCAGCAAAGCATCAAGGCATCAGGATGTTTATTTGAACTACATCAAATACAAACTTTCAAGATTCCCTCACCCCGTTGCAGCCTGAGGCCAACACAGACTTTTTTTTCATTGGAGAGGGGACGTGGGAGGAACGGCAGTGGGCAGCAAGCAATAACAAGTACAAGAGAAATGTTCATTTCAAGTAATTGAAGAAAACAGTTAGATCCCTTTTTGGTCATGTTTGGAAAGCGAAATGAAAGGGGCAACCTTCTGATTTAAATTGTTTAAGAAAAAAAATAATAAGAAGAAGAAAAGCACACTGTGTATATGAAAAAAAAAAAAAAAATCTAAAATTTGCCTGAGTGTAAGAATGCTGAATGCAGAGTTCTCCAAATATGGACTCAGTGTGCATCAGAGGGGAATGAGCCAGGTCTCATGAGTAAACAAAATAAAAATACCAGAGGGAATGTTTTAATAGCTTCTTTTAATTCCCAGTTTGAATAGATTCCTTGCTTAATTTGTTAAAGTATGAAGCAGTGTTGATTCAGTAGTTGTTACCATTTTGTTTCACCAAATATGCTGGGGCCCAACCCTGGGCTGTGTTGGGGTGAGTTCACACCAGCAAAACTGCACTGGAGCCTGGAGAAAACATGCTGCACAAAGCAAAGGGCTAGAACTGCCACTGCCAATATGTTGTTTTGCAAATAAGCCCTTTAACCAATGGAAAACCACCATTCTTCTGACTACTGTAAAAGAACAAGATTTAAAGTTTTGCTGAGACCATGCAAATCTAGTAGGTTGAACTTTCCCAGAAAAGCATATTAATCTGTCAGCTGAAAGAGTTTCTAAAAGAAATAATGACAGAGTATTGAACTGGGATTTGGGAAACTTGTATGCAGTTCCTGGCCTGTCTCTACCACTTGGCTGTTTGGCAGCTTTAGACCTGTCTTCCCTGCATGGTGCCTTGGCTGCACACTTGGAAACTGGGGATAACAGTTAAGACATCTACATTAATTAAAGATCTACCAGTAGTAGCAAACTTATCAATAGTTGCAAAGCCCAGGAATTACTGCTTTCTGGAAACTTCTCTGCTGGTGCATCACCAGATGCCTGCATGCAAATCACTGAGCTTCACTGCTCCTTCATTTACTCATATGCCATATGGACACAAAACATTTTTACCCACTGTACAAGAGGATTGATAATAACAAATTAAATTTCCTAAGTCTCTTGGAAGCATTAATTATTAAACATGGTCATCTGTATTTGTCTAAAGTATGAGAAAATCAGCCAAGTACAGCAAAAACTTGAAGTAAAGATTCTCATTGAAATAACTGCCTTTTCTATTGAATAAATTTTAGTGATCAAAGACTGACTGAAAAACTTTTAGTTGCAAAAGGCAGCAACACCTACAGTTTTAAAACTTGATACCTTTCTTTTATCCTCAGACTGGTGGAAATAACTTTCATTTCCAGTTAAATGACTCTAGACAGCCATTATTTCCATCTGGCCCAGTGCCTACTGTCCAGTTGTACAGAAAGGCATTTACACAGTTAAACTCAGTGCTGTTTCTTTGAGGTTTCTGAGGAAGGGTATTATGTAGAAAAGAAGAAAATTGGCCCAGTGCCATGAACTACTGCTCAAAACTCATAAATAATATCTTCTGCAGGAGCAATAATTTGAAGAGGGAGATTAGCTAGGGTACTATGAATTATTATATTTTTGTCTCCACCCCATTCTCATATGCTTTGCTTCTCAGACACATTTTTACCAGGTGGACAGGCAGGTTTTTAATACGAGCAGAGTTCTGGCTGAGATCTGGGTTTTACCTCCAGAGCTGGATGAATGTGATCAATTTATCCCTTTCCTGCTCTGATTTGTCTGCTGGCAAATCACCAAGCAATTCCCAGCTAAGAAAATGTCACTGTAAGATGATATATAGGGTGAAATGGAGAGCAGTTCCTTCCTCAATATAGCTGCAGATGATATAGTCAATGATAGCCATTTTAGGTTGAGAATAAAATTCAGTCATCTAGAAGGCAGACTTCCATCTTGTTTATGCATTCTGAAAAAGCTGTTACACTGAAAACACTTTATTTGCATGGCCAATGAAAGATATTTTAAACATAGAACAAAGTTCAGTCTCATGGAAGGCAGAACTTCATTTTTTAATGTATCCTGAAAGAGGGCTTACACTGAAAACATCTTACTTGCATATTCACAGTCAAGAGGATCCTGTGATACTAAGAAAATGGAAGAAAGAGTGTGTGTTAGCTGAAAGTGGATGGACTTGTTTCACAAATGCAGCTCAGGCTCACTGCTAGATCCTCCTACCCTGGATATCCTGAGCCCCAGGGGTGCACCCCTAGATAGTGATGGGGAGAGCAAGGTTTGTTGAGCAAGCAACCCCTAAATCAGGTAATAGAAAACTCGTGTCTTAAACTACTGACACCTGTGTGAATAATTCCAGCTGTTAGGGGAAAAGTACCAATATAATGATGAGAATTAAACTGAGATTTTAGGGGGTTAGTTTATAATTTCAGACATAAGCCCTAAGACTGTAGTTGGGCATCTGGGCTCCCAACTGATCTAACCCCTGTTTTCAAACTCCTGTCTGAAGTCCTCTGAGAAAAACTCCCAAGTTTGTTCAAGGTGCAATAGATATACCTAACTTTCAGAGCAGTTTGTTCAAGTAAGCATTGCCGAATTCAGCAACCAGGTTATTTCAAGAACGCATGAGTAAGCCAAAGTCATGCAGATAATACTTTCTGTCTTTCTTTGAGGGAGTTAAGGAGCCAGTTCTTGGTAGAGACTGCTACTTTTTCCTTTTCTAGTTGTTGAGGCTTTGCACATTTCCTTGTTGAAGAGCAAACCTAATCCAGTAAAAACCTTTGGATTAGGAGAAGAGACTGGAAGAGAAGTGAGGGAACAGTGTGTCCTCAGACCATGAAAAGACAGAGTCCCAGGGATATTTATGGTAGGAACAGAAAGGAAAAGAAGACCCACAGTATTAAATTCCTTTTTGCAGAAATCACAGATTATGTTTTCTCTCTTTGCTTTCCTTTACCATTGCACCATTGTCTGGACAAGTGGGCTCCCCCCCCTCCCCCCAACTCTGCCTGATGATATGATCATAGAAAACAGTTTGGAAGCAACGTGACTTTCCCAGATGTCAGAAGCTGCTGAACAAGCACAAAAGAAAGCTAGGAGGGAAGAGTCATGAGGACATGAGTCATGAATTTCTTTCAGTCCTCATTTCAATTACTTCCTGTCTCTTAACAAGAAAATAGCTACCACAAAGTGAGAGCAGGAACATCCATAGACACAATGAGAGCTTGGAACACAAGAGATATTATTTAAGAAGTAGCTGCTGATTTAAAGAAATGACATAGTATTTCTTCCCTATTACTTATATAACATCATAAAGAAAAGCTCTATGTCAGCTTCGTTAATTCTTCTCAGTTCAGTTAGTTCAATTACCTGGGTTTGCCTGGTGTCCAGTAAATCCCATATAGCACATTCTTTTTTTCTGACCCACCCCACTGGTGCTGACAGGGAAAGAACTGATTCTTTGCTCTTCTTACCATGAGGAATTCCTCACAGAGCTGAGGATTAAATGTGGCTGTTTTAAACAGATTGCCTTCTCCTCAAAGTGATGTTAGTTAAACAAAGCTATCGTTTCCTATCACAATATTTACGCTTGCTACTAGCTCTTCTGTCTCCAAGTTACTTGCTAGTACAAGGTGGTGATCAGAAAAGAGGAAAGTCTGTATTTTGGGCCTTTTTTTATTTATGAAACACTGGAAGATAGATTAAGTAGCATTAATTCATCTTACAATGTTTTCACAGGAGAAAAAAAAAATTGGCAAAAAGTATATTATACAAGCTCAGTCAGCCAGCTCCCAGGGTTGTACCGCTATTTGCCCTGGGCCAATTATATTTTACATGATCAACACACCCAATAATTAAATAATTAAATAATGAATTGGTTTCTCTTGGAAACTCTATAAAACGTCATGGACCAGAGAATATTTATCTTGCCTCTGTGATTCCTGCTGAAGAAACATCTGGTTCTTTTTTCTTCAATCAACATGAAGCCTGAAGGGGCCCAAATTCAAAAGCAATTATATTTTATGCCATTTATGTGCATTACAGGCTGACAAATTTAACTTGTTGGAATCTGTGATCCCACCCTCCCTATCCAATTTACTCTGATCGCATTTTCAGACAGCCATGCAAAAAAGCTAGTGCAGATTGATAAAAGTTGTTGATCTATCAACTCCTATAACTTTGTTGTCAGAGTTTAGAATAACAAGGTAGTTGTTTGAACATAAAAGCAACCACTAGACTGTCTTTTCCTTCAACAAGGATCGCTGCAGTAGAAACCCCAAAAAATGTCTCTTTGTATACATTTGTGGCAGGTCCTTCAAGAGCTTTCATTTGGTTTTGAATGAGAAGCAGGATTTCTTTCCTTTTGTTGTTATTATTATTTTCAATGGCTTCTTTAATTTGAAAAAAAAAAAATAGAAGATTTAAATAAAAGAAGACTGCAGTTGCAAGTTCTGGATGGGATAGCTTTCTGCTTCTCATAGATGACCTATTGTGAAACTCAGTGTTTCTAGCTTCACTTCAGTGTTTCAAATGGTGCATGGAAACTGGAATAAGTCTCACAGAGCAGTGGTACCTATAATGTTTGTTCGTAAGAAACAGGGCAGGTGTATTTGAGCTCTTGGCCCCCAGATGCTGTCATCCTAACAGAGCTCAGAAGCTAAGCTGGTGAGGAGACTCTGGAGTACCTCTCATCTCACAATGCAGGGTGCTGGTGATTTAATATATGGTAATATTTCTTGCAAGTTTTATTTGAATCAAAATCCCTTGGACTGTGCTAGGAAGATTAAATAGCAACCATGACAATACTCTCAGGAACATCTGATGTGGGTGGATTAAATGTCAGACTGCTAGAAGTACTGCCTTTGAGAAGAATAGAGAAACAAACACACATCTTCTGTAAGTACTGTCATGTATTCAAAAAAGACAACCTTAGCCTCCTCCAACTTAGAGAATTGATCTTGAAACTCATAAGATTTAAAAACAACAACAAAAGAATAATACATTTTGGATGAGCTATCGGTATCACTTTGAGTTTTGCTCCCAGCTTAGGAGAAACTAACTAAAAACTAACTTAATATTTTTATGTACTTTCCATTGTATGCAGAAGTGTGAAACAATGCAGTAAGAATTCACCATCTTGTAAAAGGGATGCCATGGCTACTTTGCTGAAAGTTGGAAGAACTTGTGAGTCTCTATGGGACATATAAGTTAGTTCCAATATCAGTATGTTTTGCCAACATAACACCCATTTTCAGGTCCTATTGGGCCTTTTCTCCCTTCTGACATCTTCAGTTATTTTAATATAGAGAGGATGTGGTGGGGAAGATGTGCACTTTGATAGCTGAATTCAGATAAATGCGTAAGTCAGTTTCTTGGCTTTGGAATGTATTCTAGGATCTCTTGTCAACTTTTCTTCACTGTGCATATATTCATATTACTTCTATATATTAAAACATGATTTTTCTACAACTAACTTTCCAGAACCCAAATTACCTGTACAGGAGTGATCCAACTTGGAAAAAGAAAAAGCATGACTGGCTTGTTACAGCCCTTTGCCCTTCTTCACCAGTTCTGAAGACACCACATCTATTGCATTATTCCTCTCCCTGGGCTGCTTGTTACTTTCTTTCCACTCCTTCAACATCTGTGGCCTGCTGCAACAGCTCATGACCAAATGCACCCAATGGCACTCTCCAGAGCTGCTGGGGTGAGCTGGCACTCCTTTCCTCCTCTGGGAGCCATGGGCGAGACCCATGCTCATGCTGGGAGGAGGCACAATGGGTCAGACTGGGTCCAGCCCTGTGCCCCCGCTGCAGTGTGCTCATGCTTCCCTCATGAGCTGCCTCAACGCCTGGAAACTGCTTTGCTGGTGAATAACTAGAGATGAGGCCTGCTTGAGGAGCTTGGCCACCTCCGCCTACTTGCAGCTGCAAGGCTATACATCAGCTCCTAGCATTATATAGCTAGACCACAGTGCTCCTTCTTTCTAGCTTCTAAGCTGTATGAAAAGGCAGCTAAAAATACTTTAAATACTTTCCTAATGTTCCTTTTAAATGTAAGCAACTGCTGTGGGAGGAAGTGGCTTGTTCATTTTTGTCTGGTTGGGGTGATTCACTGAGAAAATGTTTAAGAACGCCTATACGAGACCATACTATCTGATGAACTTATCAATTGCCAAAATTACGTTATAAAGAAAAGAAAGTCTTGGATAGCTTCTCAAGTTCAGAAAGCTCCTTGAACTTCTAAAGTAACTTTTAGGCCATCCTAAAACTGCTGAACTGATGTTTTCATAAATAACACTTCACAGGCATACAGCAACTGACTGTGTTGACAAGTGGGAACTTGAGCCAAAACTTTGGTGTTAGGTTTTTTCTTTGGGAAGACTGGGCAGCAATGCTTCTCTGGCCCCAGATGAAAAATCAAAACATTTAGCAGTCCAGTCTTTCACTTCTGATATATTTCTAATGTCATGAAAACGTCACAAATTCAGAGTCAGACAATTACGAATGGAGGTAGATGTTCCATAGACACCTTTCTCAAATTAGTATCTGTCCTGCCACCTTTGCCCCACAGAGCTGGTGTTCCACATCCCGTGGTTAACATGCATTCCCAATGACTGTTGCACTATCTATGATTTTCTGCAAAATCTTTTCAAGCATGGTAATGCATATTTCTTGTTTACAGCTTGAAGCGAGAGAGAATGGTCTGCCAGGTTGGCATATAGAGCTTCAAGTGCTGACTAATGCCATAAAGGCCAAGTCAGTGCTGAACCACCGCCCTCACACAGCTCAAGGAGGAATGGGTATGCCTTTATTTGGAACAGGCATAAGTTTACACCTGTGAGGGCAGTGAGACACTGGAACAGGTTGCCCAGTGAGGTTGTGAATGTGTCCTCCCTGAAAGCAAGCAAGGGCAGGCTGGATGGGGCTTTGAGCAACCTGGTGTAGAGGGAGGTGTCCCAAACTATAGAAGGGGGTTGGAAAAAGATGATCTTGAAGGTCTCTTCCAACCCAAACCATTCTATAATTCAATTATTATGAGCACTTCCTCATGTCATCCTCCTCCCAGTAATGGTAATTGTAAGTCCTCGGGTATTTTTTCACAAGAAAAGGGCTGTTACCTTAAGCTGTCCTGGTCAAAATTCCACTTCAGGTCACTTCCTTTGCCCTGCCCACATTCTTTGTCTCTGTAATTTAGATCTGATATTCATTCTCCTAAACACTTAGTTCTTTTTCTCTGACCTAGTTAAATGGTGAGTCTGTTGTAATGAGAAATTTGTCAAAGCAGTTGCATCTTCCTTACATGTTCATAATACCTTGGACAGAAAAGTAAATAGAATTTGGGCCTGATTTTATTAAGCAGTTATTTAAATTGCCTTTAAATTGTTGCAGAATTCTCAGCAGTTACAAGAGATATGCAATACTGCAATTTGAGAAGAGACTGGCATGGAGGTAAGAGCTCAAGCAGCTATTACCTCTTGAGGGTCTCAGCAGTGCTCATACAGGATAGCAGGTACTGCTGAGGGTCTCAGCTTCTTCAAAATCAGACCCAACATATCTCAAACTGGAACTCCAAAAGCAAAAACAATTTCTGAAATACTGGACTTCTGCAAATACAAGTTTCCCCACTGAGCTACTGAAAGCAGAGCATGAAGGAGGCAGTCCTTTTCGTATACGGTAGTTGAAGTTATAGTAACAAAGGCAGCTTTTCTAGGCACCTCATTAAGCTAACATTCATATTACCTTTGAAGAATTTCTTACCATCCTCACCCTTGTGTCATATGTTTCAGCTAGTCCCAGTCAGCACAGAAAGACTGAAAAATAATCACAGCAAATACCTAAAATAATGCAGAGCTCTAACACAGTAACATTTTTTGTAAGCATTCTCTATCAGTCAGAATTTTTGCTAATGTTAATCCATAGTACAGACAAACTATCAAGTCCTTAATTGAAATCACTCACCAAATACTTCTTGATTTTAATTAGACTGTGACTATTCAAAGTAAGAGAGAGAGGTGTTGGGTTTGTTTTGTCAATTTGTTTTTTATTTAGGGCCTTGACTTCATGGGGCTGTTGGGACTACTCATCTACCCTGCTATATTTAGATCTCCTAGAGTTATTGCAGGTGGAGTCATTAGTCTGGAATAGCCAAGCATATTCTAGCATCTCTCATTCACAAGAGTAGTTCTTCCAGAACAGCTGTGCCAGGAAACTTCTTCACATTCACTGGTAGCAATTCAAAGCAACTGCAGCTCTCAATCATTTGACGGTTGTTGGGAGCCCACCAGAAACTAGCATCTCCCTTGTTCCTCATCTTGGTAGATACTCATCCACAGCTCAGCTGGCTGTAAGTAGACATTTTCATAGAAGCAGCAATATCCTAAACTATTTTTAACATCTCAGGAGGGATTACTACACTAAACCTTTGACTCATGGTAGAAATCTAGGTGGGGAAAGCTTGTCCTATGGAAGCCTGTGCTGTACCTGTTATGTATGGAGGACACAAGCCTCCACAAAACAGAGCTGCTCCCAATAAAAAAGTCTATGTTAATGTTGTCAGTCTCAGTGCATTTGTTCTATTCATCTGTAAAAAGTAAAGGAAATTTAAAAAAAGGTCAGTGATACTGTTTTGAAAATGAAGCACTCAGAGGTACAGTAAGGTTCTAGACAGATAGTGCCTTCCTAATTTGGATGTGTTGTAGTACCATATCCCAACACTTCTCAAACACAATAGACCCCAAAGTTGCTACTGACCGACCGGTTTTTCACAACTCCTGAACCACGCTATCTGAAACCGTTTTAAGCTCTATAAGGTGAATTTTGTTTTTCACATTAAGAAGTGCTCACAGAAAGTAATGAGGGTAGCAATACTGGCAAAGGGTAAAAGCAAACAGGTGAATGGTGGCAATTTGTTAAAGCACACAGTTGTTTGCTAAATTAATGTATATCCATGACAGAATGGCAGATTTTCAATAGGATTTAGGCTGCTTAACTCTTGCCTCATTGACTCTGAATGATGAAGTCTCTATCCACAGAATCCCCCCTTGGCTACTAGTCCTTTCCTAGTTTAAAGGTACAGAGAATACCTACATTATTTTGTTAAGTATCTAAACTTCGTTAAGTATCTAAAAGACTGTTTTGGATTTTCCAAGGACTTCCCATATTTTCACAGTGACGCATAAACAGGCCCACCATGAGACGGAAGGATGACTCCATTTCCTGCCTGTGGCGGACTGAACTGGTGTGTGCTTTTAGGCCACTCCTCCTGGAACTGGCCTTCTCACACATCACCCAAAGGAAGTCCAGAAGGAAAGCTGTCCTGACCTCCTACCCAAACACCCTGTAACTTATGAGTTACGAGTATTCAAAAAGACTCTTTAGGCTAACATTTAATTGCACTGTCTTTTTGGGAAGATTTGAACCCACATTTCCCATTGTATATCCTCTAAACATGAGACCACATTATATATACAAGGAGGGCTTTTGCAAATCTCTTTTGAAGTGGTTCCACTGTGCTTGGACTAATGGGGTATTCATTGAGCCAGAGAGAGTACAAGTGAGAAAATAAGCATGACTCCACTGCCTTGTGATTAGAGCTTTCCCCAAGAGGGAGAACTAGGTTTTGTCACTGCTCTAATGGCTATTTAATGCTATATCATTCAGTTATACCACATTGTTTCAGTATACTCTATATTGCCTATGCACATGTACTAAAGAGAAACAGCCATTAAAGTGGGACTGGGACCCAGATTTCTTCCTCTAACCTCCTCATCAGGAGGTGCCATAATTACTGAACTGTGAATTCATTATTCTCTCAATCTCACTTTCTCTGGCAAATTAATGTTTAATTATTCCAGCCCAAGTGAAAGACTTATGATGGGAGAATTTCAGGCCCTGAAGCCCACTGCATCCTGGTGGTTAGATCTGAAGTGTGTTTAGTGCCTTCTGGTCAAGGAGGGATGGAGCTTGCTGCAGAGAGCAATTGCCCACATCCCAATGGCCTCTGCTCAGTGGTACTGCTGGATGGCCTTGCCCCATGAGCTGACATTTGTGGTTCCCATTCTCAAACAGCTAACTCTCCTAACATAGCATATAGGCAGTGCTGTATGGAAATCTAACTCAGAACTGCAGATTAAATATCATTAAATAAGAGTTGGATTCTGTGTTGCCTGAATTCTTTTCTGCATCCAGCTCAAAATGACCTGCTGAAGCCTAGTCTTTCAAGTCAAGCAGCATCCTAAATCCTGGACCATTCTTCCTTTTTTTCTTTATTTCTCAAGTTAGGCAGATCTGTGTCTAGCTAATAAGCAGATGGGTGAGTTCAGAGGAAAACTGAAGTGATAACGTTGCTAGGAGTTTCAAAATTATTTCATAGTGGTAGCAGTGATTAAGGGAGGGGTATCTGTAACCATGCAGCTTATGAATCATGGTTGATATTATGAGGCTGTCAGTCTGAAAGATATCCAGCCTTTGACCTACCATGGACTCACATGCATGTGTAAGCTGGGAACTGAATGACAACAGGGAGAAACCTTTAGATCGTGGCCTAATTGTAACACATTTGTGATAGCTAACAAGAGCAGAACGAAGATATACAGTGGTGAGTGCAGCTTTAAAATAAATGCCAAAGGCCAGGAGAGATAACAAAACACTTAATGTAGTAAAAGCAGACCTTCAAATTAGGAATGCAAAACCAAATGCAGGGTCCCTCAGTGGGCACTCTGGTAATGCAGTCTTAAAGAAAACCTTGTCATGTTGCAGGGCCAGAGGTGGTGAAATATATTCATGGGTATATATCTTGTATTATCTGTGTCAGTAAGCCATGCA
The DNA here is from genome assembly GCF_054131305.1 of Coturnix japonica. NCBI lineage: Eukaryota > Metazoa > Chordata > Aves > Galliformes > Phasianidae > Coturnix > Coturnix japonica. The sequence goes on along the minus strand of NC_140663.1, from coordinate 61,765,090 downwards.
AGTGACTTTCCTGCAAAATATTCAGGTTTTGCTTTCTTGTACCTACTTCATTCTGGCTAAAGTAAGCCTGTATCAGAAAGTTTGCATCTTTTGGAAGTAATAGAATGTCTAAGGTAGAAGTGGTTGATGATGGTTTGAGATATACATGGCAGGCACCCAGTCCAGCTGGTGCAGTGCCAGTTCTCACAAGGAAAGCAGTAGTGGGTGCTCCTGCCCAGAGTATGTAGACCATAGACCAAAGCCAGAAGCAAGGAATGGACTTCGGTAGTGACTGTGAAACCTCAGAACTTTAGGGGGTCTGGCCACTAGGTGTCTTCAAACAGGCAGTGTACAATCTGTAAAAATGATACCTTGAATAAACTGCGGTTTGGGCAATGGCTACCCATATTTCTCTTAGCTGTGCTAGCACACACTGTTCTATTTTATGTCTGAGCTTCGTGAGAGCTCTGAACCAGACCTGCTGTGAATGCGATCTGACAAAGAGGCGGCTGTGTTTTGTTGGGCGGAAAAACATATGTCTGCCTACATCCTTCATGGTCAATGTTAACAACACTGCCTAATGCTAATAAAGATCTATAGATAGACAGAGAGAGGGAGGGGGGGAGAAAGAGAGAGGGAGAGACATCTTCTGTAATTATGCATGATTATATAAAACTTCAGCTTTTAACAACTCTTTACTAGAAGTTTTATGCCCATTTCTTAACTCTTAATACTGAGCCTGACTTATATTTTGAAATGTAAAAAAATATCTTAAAATACTAAACCTTATCTCTACTCTCAGAGAATAATACTCTTTTTTCACTTCAGCAGATGTTGATCTCCTAAACTTTTGTCGTTATACATGAGTGGAGCTAGACTTGGTGATTCTGCCCCTAACACCTGTAAATCAAAGGAAAGATGTGCAGGGCTGTGCTGTTCTGACACTTCATTTCGTCCCTGGTGGTCACATTTTCACCTGCTCATTGTGTGAACACCTGTGGCATGCTGGCAGTGCTGCTGGTCACAAGATCAGTGACAAGCTGAGCTGCGCAGAGATTCTGTCTCCTTTCAGCACTGGTTTGTTACCTGGCTCCCAGGTGACTCCTCTGGCCCTTTTCCTGCAGGGATTTTGATTTTGGATTAGAGCTTGAATTGTCCTTGGACTCACATCCCTTTACATATCTTATTTTCAAATCATGTGAAGCATGCATTTTAGTAAGTATATTATTAGCTGAAATATGATAAAAACTTTCCTCTTCTTTTGGAAACTGCTTTAAAATATCACTAAGCAATCATTCCCTTTAATTTAATAAAACTATTCATAAATGAAAAATTCTGTACCATGGTACCCATTAAAAAAAGACACTTTTTAATGGGGGAAAAAAGCAGCCACCTGACTTAATCTGAACTCATCGTAGCCAGGAGCCCCTCTTTCTTGAGAATAAGCCCTATGTGCATTTTCAGAAAAGAATTTCAAGTCTTTTTGAAATGTTTTATATCTCCGGCACACATTTGTACATACATGTGTGCATACATACATATGTATGCACACCCTTTCATTTTTTAAAGCAAATTTCATGCTGTTTTACTTTATAAGAACTCACCACTCCAAAAGGATATGAAATGAGAGTTTGACATTCTGCCCCCCGTTCAGCCAATGAAGTTTTTTTTTAGTTATAGCATACAACCACTCGGCCTTTGGCCAAAATGATTTCAGTTTCTTTTTGTTCAGAGATTTGCTGTGTTTATCACAAGAGGATAAGTTACAAGCTGACAAACCCTGATTCCAAGAGCCTTCTTCTACTCTTCTTTCTCCTTGCTCGCCTTCAGCTCAGGGCAGATATAGCATAATGCGGCACAGTTCTTTCTCCTACACTATGGCCATGTGCTGTGACATCTACATCTAGGGGCAAGCAACTAATTCAAGCAACTTATTCCCATACACATGGGAATTTCTTTGATTTCTTCATGTGGAAAGGAAAACAACTTGTTTCAAGTACAGTGGGACTCTTTAAAGCAGAAACATCTGTCTACCAGAATTTAAACCAAGAACAAAGCTCACTTATCGTTAAGTTGTATGTACATCAGCAGCAAGCATATACCATGCTTCCTGTCAGGCTGACCTTTATCTCTGAGCAAGAGAACAGCAAAACAAGAATAGAACAAACACAGAATTCCAGACGAGAGTACAGCATGTCCTGCCTGTGCAACACAGTACACAAAAAGAAAGAATAAGAAGCCTTGAAGAAAGACATCACAAAGGCAGGTAAGATGGCAAGAGCAGGCCAAGCTAAAGGAAGAAAATAGAGACATTTAACAAACCACACACTCTGGAACACCAGCTTTTCTCTTCCAATTGCAGTCTTAGAATTTCCAGGAAATTTTACAACTCTATCTGCAATAAACAACAACCTTGTCACAGCTCAGTATCAGCAGATTTATCATTCTGGTGACTGTTGTTATTGTTTAGGCAAACAAATGGGGAACCAGTGAAACCAGGGTCTGGGCCCATGCTGTCACTGGAGCAGAAGCAGAGTGTGAAAGAGGGAAATAAATTAAAAGATGGAGACACAAAAAGCTAGAGAAGATTTACGAAAAATCCAAACACAAACAAGCACGCAAATGGGAAGCAGATAGGAAAATGAGGTAGTATGCCTAAGCTAGATTTTCCCGTTTCACCTGTCTTTGGTAGTGGTGTGGTTGGTGGTTGTTTTTTTGTTGTTGTTGTTGTTGTTGTTTTGGTTTTTTTGTTTGTTTTTTTCCCCGATAATTATCTTTCTAGCAGAAAGTGACCCATATTCAGTCTGAGCTGGAGTGTCTTATTCTAATGCCATTCTTTAAAAGAGGGAGATGTACTTCACTAACAAAAAGCTATGTCATCAGCTTGATTAGGACGCAATTTATCATACCCTTTTGACAAAAGACAAGAAGTTGAAACAGCAATAAATGATCATAGCAAGGCATGTCCTGCTGTGGCTAATGCTTCTTCATCTGCCAACATACACAAATGTTTGTGTAAAATGATATATATGAGCACTTGATGCACACAAGATCTGCTTGCCAAACCTACGTAATCCTACAGCTGCTTCCCCATTTCTGATGCTAGGTTCAAGATCCAACATCTTCCCATGGAAACTCACTCCATGCTGGTTTTGGAAGAAGACATGCTGGAATTGTCACCAAATACTCTTTTCATGCCTGTCTAAACATATCTGGATATGTCCTGTTTACAGCAGAATCTCATTTCATATAGTTCCCGAAACACAGAGCTCAAGCCTTCTACAGACAGGGAAGGAGCAAAGCAAGGTTCCCAATGCACCTGATTTCCAGAAGTACCAACACCAGGAAACTGCTCCTTGCCATAATTGATTCAGAAATGCTGGAAAACGCAGCTATGATTTTAGGTATCAAATTATCAAGTCAGGATAGGCACTTCAGGATGCTTATCTTCTAACAAACTGGGTGCTGAGCCAATGAAAGGCTAAACTATACCTTCAATTATCACAGTGTCTCCTCTGTGATGGGGGCATGCAATTGAACTGCACGTGTAGAACATCTGAACTGTACAAAATTGGGGCATTTCAAATTTCCTTCCATTTTGCAGATACAGCACCAGCTTGGCTAAAGCATATTTCTGCAGAAAAGTTCTAAGAGAGAGCTTTACATTAAAAAAAAAAAAAAAAAAAAAAAAAAAAAAAGCCCCAAAAAAACAAACAAAAAAACCACCCCATATACTTTGCTTATCTTCTTTTCCCACCTACTCAGTGTCAACACCTGTTTAGCTGTAGATTTTTGAAAAGCAACGACTTATTTTAATATTGTAGCAAAACTATTTTATTTCTAAGCAAATGATTTATTTTGACTTTATTTCAGATTATTCAACATAAGTTATTCCTAGTATGTATCTATAATGTATTGTGGGTGGAAAGAGAATCTCTGATGAACACATACGCGTGAGCTCTAGAAAGGCAGATAATTTCCTTCACTTAATAATAGTTTTCTTTCCTCTTGGCTGCAGACTCTCATAACTAGCACCATGCCAAACATTCGAAGATTGGATTATGGCCTGTCGTACTTGATTATTTTTGTCAGCATGCTGACCCAGGGTGCCCTTTTCTTGTGTTGTTCCTTCTGTTTCCATTTTTCATGTCATCCAGCTTTTCATCTTGTCAATCAGCTTTTGACTTCCTGATTAAAGTGTCTGTCACAGAAGCAGCCTGGTCTCCAGTCAGTTGTTTAATTTGTTCCTCATGGCATCCAATTGAGTTATTCATCTGGCCCAGCTGTTCCCAAGTGCTTCCAGCATCACTTTTTCATGTGTTTGGGTTTAACCTCTATATCTATGTACAACAGTGTGAATTGTTCCATTCATTCTGTTGACTATGGATTGCTTTGCCTTCGTCTAATGCCTTGACATTGCTAGGTCGGCTGCTACTGTATGCTGTGGCTGAACCAGCTGAGAGAGAAGCAGTATTTCACCCTGGTGTTATGGTAACAAGTACAACCAAACACACCAGTTCTCAAGTATTATAACAGGCTCAATTTTTAACAATTAGGAATGTGTAATGGAAAACTCTGCTCTCAGAGATTTGAATCCACCCAAAAAAATAATGTTGATGATGCTTGGCAGGAGGAGAGAAACGCAAGTTTGCCAGGAATTTTTAGCATTCACTCAAAATCGGTTCGCTTCATTTTCATGAGAAATGCTTTCTCCGTGCCAAGTCTAGGCCTGGTGTAGCCCAGCCATAACTCCCAGTGACTTATGTGGGAGTTGCACAAGCTCACAGTAGGGCTAAATTTGGTGATGGGATTGAAGTCGTTCAGCATCCAGTCAGGACAATGGAATTTGAAGCAATTCCGTGTTGTCACAGCAAAATGCCCAAATCTCATTGTCTCACTTTAATCAACGCTTTTCGGAGAAAATTAGGAAGTGGGATTAGCATTACACCCTGATTCTGTTCCATGACTTCTTCCCTCTGGGAACAACTGGTATGCCTCAGTTTCCCTACTGGATAGAATAATGTGCACATTAGTTACATCAACACACATGAATGATTGCTTATTAAACAAGGTGAACCTGAAAATGTTGACTACTATTATTTACAATTATTGGAAGCTATTCTACTTGGTAGAATGCCAAAATAGTTTTGAATGATGTATCACCGAAGAGGATAGCATTTTCTGAGAATGAAATGTCATTTTGACAAGTGAAGTCCATGTTTCTGAGCATGCTGATTGTTTTAGAGTTTGAGAAGAATCCACTTCATTCCATTTGCACTACTAATTGTTTCATCTTCTCTCCTGTCTTCTACTTCATCACAAATCATCATCATTTGCTAATTGTATGGTGACTTCCCTCATATAAAAAATAATTTCCATGTAAATGCACATTGCATGTATATGTGTTTTATCTCATACAGTTATACGGCAAATAATTTGATCCTAAGATGGATAGATTTTCTACAAAGTGCTTTTTTTTTTTTTTTCCTATTGTGCTAACATTCGTTTCTCCACAGACATATCAAGACTCAAAGTGCACTGTGAGTCTTGTAGAATTTTATATACCAGAAGAAATTTATTAAAGTAATATTAACTCAGTCAAGTCCCTGCTGGTTGTCTGTCCACATCATAGAAACCACTAGTTTGACTGGCACTCACTGGCACCCATATAGGAACTCTCAGTAGGGAAGCCAACGACTGAATGGACCCGGGTCCTGAAGTGCCCTTTAATCCCTACAGGTGGTCCTTCCAGCTCAGAAGTGAGGTACGTTCTTGGAGCAGTACCATACCTGTTCTAGGGCTAAACAAATGACTTCAGCTTTCATCACCTTCATGCCAAAATCTTTCAAGAGTCTTATTTCTTCTCTCTCTCTCTCTCTTTATTATTATTATTATTATTTTTCCAAATAAAAGATCTAAAGTTTTGTTTCCTTGTTTAGGAAACTGCATTCCTTCCAGTTGCAGTTTTTGCACTGATTTAGAAAACAGAGGAATGCATAACAGAGGATCAGGAAATCTCTCCAGCAACATTTTTAGTTTTATGCCATGATATGTCTAATAAAGAAGAGATTTCTGCCTTCCTCTTCCTTTCTCACTGTAGAAGCAGACACAGGACCCTTTTGCAGAATGCAATCTGGCTTTAATCACTGCTAAATGGTTTCCATCCTACTGGAGATTTGTTTGGACTGCTCCTGGAAAATACTGCTGTGAAATGCATGCTATTTGGAATGGGTTTGTATTTGAAATGCATTCGATTTGGAATGGGTTCGTGTTTTCTAACCTCATGATATTGTAAGATGGGTTAAAAAATATGGCAGAGCAGAGTGAATACGTGCATTGAGCCTAATAAATATGCACATTCTATTAGTATCTGAGTCTCTCCTGGGTGTAAAAATGGAAAAGGAAGAATTAGTTCTGAAAAAATGTTGCATCCCACAGCTGTGTTCAGTGAGAGGCTGTGCTAGTGTTGCTGGGCTTTCTTGAAAAGCCCCAAGTCCCCTGAATCTGGCTGAAGTTCTCCATGAGGTTGACTCTTTCTTGGTTAGTCAAGAAAATAATTGCACAATGTCTCAAACCTGCCCTTCCCCCAACTTCTTGTATCATAAAAAACTCTAGGCGCAATATGTTATGCAAGTCTGTGATCATCCCTCTAATTTCTTATAAAAGATATGACCTTGTTATCAATGAAGATATTTTTAAAGTACTGATCATCTGAGCTAAAACCTCGCAGACAGAAATGTAAAATACGTTCTAATCTCTCCTAAAACTCAACTTCACGTTGGCTAGATTCAATTTAAATTCTACATGGTTTTCTTTGTAACCCAAACAAACTACACTGCTTTCAAGCCATACAGAAGTTAAGCTGAAATTTTGGGGTACAGTCATAATCCTAAGGGAGGTTATGTTGCAGTGCTTGAGAATGTAGGAGTGTACTGAATTTTTTAACACCTGAGGATGAAATCTAGTTGCTAGCACATATTTATTACGATCATTCTAAAAATGTGTACGCTATACAACCTAAATCAGGGCAAACTATTCAACTGCATTTCTTCATCATAACCTGAGCTGATTCTTCTCATGCATAGAGAAAAGATGTAATTGTCAGATTGTGACCCCCTTCTTGTTTGTATATTATGCAGTGTATTTCTAATCAACTGGGAAGCCATTTTATTCGTAAAGCTCAACATGGACTGCAAAGGAGATACATACTCTTTTCCAAAGAGATTTTATATTTGTTCTTCCTCTCTCTTTTTTTTTTTTTTCTTTTTTTCTTTCCTGTCTGTTCTAAACCCAAAAGAAAGCTCACCTCAAATTTTGCTATATATATTGTGCTCTTTACGCATCTAACAGCAGAGTGCCTATGCTGTAAGAAGACAGAAGATCTGCAGTCCCTCCTTCCTTTTACCTTTGATGTCTTCAAGAGGTGACTGAAATATCAATATGTTCACTGAACATAGGGGAAAAACTACTTCCCCCAGGGTGAAGTAACTAGGTTTACAACCGTGTACAAGACACCTCCTCTGTAGGAGAGGACAAGCTTCAGGGCACATATAAATATGCATCATATATATGTAGTCAACCTCTCAGCCAGAAGAAGTACATGTGTTTAACAAGCACATTTTGAATGCAACCTGGCTTAGCTTCTGTTGCACTAATAACTCCTGCAATTAAGCAATATCGGTAGCCAATTAGCTCACATTTTTCATCATGCCTAAGGAACAAATATAGGCAGGTATTTAACCCCTTTTGTGTCCTTAGGCCACCAGCATGAGGAAACTGTAATTGCAGTCCTTTCAGATACAGTTCTTCTGTTATATCAGGAGGTGATAAAACAAAGCAGCATGATTGAATATTGAAAAGGCTGGATAACTTTATGAGTGTTGCTACTACTAATAGCCACCTTATGTGTAAGTGAAATCTTTTGCATGGGAGGTTCTAAAAACAATATGTATATAAGGACAGTTTCACTTATTGAATTTTTCTGAGGCAACCCTGGTGTGTAAAAGGAAGATACTACTAGATGAACAGCAAGCTTAGCATTTAGTAGAAATACTAGTGCTGCTCCATAATTGCTACAGCCTGACCTTCTTTGTGACTGGGGGATATTACATTGCATGATCAATCTAACAGAAAGCCACTGTGGTGGTTCTAGTAACTTATCTCTAAAATTTAATTCAGTAGGTAGAGACATAAGGCCACGCTCTTATCCTCATAGTCCAAGTCAGTTTTTCTAAAGCTGTATAGAAATACTGCAATATTAAACACATAGTATTAATTTATTTCCATCTTCTGCACATTCAGTTTCAACACATCATCCTATAAGTACCAATTGCAGTGCTGGACTAGGTGATACTTTAATTCACTCTCATTCCCATTTAAAATTATACTGGAAAAGTGTGAAAAATCCTTTCTTGTGTGTGTGAATAGAGCCTTTAATGCTCAGGTTTAAATGAATGGTGTATTTTTTGGCAAGGCGTCAAAGACTTAACAGAGCTTGTACTATAGTCTTCTCACAGGAAAAAACAAATAGTTTCACACTGAGGTATTTGGAAACAGGTGTGCTGAACAATTACAGAATGTTACAGCACTTGTCGTCAGAAAGAAAGGTCTGAAAATGTATAGTAACACTATTACACTGATAAAATATATAGTACTGAATCCCACTGGACAGGAGAAGTACTGACTAGAACACAAGGAGAAGATGTGATCACTGTTATGTCAAGGCATGAGGCAGTTAGAGTTGGTGTCAGCAAATCTGGAAAGAAAACAGTTGTAAAGCTTCACTTGGAGAGCAGCTTGGAACACCAGGTCAACACTGCCTGCTCCCATTCCACCACCTTGCCTCTAGCAGCAAAGCACTCCTGGGCACACTCAGCAAAGTGTCTAATGGGGCCATCTCTGCTTCTCCAGTATGTTGATACGTGGCTCTGAAAAATTGAACAGCCACACCATTTGCTGACAACCCTCCCTCCTACAGCATCAGTTCCATGTTTCAGTTTCACCTTAGATCCATCTTGTTTTGGTTCTCCTCTGAAAAAATAAACTTTACATGCTTCTCTTCCTTGGTTACGACATAGGTAAGTAAACTATCATAAAGCTGGTAAAACCAAGGTTTCACTTCCAAACCTAATAAGCATTTGGAAACTACAGGAAGCATTTCAAGGTTATTGTAAAGCTGCAAAAAGGAGTGCAGTGTTCACCCCACTTTTGTGAAACATTCTCCAGCTCTTATTAGAATGTTTTAGGTCCCCGAAACTGTATTACAATCTCTTATTTTGCACTCTCACACTCTGAGACCAACATTTGCAGAAATTTTAAGTGGTCTCCTCTATCACAGCTAATTTATTTGCTATCCCCAAGCATGGTGACTGCTTCTTCACCCTTCAAATCCATCAGCTCACGTGAATGGTGCTTCCATATAGCGTAAAGGGGAATTCCTTCCTGACTCTCACTGTATTCAGGTTATGGTTCTATCATTATTTTAGCATGTGTAGCTACACATTTTATTACTGGTCACAAAATTATTCCTCTCCTCTTTTAAACCCATCCATTCTATTTGACCTTGTGACCTCCCATGGCAGTGGATTCCAGAGACAATTCTTTGCCTTTGCCAGGGCTGTAACAGAATGTTTAATGTTGAAGGATGAAAACACATTATTCCATCTTTGATGTTTAAAGAGAAGGGAGAGACCTCAAGACCTTTCTGCATATTATATAGTGCAGCACATTTGTATGCTCTCTGCAGAGCTGGCATGTCTTATTCAAGGTCAGCCCTGCTCCACACTCTGGTCCTGCAACCTGCCTCCTAAGTTTTTATATTTCCATTACACACTGAACTTCTGAATTGGAAAGGCAAGGCTAAAACCAATGAGCCCTCAAGTGACAAACAGAAGAAATTCTAATGCTCCATTCTGCTGTTGTGTTTTTCTGAAAACATCTACTCTCCAGCACCCTTCATTCATTGTAGGCAACTGCCTTTAGCTTCTGTACTGACACAGCTCTGAAACACATGCACACTCAAAGAAAATGGGCTAAGAAGTAATTTTGCTCAGATTAGTGCAGACACAATGGGACAAATTCATCAATCACTTCAGGAGAATCAGGCTTTGAGAAAATAATAGATTTGGTCAACAGTCACAGAGCTAGTTAGCAGCACAGTGAAGAAAAGAGAACATGTGTCCCGGCTTTCAGTCCTTTCCTTGCTAGCTGCTGGCCAGTGTTGCTACTGTTCCCATAATAATTGTACTACGTGTTTAACAAATTGTGTGAATGCTAGCAAAAACAATTTAGCTTCAGGATGCTCTTCAGGCCCCAAACAGCCCATCTTTCTGTAAGGCTTTATCAAGCTCAACAAGCCAAGGCTGGATCATCAGCTGCTTGAAATGCCCATGAAGCAGAAAAAATAAATACTAAGTAACACTCCAGGTCTCTTTATGATACAGTTTGGGCTTGTCAAGGTATGGATATTCATATACAAGTTTGGTGAGACTTTTTGATTTTATTATGGCTTCTTGGAAGGAAAGAAGTCGGTCTCCTAATTATTACTTCATATTGTGAATTCTAGGCAGATTTCATCCAAAAAAGAAGCATATATTTCCTGAGGAAATAATATCCTTTATTTCTAAAAGAAATTAAGAAAAAGAGCACTGCCAGTCTCATTTGGCTTAATTAAAATGCTGTAGACATACATCATTTCCTTACATCAATAAGTAAATAAATTTAGGTCTCCATCAAGTGCAATCTACTGTGTACAGCACTTCCCCTGTTCGTGAATGACATTTCATGATTTCTATTCCAAAAAATCTTTCAACTCTGAAAATTTAGAGCATACTGAAATCAGTGTTGCATTTTTTCCTCACTTTTGGGAGACTGAGAATACAAAACCAACCACCAGATTTCTGCTCAGGGAAAGCCTGTTTTAGGAGGCAGTAGCTCAGCCTTGAAAAGTCCCAGATTCTGCTCCTGCTTCTGTATTTTCAGTTTCCCCTGTAGTACAATACTAATGATCTGCCCTGCAAAGCAGTTTGAGATAGGTGCTGAAAAGTCAACTATTACCTCATGTAATATAACAAACTGGATCTGCCATTCCAGTGGACCTCATATTTGGCTGGAAAAGTGGATGTTGGGCATAGTTTGCCCACAGATTTTGTTGCTAGAATTTGTTTCTTTAATGGTATCAGAGGGGTGGTAGAGACAATGGAAACTCTGTATTAACATTAATGATAAAGTACAGACTGTTGCATTATAATATTATATTACATACACATCTTCACACTAATATACACTCATACAAACTCTGTCACATCAGTTCTTTAGCATTTCTTGTTGTATGTAAATGTAAGTCATTATAATCCCCATACGAAATTAATTACAGTCAGAAATTCTCACATTGCTATTTTCAGAGGGTCACCAGTTATTCTTTTAATTCGGCTCCATTGTCATGTCAAAATAAAAGCTCTTTGCCTAACATTTATGAGGCCTCTAAGCTTAATTGCATTCATCTTTATCAAGTCTTGAAACTGGCTGATGTATTTAAATGAGCTAAAATAAAAAGAGTTGAGGCAACTGAAGTCTCTTCAATAAACTGACAAAAAATTTCCAAAGACTATGGAAGCAGTAGTGACTAAAGCTGTAAAGAAGAAAGATTTTAAAACTAATAAATTGCCAAGTGGATCCTTTTCTTAATTAGTCTTCCTTCCAAAGAATTAGTGAGTAAAAGGCTTAAAAGAAGATGAAGTGAAATTTGAACGTTACCCACAGTCTATAAATATGACTTAAATTAGTCTTTCATTTGGCCCGTGATAATTCTATTATATCTCCTGCCATATTCTAATTTCTTTGTCTTCCGTCTTTTCTCCACCAGAACATATGATTTTGACTACTGGAGGAGACTGAATGTTTTTAAATGTATAGAAACAACCATTCTTCTCCAGTTGTTGGTGGGTTTTTTTGTTTTTTTTTTTGTTTCTTTGTTTTTGTTGAGTTTGTGTGTGTGTGTTTTTTCACTGTTAAATATCTATATCTAAGTTTAGTCTTGGAATTGGCAGAGACAGGTACTGGTTAGAGCTATCTACTCTGTTGTAGACATCCCCAGCAGCCCTATGAGATAGCAGCAAGGGATCACAAGTAGTGAGGATGTCTATTCTCACTAGAGTCAGATTTCTCAGAAGCAGGTACTGTCAAGTTGTGGTTTGTAGACCCCTGAGGGTCAGAGAGTCTAAGACAGTAAGTAAAGAAGGACAAACATATGATCAGGTTGTATCAAAAGCAGCACCATCTGAACAGAGCCAAACTGTCTGCAGGTCAGTGAAAAGATGCTGCTTACCAAGAGAAATAATGTCTCTTGTTGAATAACCCTATGTGCTTGAAGATAATCTTACTTTTTCTGTTACTGTTTTTCCAGCCAGGAATGTGATTGAATAATGAGAATACTGGGAATGCTTCCCATACGTTCTTCTCAGTTTGTTTTATAAATTTAAATGCTCATAGGTTCTCTTTCTAAAGTTTCTCCTGTTCCTGTGGGCAGTGTTGCTCTTTTATCTTCTGTTATGAGTAGTACAGGAGCAATGATCACAAGTAAGCTACCTCTCCACAAAGAGCTCTCCACAGCCTGGTCTGTGAGTCTGAAAGGAGAGAGCAATTCTGTCCAACATCACATGTAGGAACTCCTATTTTGGGCCAAGAGAAGATGTGAAAATTTAGAATAAATGCAAAAGTTTCTGACACTTAGAGCCTCTTCATTCATCATCTCAGACTTTTCTCTCAAATGAATCCTGAACTGGAGTTCAGCTGTCTCAAGATGGCCTGGATTCACTGGTCTTTATTAGTTCACATTTTGGAAGCCAGGATGTAACATCTACTTTATCACAGGATTTTGTATTGTTGTTGTCTACCAACCGGTGTGGTTGATAGCTATGAAATTTATTTGGTGCCACAGAAATGGGTGATGTAAAAAAAAAAAGCTTTGACTTGTGTCAAACTCACAGAAGAGCTGTGTTTCTGGTTGGAACAAGGAGATGCAAACTATGGCAGCTCAAGGCAGATTCTTATTTTGAAAGAAGAAATGACTCATTACGTGACCATGGACAAGTCGTTCAATTTTCTTGTGCCTTAGTCAAAAAAACTATAAAATTATTAAAATACAAAAAACAAAAAGTCCCCTGATTTTACTGAAAAACAAATCTTTCCTTTCAACTCAGTGAATAAATGACAAAAACAACAAGATGAAACATGGGTGTAACCCACAGCTTTGCCAAATATACCACAAAAATATGGAGAGGGTGCAGGGGAAGAGAAGACAGGGGAAAAAAAAGATCAGCAATAACACTGAAATGCCTCAAAAAACATGAAATCATATTAACAGAAACAGCTTCAACAAAAGAGAGTATAGATGCCCACAGGGTGGTAAGGAGGGTGTATTCCAAAGAAAATTACAAATCAAATGATCTAATGCTTTTTTTCATCACAAGCAGCATTTAAGACTAGTTATTGTCTCACCCTTTCATAGGGTACACTATGACAAATATTTAAATGTGTCTGGAAACAACATCTATCAGACTTCAGTAGAGTTACTGAAGGATGGTTTCTTCAGTACTGTTTTAGGGAGAAACATGGATACCCAAAGATGCATCTACCTACCAGTGACGGTCACCTATTTTAATCTGCACAATGATACCTGCTTTTCCAGGGCCACGTGCAGAGGCCAGAGGAAGTTGGTTATGCACCACACAGGCTAGGTAAGCCTGAAGGATCTGCACCACATAGCAGAGGGAACAGGCACAGCCTTGAATCACAGAATCATAGAATCACAAGGTTGGAAAGGACCTACAAGATCATCTGGTCCATCCATCCTCCCATCACCATTGCTACCACAAGCCACTAAACCATATCTTATAGCTCCTTATCCAGACACCTCTTGAACACTGCCAGAGATGGTGACTCCACCACCTCCCTGGGCAGCCACTCCAGTGCCTGACCACTCTCTGAGAGAAAAAGTTTTTCCTTATGTCTAATCCAAACCTCCTCTGGTACAACTTGCAGCCATTTCCTCGGATCCTGTTTGTTGCCTGGGAGAAGAGGCCAAGCCCCTCCTCATCACAGCCTTCCTTCAGGAAGTTGTAGAGTGCAATAAAGTCTCCCCTGAGCCTCTTCTTCTCCCGATGTGCATTCTGTTTGGAGTCCCCTCTGCCTGCAAGAGATATAGTATGCTGCACAGAGGCCTGACACACCCTACAGAAACTCCACTTCATGCTGCCATCTGGCTTTCTTTGCCAATTTTATGGCTGAGGTCTCAGACCCTTTTGTATTTGCTGCTGTCCTGTACCTTCAGTTCTTTCTGGAGTGAGACAACGTGAATAAAGAGTGATACTTCCTGAGACATCTACATTATTATTAGGACTGTGCTGCCTGGACATATTTTACAAATTAGGGTTGCAACAGAAGGTACTGTTGCTTTATACTGCTCAATAGAAAGAAAATGGGATGATGCTTTGGTGCTAACTACAGCATCCAAATGGCTGTGGTGGAGTGAGAACATAAAACACAGAGGAAAACAATGAATAGCGGAAAAGTCAAAGTTAGGCCTGCAGCAGAAGAGAGGCTACAAAGGTTTCTTCAAAGGGTTTTCTAGGGGGGAAAAAGTAGCAGATAACATACATATTAATGAACCAGAAACAATATTGAAAAACAACCTATTATCTTTACCCAGATCAAAAGAACATGAAGATTAACACCTCAGACATCAGACCTCTGTGATAAGAGTGGGCTTAGCAACAAGTATGTTTCTCCCAGCCTTCCTCTGTTTTGTGGCTAGGGCCACACAGAAGGTGCACTGCATGGAGATTTACAAATGAGCCTTTAAGTTGCACAGTGGAAGGGTGTTTTGTTTGTTTGTTTGTTTGTTTTGTTTTTTTAAAAAGCATTAAAACTGAGCAAAGTCTCAGTAAAAGCTGTACAGGCATGAAAAGAAAGTGAAGGGGAAAATTATCTGGGCTACAATGCAAAGAAAAGAATTACTGTCTTGCCTTGGTTGAGGGAAGTGATGGAAAAAAGATGCAGCATTATTTGCACACTCCTCACTGAACTTCCAGAAGGTTTCCTGGTGGACATCCAACCTCTTCTTTCCTCCTCCCACCCCTAGCTCTCTTGTCCTACACATTTGTGAGGCTCCCAAGCTTTCCAGGAGAAAGGAAGTCCTACCATACTCTCCCTTGGAAAGGCTTCTGGAGATTTCATACACTTACAATAGGAATGGCTCAATGGTTAGGCAAGAATTTTCCACAGTTAATTTCTTTGAAGGCCAAAATAGTAATCAAACTATATAGTATTTTTCTCTTATTAATATTCCACAGCATAAATTGTTGTTGAAAGATGCCTGTCTGGTGCACAAGACCACTTCAACATGATGAAGGAATTTGTGATAACAAAATGGGAAGACACACATTCATTCACTGTCAGAGACTTCTTGACAAAAATTCCTCTTTCTATACACATATCTGCTACTAGCAGCTCACACTTGAAGGGGATTTGAATTTTGGATCAGCTTCTTTCTAATTTTTGCACTCATGTTCATACATGCCCTGGTGATGAAAAAGAATCAAAATTAAATTAAAAAATAAATAAATTTCCAGCATAAATTTCTATTACTTTGATGCTTCATAAACTACGATTCAAACAAATAAATAAGGAACAGAAAAAAAAAGAAAAAAAAAAAAAAGGAAAAACAAAATTATTCATTTTTGCCACAAATGTTGCTGCACAAAAACCTCCCTAAGATCAGCAGAAGTTTTGCTGTTGATTTCAAGGGATTATCACACGATTTCACATGCAGGATTAATTAGATAGGAGTTAGCTATGCTGTTTTTACTGCAGTCATTTTCCTGATCCTAAGTATTTCAGAAAACGATCCAGATTTTTCACAGCTGTGACAGCATGAGAGCCACTGGACACATGGTGAACAATGAGAAATTGCTGTAAAATTTATAGAAAAACATTTTTAAGATGGCAGTGGGTAACCACTGGAGAAACTGACCAGAGATACTGCGGAATCTCTATCCTTTGAAGTCTTCAAAACTCGGCTAGGTACACTCTTGAGCAATTTGCTGTAAATGAAAGTGATTTGAGCTGGGTGTGGGATTAGACGGACCACAGAGGTCTCTTCCAGTCTAAACGATGCTGTGAATTCACGTATGGGAAGCATAATAACTTACTATATAATTGCTCCGGGTAGATTGGAGCTCTGACCCTGCACACACTAAAGAAAACAGTGTTGAACACTAAGAATAAAGCCAAGCATAAAATTCATGAATATTGAAATTAGAGCCATTTACAGGAAGATAAAGAATTTGGTGTAAAGTGCTGTTTTGCATAGTAAAAAATGCTGTTGCTAACGGTCTTATGATTTAACCAGTCTCATTTTTTACTTAACGTTTGCATGGGCGGTATGAAACCCGCTCCAATCTTTGCTTTCTACAGAAACAATAAGATCACAGAAAATCGGTTTATCATCAAGAAAGCAGACCTAGTTGTAGACTGACATATCTTTCGCAACTCCAGTAGCAATACAATTTCACAAATACCGTGGTAGGACACAACCTGTTGTAGATCTCTCCATACTTATAAAGCTTTATGCTCTTTAGACTGATCAGGAATTTTTGCAATAACAGGCTGATGCCTGACACTTCTAAGGCTTCTTGGTTAGGCCAAACTTGAAATTCCAAAAATAATTCACATGGGGTACTTTCGCATTTTTATTTTCAACTTTCCAATTCTGCAGTTTTTCCTATCTTCTTTTTCCGTACTTTCTCCCTCAGCCTTGCTCGTAAGAAAGCAAGAAGGAAAGATGTAGAAACATGCATTTATGTGTAGGTGGGAGGCATTAGCAAACCAGTTTTCAAATTTCCATTCCTGCTGCAACCAGGACTGTTCTAGTTTTATACACACAGTCTGCAGATCTTGATTTCCTGTCTAGTATAGCAGTAAGTAGGTTTCAGATGCCTACTGAAAACCACTTTAACCGCTGAAATTTTTATGGGTTAACTCATCATAAATTACTATTTATTCAATTATGAATAATGTCAAGCAAAAATATATAGTAACTATATAACTGTATGATGGAAAATAATGAATAAAGATTTAAGCAGATGAGTCATTAACGCATCATTGTTTCCTAAAGTCTGAGATGTATCCCCTTGTGAGGTATGAACACACACCGGGACATGAACTGCTATGAAAAAGAAAGAGGTTTAAATGATATATGGTAGAGGTGAGGTCTTAACATATTAAACCAAATGAAAATTCTTCCAAGACGTGCATCCATCACCCAAGTGGTGCAGCCCACCAAAAAAGTCTAACTGCAGTTCTTCCATCTCTTGGCTATGGTTTCACAATGAACCCAAAGGTTAAATGAGCGAGCCATTACTGCCCATGCATGAAACTCAACAGCTCTGATATACCTTCACATAGGCTACATTCAAACAGGAGTTTAGATCCACTAGGGAAAAATTGTGGTTATCTTGTTTTTCTGGAAAGCAGCATTGCTCTGCAGTTCTATATAAAATATGCCACCAGGTATCAGTCAGGAGTCAAAGTTTTCAGCTGTCACCTCAGAATGTATTTTCAAAAGCAACCACCCACAAATCAAAGCTTTTATCTCAACAACAATCAAAGCTTCTACCTAGACAACAGATATATATATATATATATATTTAAAAAAAAAAAAAAAAAAAAAGTGTTTCTTTTAAGCCAAGAACACAGAGCAAAGTTTTCTTACAAATTAGGGTGTAACTCTCACAAGAAACCTGTTGGGGCAAAAGAGTTCTCCTGAAAATGTGGCTTCACAAAGAGATTACTGTCTCAAACTTTAAGGACTTAAAACTAACATATGCTTGCACACATATCAAATCTGTCTCAAATACGTGTAGGCAGTTACACATAACAGACACTTCATTCCTCCTACTACCATCAAAAGAGATGCCTCCATTCTTTGTTTTACACCTATGTGCAATTTTCAGAGCTCCTCAGCCAACTGAGGTCTAGGAAATAACAAGGCCAAATTGTGTCCACAATTATAGGCACATTTATTTTGAAAGAGAAATGTCCATCAATTCATAGCTGAATTTGGTTGAACATAACAGTTGTCAAAATACATTCCATTGGCTGTTAGCTGTTTGGAGGTTCTGTCATGTAGCCTATGCGTTGTTCTTCTCTTTCCAGCTATGAAATACTTTAGTCAAAAGTTGTCTTCAAATTAATAGAGACATACATTTGGTCAGGTACTGGACTGAGAGCAAAAAGGCTTGAGATTTGCTCTTTACCTCCTTTTAGCTTTTCTCTGCTCACTTTTCTATATCTTGCTTAGCCGAAAAATGAAACTTCAGCCACCACAGATTTACCAAGAGTAAATAACGTTTGACTGACACCATCACTTTCTATGATAAAATGACTGGATCTGTATAAAAGAAGTGTGGATATCATTTACCTTGGCCATAGCACGCCTTTAAGCACTATCTCCTACAGTACACTTGTAGCCAAGTTAAAATGTCACAGTCTGTCAGGGTGAGCAACTACATGAGTAAAATACTGATTGGATGTTCAGGATCACAGAGTCATGATTAATAGATCATACCTTATCTGGATGCCTGTGACAAATGCAGTACCAGAGGGGTCTACAAATGGAACATGTATTGTTTAATATATTTAAAACTGATCTGGAGAAGGCGATGGGCTGCATGATTGCAGATGGCACTGATCTGGGAGAACACTCAATAAACTTGAGGGTAGGGGCTGGCATCCAGAAATACTCAGACAGGCTGGAGGATGAGGCCAACACAAACTCCATGAAATTCAGCTCTGGGGAATGAAATCTGGAGGCAGTCCCCATCCCTGGGGAAGGAAGAGCACCCACCAACACATAGGATGGGGCAGGCCTGCCTGGGCATCAGCTCTGCAGAGAAGCTGCTAGGTCCTGGTTGGCGGCAAGCTGAGCATGAGAGTAGGGGCACTCAGAGCTTCTCAGGCTTATCAACAGGGGCAATACTAATTGCAGGACAGGATCTTCCTCTTCTTCACATTCATAAGACTGTTTTAGGGGCACCTGTACAGGTCAATGTGTTGATAAAGTGGCACAAATTCAGCATAGGGCCACTGAGATAGTTAGGGCCTGGAGCATTGGCCCTGTGAGGGGTGGCTGACGGAGTTGTGCTGGTTCATCCTGGGAAAGCAATGGGGCTTTTAGAGTCCTCATAGCAGTCTGTCCACCCCTACACAGAGGTTACTGAGAAACATTGCCAGTCTCTTCAGAACTATATAGTGTGTATGCAGAAAACACTGCAAAACCCAGTATTTTATTTCTTTTACTTTTCCTCCTCAAGCTTCAAAATGAACATTTTTGTTTTGGATTAAATTGAATGTATGTTTGCATTTTGCACTAAATAAATGTTTTCAGATTTCCATTTTGGCAAGAAAAACAAAAAAAAATGAAGTTCCATTTGGTTTGACTCTAACTTATTTTTTCTCCCTCTTTTTTAGGTTCGGCACTCTAGCTGAAAAAAAACCCAATTATTCTCACAGCCTTAGTCACACGTTTTCCAGGCAGTGCCTGAAATGTTTCCTTTCAGCTCTTTGCAAGCAGTTTCTAGGTTGTCATTTGCTGCTTCAAGAACAAGAGATGGCATTTCTTCCAAGTGAACAGCTTCGATGACTTTCCTGACTGATGCAAATGTGTTACACTGTTGACAAATACTAACCATGAAAGTTGACTTGGCTATTGCTGTGTGCAGTAACTGGTATTTTTACTCAAAATTCTCCTCCCACCTGTCAAATGGAGCATGCTGTTATATCAAGTTAGTTTGTAAAATTCCTTTTAAACACCTTATCTATTATTTAGATAAAAAAAAAGTAATCAATTTTCAGGAACTATAATTTGTCACTTTAGTGGCTATAAACTGCTCCCCAAGGAGAAGCCAGGCATTGAATGTGGATGGAGACCTGAATATCTCCTACCATTGGAACTGATCTAAACTGAAAAATGTTGAGATGGTAACATGGGAAGTTTCACCTATGTGCCTGTATTGTTCTTTCAGATATGCAGATGAGAAAGAACAGATAATGCAGCAGTATAATTGATATAGGTGTTCTCAATATCTGTAGTACAGTGTGGCTCCTGTCCTGAAGAACTTAAAGTGCCAAAACATCTGAAGAGATATAGTTGATGGTAGAGGCTGAAATCTCAAGCCATACAAAGTGTAGACCTGCCCTTGGTCAAAATTCTGCTGAGGGAGGCAGAGAGTCCAAACGGTAGGCAAGCATCCATCTTCATGGACCCTAGTGCTGAACCGGCATTTTATATATATAAGAATGTAAGTACACATCAATAGGAAACTAATTATAGCATTTTGTTACTGTAGGTTGGCTGCTAGAGTTGATGTTTACCAGCTCTAGGAGGCAGCTAATCTGATGAGTGCTAACTCTGATACTGTGTTTAAAAATGGTTCTCCACATCAAAAAAAAAATTACTGGAAGGAAAATAAAACAATAAGCAAATTACTTTTTATAACTACTAATCCACATGGATTAACAGCCACAAATCAATTTCAGAGAGATGACTGGATTTTCGTAACACATGCACACACACTCAAAACAGGCAGCAGGATATTGGGGCTCAGTTTAATATTGTAAAAGGATCAAAATAAAATTAAAATAGTTTCTATATTTCATATTTGTATTTTTAATTGGCTGGAAAGAAGACATTGAAATACTGTGCTAATATCTACGCTATCTCCACTGGCTACTCAAAGATTTGCTTCTGATTTTAAAGTTTCTCAGCACAAGAAGATGTAGATTTTCTTAGCAACAGCAGCTGTGTAAAATATTCTGAGATAGAATTTTTTATCATAATTAATAATAGATGAAAATTTCTGCGTTTTTGATGTTCTAAACTCTATGCTGTTTGATTTACGATGTCTTTATAGTTGTTTTTCTAGTAATTCTATGCCTCTTTCTGCTTGTATAAGGCTGGTTGTCTCTTTTATTTCCCTAGTGGAGCTGGTACAGTACTCTTTTCTTCCTTTCCTCTCCTTTTTCTGTAAATATATTTCATAAAGTTCCCCTTTCTTCCTTAATGAGACTGATCCCTATATTCTGTGAGTTTGTTGCTACAGATTTTTTTTTCTTTTCTTTTCTTTTTTTCTTTTCTTTTCTTTTTTTTTTTTTTTTTAACTCTGCACAGGGTAGTAATAAAACCTTGGCACAGGCTATTGCAGCTTGGAGCGTGTTCTGTGTGTGTTCTTGTAGAGCTGGCTATATTCTCTGTAATGAATGTTTTAAACTGGATGGTGACTTGAAGATGTATAGCCTGGTTTGGGAGTTGAGTTTTTTGTCATGCATTGTGATTTTTTTCATTTGGTGTTGCAGTTATATAGGAATGTATCTTGCAAAACTTACTGGATAATGTTTGGTAATTGCTACATGGTTTATGAGAAGTTTGATACAGGTGCTTATAGACTGTTATTACTGTGTCAGCACTCCTGCTCTTGGGGTAATAGAGGACCATATGTCATAGCTGAGACATTAGTGACAGCTGTAGTTAAAGCTACCAAAAAGTTTCCTAAGAAACTTGTTTTCTGCTATTCACAACTTCTACAGCATTTCAGCTGCAGAGTGCAAATTTTCCAGGAAACATTTATATCTCAAAACGAAGGTTTCTGGATAAGCTCTGCTGGTTAGAAGTATGATTCCCATCATTTGTAAATACAGAGGACTCCAGAGAAAATGACTCTCATGCACTCAGATCCCACCTGATGAGCATAGGCTCTTGTCCTGTGTGGTTTGGTCACAAGAGAATAAAACTAAACACAAGTAAAATAAGGTCACCATGTATCATGAAACCAAGAAAACAATTTTTCAAACGCTCCATTTGTCAGGCTGCAAAAAGAGGGTTGGGAGCACCTCTCATGGAAGAAGGAAACTCCATGGAAATCTAAGACACCCGATGAAGTTGTAAGGCACTGACTTACTACAAACTTTAGGAAATAAGAATTAGCACTAAAACCAGGTGCAGGTGAACTGTTCCTCAGCCCACGTGGAACAGACTGGGCAGGGTGGATTCTTGCATGGCTCCTTGTCAACCCGGTGCCTACCAGCCATCTCTGCCCCCCCCCTTCTTCCTCCTTCCATCTATCCTCCCTCCACCCTCTGCCAGTCAACAAGCTGTGCTCAGGACAAGCTGCCTTTATGCACTTCTGGCATAGGCAGGTGTTTGCTTGGTGGAACAGTAGGGAGGTAAATATCGGGTGGCTTTACACAGCCCTTAGGGTATAATAAAGGACAAGTTAATGGCCTGAATTGGTCTCCCCCATGGAGGTGGAAATTGTTCCTAGGAGAATAGCCAGCACAAAGCCTAATGCACCATTTAGGTCTGATTTCATCCCAGGTTTGAGGTCTCCAAGGGTGAACACGGCTCTGGAATGTCTGGGTGCATTTTGCAGCCTGGACCAAGGCCAAGACAATCGGCAGCAAGGTGCAGGGCGTGCAAGAGGGTTTGTACTCAGAGTCTGCCCATGGTCAATGTAGAGTAGAAGGGCTGTGTGAGGAGGGACTGTGCCATAGCTCAGGTAGGTGGCCTTCACTCATGCCTTGCAACCTCATGGGGCTCCCTACCTGCCTCCTTTGAAGCATTTGATCCCCACCCAAGTATTGCTCTGAACAGCAAAGGCAAGTTTGCTTATCCCTTAGTGTCAGGGGTAAAGTGAGGGCTGTGCGTGATTTCTCCTATCATACAGGGCAGGAGGGCAGCAGCACTCCTAGAGGCAGAAGCCTTGCTTACTTAGTGGGATCCCAGGTGTGACTGTCTTTTTCTCTGGATTCTGTTATATTTATAAATGTTGGAATTTCTATTCATAAACAAACAAACAAACAAAGTGAACCAGCTCCAAACAAAAATAATATATACCCTCTCTGTTTCTTTGTCACTGTTATTGCAACACAGGAGCGAGTATAACTTCAGCAAAAAAGCCACAGCTGCAAGTAAAAAGCAGCAGTAAGAAATCCTGTGTGTTCTCCTCCACTGTCTGCTCCCTTGTTCCAGTGCTGTGCAAGTTTACAAGGCAACTTCCATTCCTGCTTTGTAGTGCCATGTAGGCAGCATTTGTGCAGAATGACTGTCAAATGTTTCATAAACATCTATGGCAACACGGTTGTTTGGATAGCTGGGCCTCAGCGTACATCCTTACAGGAAGCATAAGCTTTGCCACTTACATTATTCAGTTTCTGTGGGAGGTTGGTGTTGGTTTTTTTTCAGTAAAATCTATGTATTTGCCTATCCTGCAACATACCATTTGGGTGTACTCATTGTAGTGTGGCTTTTTCTACTGTCTGCATTTTTATTTGTAACACTGCACTTTCCATAAAAGATTTTGGCAAAGACAATGGAGAATCACAGTTTAAATAATAATAATTTACCATCTTTTTTTTCCCCCTTTCATTTTCTATTGGAGTTTTAACTTAACAAATAGCCTCTAGTGCTGTACACTAATTTCTTCCCTGATAACCCCAGGAGATAACATTCTGGTGTTCTTTAGTAAATTAGGCCTTGTAAAAACTACACCTGGGTGGTCCATGATTATCTTTCTAAAACCAGGCTTTTTTCAATCATAATCTTTTTCTTTTTCTTTTTTAATAAAAAATTGCTCACTGAGCAATATGTGTCCTTCAAATCAGTGTACTTCTAAATGCTGGCTGAGACATTAGACTTATTATACAGCACCACACCTTTATTCCTAAAATATCATCGTTATTGTCTTAGAAGCACAAATTGTCTCAAATCTTGGTACTGCATTAGTACCTCATACATCATCCTGAGGGACCCCTCCCCATCTCCTAGAGCACATACTCATCCCCAGGTGTGACCAGGCATTTCCTGACTTGGATCCTGCACATACACTTGGCAACACAATCTGTGCTGAAGAAGAAAAGGGGCGGAACTATGAGGAAAACTATCATATGTTTGTATGGCAGTCTGAAATATCAGAGACTGTGTTGTGGCAAATGCTGGTTAGTAGCATAGTTAGCTGTATCAAAGCACTATGGGCTTCAGCTCTGCACACAGTCTTAATAGGACTAACACTGGTATGTGACCACACCTTCAGAGAGAGGACCACACAAAAGCGATCTAATAGAGGCAATTAAATATGCCAGACATGGATTTGGCCTCATCCTTTGTGGCAGGGAAAATACATGTATGCATCATACAAAATTATTTTGGATGTGGTGAGAGAAAATTAATTTTACATCTGACCATGGCCTCTAGTATTACAATAGCCTAATATCTCTAACAGTGGTATGTTTGGCAAAGCTTGATTCAAGTAGCCTGGAAAAGATTTAAAAATAGGTACTAAACATTCTCCACTCTCACAGACTTTGTTCATTAACACCAGAAACTTTCCCTTCTCTTTCTTTTTTAGCTCAACAAAGGGGGGAAAAAAATGAGCCTCACTCTTCCTTCTACAGCTATTCTGAGTCTGACAGAGAACTCAGAAAACACCAAGCAATAAAATCTGCGCTGCCTACCAAGGTAGGAGAGGCCACAGATAAGGGGGACCATGTTTATGGATAATCCCAAGCATGCCCTTTAGTTGCATGGCATGATAACCACAGCAATAATAATAATAATAATAATAATAATAATAATAATAATAATAATAATAATAATAATAATAACAATGATAATGATTATAATAATAAATGATTCAATTTAGAAAGAGATCAGCAACAAAAATGATACACATAATTACACCAAAAAGTAGTGAAAATATTTAAATGTATGAAACCATTGACTGTTGCAGTCAATCACAAATTACAGCCATCTTGTGAAAGAAAATAATCATTCCTTAATAGTGTTAGCAATGAAATGCAACACAACAGATTTCTAACAGTGAATCTTATGGTTTGAATAAGTGATTCACAAGCAGAATACAGACTCACAGTTGCCCCAATGCTATTTTGAAACAACAACAAAAAAGTGTTTTTCTTAAAGGCAAGTGCTTGTGGTATTACTAAGTCTGAGAAGTGCCTCACCAGTCCAAAACAACTATAGGCACTGGCTTAGGAGTTTCACCTTACAGCTGAAACTACAGGAATATACACAGTATACTATTACCCAGTCAGATTGGTAGGATGTCCAAGCACCCCATGATTTTTAATAACCATAAAAAACAGAAGTTCATTTTATGTTTTATTTGGAAATGTACCTTCTTGGCAGTTGCAGATCTATTGATATAGTTTGTTCAGCCAAAAATTTGCTTATTACTTATTCAGAAGGCAAGCCAAAGATTCACTTGGCAATCCTCTACATCCATTATCCAACTTCAGACTACACTCAGAATCACTCCATTTATGATCTCAAATGAGATAACAACCTGAAATACATGATGTGTACCAGAAGAAGTCCAGAGGTTCTCACTTAGTCAGAAACATTTTTGGACATCATTTTTAATTGGAGTTAATAATATTCTGACCATCACTGTAACACTTCCATACTCTAGGGATAAGAAATGAAGAATTTATCAATAGACATGGAAGTCTCATTTGTTCTATTACTCTGACTGAAACCATTTGTCTTTGAAATATATACTTTTTATGTCTCCATTAACATAAAATTGGAAGGGATCTCTTGTGTCATCAAGACCAGACAACCAACTCTCATAGGCAGTCACATCACATCTTATTCAGAGACTGACTGAACTGTGTTTCACAAGCAATTCCATTTTTATTTCCACTGCATCTCTTGAAAACATGGATCAGAACCATAGTAGTTTAATGTTTGAGGACCTTCTGACTTTTTACACTTTTTGTTACTGATTAAATGTATTTTATCAATTTATGTTGTTTTGATATCTGGTTCAACTAGCTCTTCACTCTCCCTGGCCTATGCTGTCCTGATGTGTTTATAGATACTGCTTTGCTAAATTAAAACAAACAAAAACAAAAGAAAAGAAACACACAAAAAGCAACAAAGTTGTTCTTAGTATCCTCACAAAATATAGGTTCTCCATTGCCATCCTGGATGGAGATCTTCTCTGAACTTGCCTCTGCTCTGAGTTCACTTTTCCTTAATATGGATGACCTATGATGTATATAGCATTTCAGGTGAGGTCTCAAGTATTTCATTCATATTAATACTTCCTTATTACCTCTAGGGTACTTGAAGATCCCACTTCTTATACTTCTTACTGCACATATTACCTATCATGCCATTCAGCTTCTTGCAGTTGGTTTGCTGAAGTCTAAAGGTGCAAGTAAGCATCTTTTCCAAGCCACAATCTTCATGTTGCTTAGAGAGCTACTGGAGGACTAAACTGACCTCCATTCAATTTTGTGTTCTTCTGTCAAGTTGTAGCAACCTACTGCAAAGGTGTCCAGAGAAAAGGCACTAAGAATACTCTCTGCACATTTTTAATGGCTTCTCTCTAGTTTAAAAACAAGCTGTGCAACAACAGATAGGCTGCATTTCATGATAACTGCCTTGGTTCAGTATTTTGAAGTTGTAAGTTCAGAAATGCTAGGAGTACACAGTAAATATATGCAATCCAAATAGGATCTACAAAGCTCTCCATCTCCCTTCCTTTTAAATACCAGTGATGAGGAGAACATAGCATGGAGGAGTTTATTCATTCAATCAGTTCAGTCAGTCTTGTGTTACTTCTGTGGTGCCCTTCATGCAGAATGATCACAAGAAACTTCACTTAAACTAAGCTCAAACACTTACCAAACTACAGCAGAAGGAAAGGAGAGTAAAACAAATTAGTCCAGTTAAGACTAAGGCTTAAAATAGGGCCAAGGGCCCTATTAACTTTTAAAAGCTTATAGCATCTCTGTGTGTATGCAGTTGCAAGCATGAGAGAGTAATTATATATATATATATACATGGGAAGAAAAAAAAAAAGAAAGAAAAACAAAGAAAAGAATTAGCAATCCAGGCTGCTTCAGAGAGATTGTGCACTTCATTCTGATTCACAAAGCAAACTTGCCTTAAAAGTGACCCATGTTCAAGAATTCAAGACCTTCTTAGGATACCATTCAGATTTATATAGGTAACAAGGCTGGCTGGGAACAGCTGAAACCTGTCTCAATAATTCAATTAGGATACAGCACAGGGACATATATTCCAGCATGGATTTAGCACAGGGCCTTATCCATTGGGATAGAAAGGCACAGCATGGCATTCCTTGTGCTCATAAATACTGGAAACACGCAAAAAGAAAATTAGCTGGAATTAGCAGGACTGATATCTGTTACAACATCAGATTAAAAGCCTGTGACTACTGGCAATTTTACATAGCACGCTGCGTTACCATTAAGTTTTGCTAGGGAAGTAGGGAAAATAATTGTAGGATTTCCCTATATAAAAGTGTATTTGCATCTTAACAGAATGTTGGGAGAGAAAAGCAAGAAAAGAAGCAACGCATTTTTATGGATGACAAAACTACTAAAAGCACTGAGGGCACAATCACAGAATTATTGCCCTCCTTGTCTACTCCAGATGCTATGGGCTGTTCTCCTAGGGCCTGACGCTAACAGAAAAGAGGTTAAGTAGTCTTTTGTGGAAGAAGTGCTCAGGTAAGGGTAGGTGGCTAGGAGGAGCCATCTTCTGAATAATCGTTGCTCTCAGAGAAAAGAAGTTGGCTGAGGAGGGATGGTGTGATCAAGATCCGCTGGTCAGTGTGATGGGGGGACATGGCAGCTGTGCCAAGGCCAGGGAGGTACATCATAGGGGTTGCAAGATGCTTACATTAGAAGAGATTTAGAAATGTTAGAGGAGAATGCACTTGGGAGAGTGGGGAGGTATTATAGTAACATTGATACAGAATTTAATGTAGTTGAATTTGGTTAGCCAAAGTCTAACATGTTGCAGGGTGGTAAATTTGTGGAGAAGTGGAAAACACCCAAATGTTAGTAAAACTTCAAGGCTGGCTTCTTTTTACTCACATATAAAGATCTCAACCAGAAATGGAGAATGAGGCAGACATTAAAACAAAACGGAAGCTTCCTTCAGTAATACTATCTTATTTTTACCTAACCAGAATAACTTGTTTTACCTAAAATAAACCAGGTACAATTTTAACAAAAGCTAAGAAGGCTTTGAATCATCGCATTCTTGGAGGAGGTCGGCACAAACACACAACACAGTCATCATTGCTGGGCTCTTACTGCGAGCCAACTGCCCTGTTTGGCCTGCCTGTGTGGACAAGGCTACTATGCAGCACTGAGAACAAAGCTGATTAAAATACATCAAAGTGAACTAGGAATTTCTGCCAGGGGAACATTTATTATGAAATATGAGCACACGTCTTCTAATATAAAAACAGGGAAAAAAGAGCTTTTCAGTTTTAAAATTATACTGCTGCTTTTCTTCAGTAGATGGGTTGTGCAGAACAGTCCTTACTGTGGCAAGATAACTAGAGGAAAAATATCCCATTGAAATTTAATTTTAAATGGCATCGGAAGGAATTGTGAAAAATGTTCTCCCAGTTGCAGGGTAGTGGTGAGGAAGTACTATCTCTAAATAGCACTTTTTTCCTGAAGAAAATAAAATAAATAAAATCTAGACTTCTAAAAAATCTATATATGCGATATTCTTTGGTTTTGCTATTTCAAAGAAATTTTGTGATTCAAAGATTTAAAGAACAGGACAAAGGACAAATTTCAGATTTGTTAAAGTAAAAATTAGATTTTTCAACTCGTTCTCTATAGTCCCTTTTGATGTTTCTTGTCACTGAAAATTCAACTTTTGGAAGAAAAAAGAAGTAAAATACCAAAACATTCAGAAAAAAAACATAACTTACATTATATCCCCTCAACAAATTAACAACACATGTAGTAAACAGTGAATAGGAGCAAGGTGAATACATAGGAATGCAATATGGCTTAATACGATTTGGACATTTTAGGATTATTGTTGAAAACCTATATAACGTAGGCTATATAATTTTACCCCATGTTTCCTGAATCTCACAAATGAATTCAAACATACATGTATGTAAATGTGTAGATGTGTTTATAAATAGATTCAGTTGAATTTTAAGTCTTTAATTAACAGAAAAGCTACAACATCTCTTGAGTCATAATTTCACTGTTCTTGTAGTATTTGCACCTCATGAAGAAGAGGCAGAGAAGAGTCACAGTTCTTTTAGAAGATCTAAAACTTATAAGGAATTCTGCTTTAATTAAATGAAAGCCCTGGTTAGAATCTGGAGGGGAAATTATCATGGTAGTCCAAGTAAAAAATAAATAAGGAGTAACCACATAAGTTTTAAGGCAGTGCAGGCAATGCATTAATGCTACGTGTATTTGTCAATCAGAAGAAATATTCTGCATGAACTGCCAGTAGTAGAAAGTCATTCCTAAAACATCTTGGCTACATCAGATTCCCATAATAGAAGGATGAAACACTTTTTGAAAACAAGATTTCTGCCCTCATTGCACCAAACCAAAGTTTTCTGAAAACATATTGCTTCATAGTTATTAAAAATAAATCATAAAATGCAGTATTTTCTCATATTACAGATATACGTGTGATAATAGCTTGCACTGTGTTTAATCCAAATCTTCAGGCTCAATGACATAATCCTTCAGCAGGGTGTCTACTTGTTCTTAAATGGAAGACACAGTGTACTTTTTTTCAGCTGAAGTTACATTCCGTGAGAAGAGCCCAACTATTTTAAACTGAGACATTGTTTGGAAACATATCCCATCCTTTTATAGAAGCATGATGGCCAGCTAATGGCATGGATATAAATATTAAGGAAGATGAAAAAAAAAGTTCATCTTTACAAAGATTTCCAAATGCATGTGTCCCCCTCCCCATACCTATAACTTGGAAATCAGCAGCTCTAAGTTTTCCCAAACTTCATTTCTTTAAAAATAAAGGTTACACCCAGGACCTAGTCCAACAGTGAAATCAGCCATGTAAACAGGATGGAAAAATCAGTTATTCTTACACATGGAGAGTTATAAAAGGTATGTGACATATGGAATCTGTATTTCGGTTAGGTCACAATTTTGGTGTAACACTTTCTTTTGCTTTTTTAACCCAGCAGGAAAATGGTTTTCAGTTAAAGAGATGGAAATGAAAAAGAAAACCTATTAACTGTTGAACATGAAGACCTTTCAGGGCAGGATTTTGTACCCAAGAAAGATGTGTTAAATAACAACTATGTAATGTGCATGGAGGATATATTAGATAAGCGTGTAATGGACTTGGTTTTTAAAGCAAGAAAATAAAATCTTAGAAAAATTATTCTTTGATTACTCTATTGTGAGAAACTCCAGGTTCTTTAATATTCTGTATATTCATCAGAGTAGGAAAATATGAAAACTAAAATTCTTGTGGGATGGGAAAAACTGTTTCCTGCCCATCTTTGACCTCTCAGTGTAAAACTGCTAAGCGCTTTGGTTTACAGTACAAATATTTCTGGATATGGTAGCCATCTGTTATGTATTAGTGAAATGTTTCTGATATTCAGCATTCTTTTAAACAACCCTATTACAATTTCATCGAGAAAGGTTAATAGCTAAGTAATAGTCTGACAGGTTTACAGTAGATGGTATTTCTGGAAAGAGTATTTGCTGTTTAGCATTTCTTAAGCGGAGCTGTTAAAATTTCAACCAGGGAGTTTTTGAAACTTCAGGATGATGTATCACATGGGAGGTGATTACACAGAGTTGTACTCTTAAGTATTTTTCAAGGAAAATTGACTATTTTTTACACATAATTAAAGGCTTTAAGTGGTATGCTTGAGTTTATCCTAATTATCCATAGAAATAACTTGGTATCAGTTTTTGAAATGTTTCTTGCCTTGGATATATCTTTATCATTGACCTTTATTTGGTTAATAAATTTTACACCTGCTTAGGGTGATGAAAGATATACTGTATTCCTCAGGAACTGAAGAACTTAGAGAACAAGAAAGGAATTGAAAAATCCCATAATGAAGACCAATAGGAAATGTCTGCTGAAAACAGTGGATGGACCCCATTTTCATTCCAATTGCTTTTGAGCTGCATGCCGCTACTGCGCTGAGTATTTGCTTGTGAGGTTTTCCAATAATATATGTATAAATTATTGGGAAACTCCCCACATACATATCTACCTGGACGAAAATAGTACTGAGATGCAGAAAGCTATCCAGATACACCTCACCACTTTCTGCCTCAGAACTGAGTCAGAAATTCAGATACTTCTGAGTCTTTCTGTCAGGACAGAGGTCCCAGAAGCTTGCCTCTGGCTTCCTGAGTTTCCCCTGAGATCTTTTTATAACGTTTAGATGACCCTTGTCTCTTTGGCATCATCAGTAGATTTTGGCTCAATAGATTTTTTTCTCTCCCAGTACCACACAATAATGCCACGTCTGTGGCATTTTCATTCCCTAGGGCCATGGGAAAGGAGAGATGGTCCCAGATTCCTTTTCAGCTTGTTTACTGAGAAAGTGGCTGAACACTGGAAAATGTTGCTCAGAGAAGCTGAGGTCTCAGGTAGAGTCAGGGCAAGGGCTGCCAGGCAGAAGCCATGTGAGAAACTAAAAAAGAGGATCAAGTTGAAAGAAAGAGCAAGATCCTCAGTATCAGCACTGCACTGACAAAATATGTCCATGCCTTTGTCTTCTGTGCTTAGTATTATATAGAAATTGGTGATGTTGAGCTGCCTATTCTATATCAAGACAGTGAAAGAGTTCATAGTTATATCGTAGGGTTTTTTCCCATAGGAGTACCTTTCCTTCCAGTTTTAGGTTTGGTTGAAAATGAAGCTGCTGTTAAAAGGCTTCAGGAGCAGCTTTGGTTGTTGAGCCACCCTCCACAAACAGGCCTGTCTTTATGCAAAATAGCATTCACTTACTTTTCACAAGTTCTTTAGCAAAATGTTGGCAAGGCTGACAAACAAATGGGAAATCTCACATGTAGGATTTATAATTTTAAACTAAAGAGAAACTTCGGTTTAAATGCACATATTTTTAACCTGGAAAGAAAATAAGCATTGATGGTAAAAAGCAGAGTTTGGAGATAAACTACAGTAAATAAACATTATGTATGAAGAAGTCTGCCAGGATAAAAATCACTCCAAATTTCACTGCTAGTTGCAGGACCAACACTCACTGCACTCACAGTAGCAAAAAGGAGGCAAAATGAACCAGGCACTCCTCTACAATCAAGGCAGAAGACCTGTGGCACACAAAGAACAAGTTAATCAACCTACACTGCAAAATAGTAGATCCAGGTATCAAGTGTTGTGAAAAGCTGTCTATGCGCTTCACTGGTTAGGTCAGCTGAATACATATGGTACTAATTGAGAAAGAAAATTCCAGCTGCAAACAAAATGTATTGTCTGCTCCATCATGTATGGTTAAATAAAAGCTCCGTGACAAAGCTTTAGAGGCAATGAAAAATATTGAAAAACGCTGAGAAACATTACAGCTACCATTTATACACCCATATGTCTGGCAGCAGCCAGTAACGAAAAACTGCCTTTGTTACTACAGAAAACAAAATATTTGTCAAAAGGGGATCACAACACCAAGACTATTTCTTGTTAGTGCTTCATTTCAGTTTCCATTTTCTGGAAAAAAACTATTATTAAAAAGATCATCACCAAGTTCCTATCATCCTTAGGGCCTGATGGCCAAATATGGATGCTGGCACAAACCAGAGGTGGATCTACAGAAGACAGCAGGCATTGCTCAGGAATGAAGGTGCACTGAAGAGCTAATAAATAATGTCTTCACTGAAAAGGCTGCTTCTTCCACCCTTCCAGGGAACTGGAAGCCGCTTGGAACTTTTGAACTGGAGATCATGTATCCAGGAATACCTTCAGTCAGGTAGAGAAGCTTTAAGGCTTGAAACCCAGCCCTGGAAGACTATTGCCATCCTTTACTCTAAGCTGGGTGGCCATCAGTAACTTCACTGTGGTAAACAAAGTTGAAAATGAAAACAACACACTACTTTTTTTCAGAAAGGAAAGAATGCTGCCTACCTTCTCCACATCCCAAGTTATGCCAAGGCAGTTCTCCTGTCACCGTCAGCTGATTTCTGATGCCTATTTAATGCTTTGGTCTCAGTCTTCACAAGCATGATTCTTATGCATATGAATGCATTCTGACTCCTGAATCAGTGTGGTATGTGTATTCCCCTTCAGCACTACAGATCACAAAGCACAGAATAATACAAGTATAGTCAAAACATATTCTGATAAAGCCAATTATGAAGCCTTTCTCCAGAGTAAGCTCAGAATTATCTAGCACCTGACCATCTTGAGGAATGCTGGAAAACTATCCTCTGAGAAAGTCCTCCTCAAAGGAATGCTTTTTTTCATATGAAGCATGCTGGGTAGCATCATGCAAATACTGATTTTTTGTAGAGTGAGACAAGTTCTTTATGAATACAACTTTCTATGGAAGTGCAGCAGATGAGCTTTACAGTCACAGTATTTTTGGACCTCTAGAATTATTCTTTTACCAACTCTTGTATTTGAAACTTAACACTTTTTCTTCCTTCCACATCTCTGTGTGCCTTCCAGAACACAACTAGACTTCTTCCCATCATAAACAGCTCAGTATCTTTCTTCCACATAGCAGTTTAGTGCTAAGAATTGAAATGTACAGAGTCTATTTGTATTGATTTTGTCTGCCAAGATTGGTGTCTACTATCAGCAGAATGTCCAACAACATAAAATATAGAATAACATCCCTGAAAGGTCTGTTTATGTCACAGTTATACTTTCAAAAAAGAAATGAAAGATAGAAAGTTAAGTCACTGAAATTATTGTCCTGATAATATTTTAATAATTTTCCAGCTTTAAATCAAAGCATAATCCTATTCAGATACAGAACAGTACATTGTAGAGAAAATCTGAGTATTCACAAAGAGTAGACTGTGAAGTTGTCTGTGAGATCCTAGTAGCAATGAAACAACAGACAAGAATTTGCAGTCTACTCTGAAACATCTTTGGCATGCATCAACTGAAAGTACTTTATCTCTCTTGTTATGACCATTGGGTATGTGCAATAATTATAATTTGATTTGACCCACCTCCTTTTATTTGGAAGATGAATGTCAGACCTTTAGACAAAAAGAAGACGGCAGCTGTTTTGAAGATGTTTCAGAAGCATTTATATCTATCACATTTCTCAGAACACTTCTTACCAGGAAACGGTGATGCTAAATTTACATGAAAGCAGTAACAAATCAAGTAATTCCAGTAATTTAAGAAAAAGAATCTTCACACAAACTTTTACAGCTGGGGAAGCACCATGTATAAAGGCTCATGCCTGCAGCTGACAAGGTGAAGGTAACTTAAAATATTATTTTAATGGATAACTGTTTGAAATACCATAAAAGGAACTTGATTCAACCAAGCACTCTCACCTGCCACACAGAAGAGTAACCCAAGGCATTTCAGTGGACAAAAAGTCAAGAGACAAGAAAGAATGAGAGTGGACAGCAACTACTGTTCAAAGTAGATAGCAGAATTTTTAGACTGTTCCATTTTATTAAATGAAATAATTGATTAAGTCCTTTAGGATTTCAGTTGAATAAATAAGTACACACTTTCAATATATTTTTTTCCTGTAAATCAAGCAAGCGGATGGCATAAACCCAGATTCCCTAGTATAAAAACCATTCTTCCAAAACTTGTGCTACTTTCCACTTTTAAAATGGACTTCTACCTTAAAACTGAGCTTCCACTTAATAATTTGTCTTACTGGAGTCTAACAGGGTCTCAGAGTAAAATTCCATTGTATGGTGACACTTTCTAATTGTGGATGTTCATTCCTTATTTCATGTACAGTTTAGTGGATATTCACATTTTCTCAGAGTAAGCAAAGTTGCATCAGTAGCTGACTTGAGGAAGGAAGAAGTGGAAACACAGTAGACAGGAGTGATAATAATCCAAACTTTTCTTGTTAGATGATCTAATCGCTCAGATCTTTGATGGAATAGACAGCTCTTCACTAACGCATATGTTGCCTATACTTGGGTACACAATGACACAACATCAACTCCCCCTTAATTTTCTTTCAGTTAACTTTTAATTTTCTTGGAGAGTTACTTTAGAGGAAAATAATTAAAAAAAAAAATAACCACCTTCCTACCTACACAACTTTAATCAATTACAATTCTGATAATGTTAGCCATTAATTCATGGTGTATGTGAGGATAAAAGGCACTGGGAGGTGTTTTGTTTTGTTTTTTCCCACAAATGGTTCTATGCAGAACAAGGCACAGTAGGCGGAGGTGCTGGCTCTGCCATTGCATCTCAGTCTTACAAACTGCAAAAGATCTGTTATTCTTCCAGACCAAAGCTGTCAATCACAGGGGACTGTGCGAAATGATGCAGAGATTAGTGATGTGGACTAAAATACACAAGAGACCAACTGATTTGCTCTTGCGACCTAGCACAAATTTGAAATTCTGGTCTCCAGAGGTAAAAGGTTAATGGAATAACCTTATTTTTCATCTAGCTCTCTACTACAGAACATGTTTTTTAATTATTGCTATTATTTATTGATTTATTAAGTACTCAGGCCGCTCCAAAAGTAATGCCTCCTATTTATTTCTGTGGAAACTACAGTAGATATAAAGAATACCACAACACTATTTGACAGAGCAAAATCTCAGCTATGGAACACCATTTTGTAACATAATCAC
Source organism: Coturnix japonica (assembly GCF_054131305.1). Lineage (NCBI taxonomy): Eukaryota > Metazoa > Chordata > Aves > Galliformes > Phasianidae > Coturnix > Coturnix japonica. Next base: position 61,729,417 of record NC_140663.1, on the reverse strand, counting down.
CATTAGCTGTGCATTTTTGCCAGTGTCCAACAAAAGCCTGCATGCCACGCTCATTAAATTCTGCACCAGCAGAGGTAACCCACTGTTGCTATAAGCACTGCTGAAACAGAGCACCTACACCTCACTGTGCTCACATCCACTGTTTGGTCTCTGTAAACACTCACCAAACATCGGTGAATGTCAGTGGATGCCGTGTTTTCCACATGGAGGAATTCAATACTTTTGTTTCATATGCACTTCCATGTTGTCAGACAGCCCCTTTGCTGCCAGCTGTTGCAAAGTAACAACATGTAGTGGAATGTTGGTGGGAAGGTTCAATCTCTACTGCCCTACCACCAACATCCTCTAGTATCTCCTTCTACATTGTGGGCCAACATAATAAAATAGGGAACATTTCTTTTGGAGCAGCCCTCATAACATGTAACATAAGGTGCTCAGCAAGGAAATTATGAAGCACATAAAATGCAGTTACAATGATCAAGGAGATGTCTGATCTGAAGGGATCTGTGATGACAAATACAGAAAAGCACTTCTCCGACTTGGAGACAAACATCGATTTCTCTACATCTGGCTATGCACTCACAGAAAATGAAAAACAAAAAAGGCTGGGGGAGATATCCATCTGTAAGTAAAGAAAGAAAAGGGATTTTAGAAAACATGCACTTGGTTCAAAAATGTGAAGACCATTATACTAAAAGCCCAAACAGTTTAGAGTATATTTTTCAATTCTCACCTTAAGACAAATAATTGATCAGGAATCCTGGCTTCCTTCAGTGTCCAGGAGATGAATTTTGATTAATTTAATGCAGCAATAAAGCAGGATTTCAATCAACACTGTTCTGCAGTACTAAGCAGAGAAGCAAACCCAAGTTTTCCCTGTGCCTGACTAGAGTCAGATGTGATGTTATAATGCTGTGACCTATAGCAAGTCTCCTGAAGTGTGCAAGGATGTCCTGAGAAGCTTCAAGAACTGGAAAACATCAAGGTTGTTGATGTGATCTCAATGCATTGCCAGTAGGAAACTGGAACATGCAAAAGAGAAGAGTATGCTGTGATGGAGACCTGCTGTTGTGTCCCCCTCAACTCAGCTGCCACGGGAGCATTAGGTGGCCACCCAGCCCAGTGTGCAAACACAACTTACTACCAGCTTCCACATGCACTGCTCAGGCTGCATTTGATGCTGTGCTAATGCAGCCTGGAGCCAGGAACTTCAAAGGAGCACATCAAAGCTGTTATTCACAGCGGAGAAGAGAGTGTGAAGCCGGGTGGCATGTTTTTTCTCCCCAGTGAATATGAAACTTTAGGGGGCTTCCCAAAGGACATATGAGTGATTAAAAAAAAAGGAAAACTCTCCTTCGAATCCTAGGGAAAGGAGGGTAGATACCCCATAAAGGCAGATGGAAAGAGAAATAAAATTTTCTCTCTATTAATACATCTCCTAGATAGCCCGCTATGCTGCAAAGGCGGGGGGGGGGGGGAGGGCAAGAGAAAAAAGAATGAAGTTTCATCTTTGTTTCATTGTCTTTTTTTTTTTTTCTAATCCAAGTCACAAAAGCTTAAAATGATGAAATGAGCATGTGCAGTCTGACTGAGATAGGAGACAGGCAATTACTGAAACTCTGGGCCACAATATCAGCTGCCTGCTGACTTCTGCGATTGAATTAAAACTATCATAAGAATAATGCAAGGACTTGCCCTTGTCCTGCTTGTCTATGTGTTTATTTAATTTTCTGTCCAACTGACTCTCAAATAAATTGGAAACAGCTGCCATTTTTTTGATTCAGTAGCTCCATTACCCCCCAATGACATCATTCTGGGCACGCTCACCAACAATAGGTCATTATGCAGCAATTACTTTATTGATTTATGGAAGTTTTTAAGCTCCACCAGGAATATGCACATTCAAGGAAAAAAAGGACTTTTCCTTCTGTGCTCTTGTAAGTAGTGAGTCGCTGCGCTAGGAAGGGATAGCATTACAGACACAAAATTGGAATTTATATTACAAAGGGAAAAGGAGGAACCCTTTCTGCTATTGGTCACATTAACAAAGAAAAGCAAAAATAATATGATTTCAGAGACAGATCCAGCTGTGAACTGATGTTTAGAAACCATGATTTAATGTGGTAATTAAGCCTGTGACGCAAGTAAAACTGCTACGTAATAGGCTGGCAATAAAAGTGTGCAATATTTGCTATAATCCACCCTAATGAAAGCTCTGATGCATGGGCTCTTTGAGGTAGTGCAAAGCACATTTAAGAATTATTATCACATGGAAACATTTGCTTTCTTCTGTTCCTATCAATATATTAGATCAGCCATCATTTATACATTACACACAATTCTAAGGGAGGAATGCAAAAATCACATAGTGCAGATCTGATTCATTATGGTCTTTCAGCCTTTAATCATCTGCTCTGTTTGAAAGCGTGGTATTTTGAAGAAGACTGACACTGCAAATTAAGACAATTTGTCACTTTCTGTATTCAAAAAACTGTTGGTATATGCAGGAAAAAATATTTCTGTGTTTAATAGTGATATGTAGTACAAGAATTTTGTAATTTTTAGAAATAGAATGGGCATTAAGCTATAAGGAACATAATAGATATCTTCTTTATGAAGAGCTTAGAAGTAGAAAAATAACTGCAAAAACTGTCTGACATTTATTTAAGTATATGAACATGGCTTGTATTTATACCTCTTAAAATTCACATCCAAAACTTCTCTGAGTTGTATTTCTTTGCATTAATGTTTGGAGATTAAAATTCTGCAATAATCAGTAGATAACCAGGATTTCCAAAAATATAAAGGAATTGAGTGCCTGAACTTCATGGCATTTATAAAGAGCTGGGTGCCTTATTTAGGTATTCAAACTTCAGTCCTAATTTTCTTCCTGTTTCTGACTTTGTTGCTTAAAATGTTTCAGTCATCCACTGGGAGTAAAGAAGCTGAGCCATGTGTTTTAGGTGACTTGTCAGAGTTGTGCCACTGAGACTCTGATCTTCAAGGGCAAATAGGTGATGGCAGCAGGCTCTTAATTCAAAGGCTGATACATACAAAATACCAACATTTCTGCAATGTTTCCAGTGCCTTTGAAGACCTGGCCATACTGAATAACTGAAATGAAAACTCAGGATCATCACACAGTCAGATATTCCTTCACACAAACTCTTCTAGACCAGTTGCAAAAAGCAAGCACAGTCACAGAAACTCACCTCAGCTTGTCAGTGATACACAGGAGAAAAAATGTTTGGATAAGCCAATTATTGAAGAGAAAAAAATGGTGCTTTCTAGCATACACCTAGGGGAAATGTCTTCAGATCTGCAATCAGCACCATGTGGATATATAACTGCACACAGAAGACTCACTTTATGACTTGCAGAACTGGGGCTTAGCTATAGCCTGCCATCACAAGTGCTTTGAGAAAATGCCAGAATAATCTTTTTTTAAATTTTTTTTTCTAAATTTTATGGCTGTGTTTTACAGTCAAGACATTTCATTTGTTCTAATATGTCCAATATTCATTTTCATATCAAATATATGTTAATATTCGAAAAGATGGATGTTTTTCAACAAAATGATCCTGGCTTAAAGAAATATCCTAATTTTTAGGAGGTCATGCTTTGAAATGCAAAAAAACCCTAAACAGCTCATTAGATCTGCTGGTATTACATTAGAGAGAACTACATAAAATGAAGTAAGATATAATGATTAAAATAATAACATATCTGTATTTGATCATATTTTTGCATTTCGCACATTAAAATAAACATGCTTGAATGATCAGGGCATTCCAACTGCATAAGCTTAACTCTTATTTCTGCTTGTGACACACCACCAGTTGCATTTGATTCAGAACCATGGAATGACCTGAAATACCTTCTCCGCAGTCTCATCATTCTTTTGTATCTCTCTTATACAGCCACTGTGTCTCATCCTCATCATCTTGAAGACTGTGTAGTGAAGTCAGATACAGTACACTTTTCATGATGTGTCTGTGAAATGCTGAAATACAGGCCAGAGCTCTCCAAAATCCAAGCAGTGGCCATACCTTTTTTTTAAGATTTGGCTGTGTGCTGAAGCCATTTTAACCACATTCAACACAAATGTGATAGCTCTGCATGGCTCAGGTGTTATGTCAATAAAGCCACACCAGGAGTTTGCATTGTTCTGACCTTTTTTGTTTTTTTAATTTTGTTGGACTTTTTCCATTAATAATAGTAACCTATGAGAAAAGACCTATCAAAATTGACTAGTTGCTTCTTACAATAATTAGCATTTAATTCATTTAAGTTGCTTTTTCGCTAGCAGAACAGTGCATAGGAGTTTTAAAGCCAAAACAGCAGGAGAGATTTTCACACCAGTAACGAGGGACCTTGGTCTCCTTTCCCTCCCTCTGTGGGAGGTTTTCCTGCATCTGGATGGTACGGTTAGACCTCATGTATTGCAATGCAGATTGCTTCTTCTGGTCACCAAGTCAGGAATACAGAAAAACAGTACAGCAGGCATTGGTTCTTGTGGTAGTGAATGAAAATGAATGAGGAAGAGTATACAGACTGAGCATCTCTCAGCTCTGCTCTGTGGTTCTGTTTTGAAGGCCCAGCCTGGCCCTGCTGACTACATTTGGTGAGGCCAGCTTGCAGTGGGGCTGCCAGGAGGTCCAGGACACTGTAAAGGAAAAGAGCAAACCCTCTGCTCACCCAGGAAAATGAACATGGGTAGGGTGGCACAGGGTGCTAAAATCTCCCTTGACTGCTGGAAATCCTTCAAAGCCAGCACACTATTGTACAACCAAACTGATGGCTGCTGCCAGGACACTTATCTGTGGTGAATCTAACCACAGTTTTGCAGTCATATTGTGAAGAGAGCAGCATCTTCTCATTGAGATGAAATATAGTTCTACTGAAATTAATAGTGCTGCCTTGATTTATGGCAGCTCAGAATCTGGTTCAGTGTGTTAATATCTCCATTGACAGCTTCTGCTTTTAAGTTATAGCTCCTTCATTTAGAAATTCCACCAGGAGTTATTTATAATAAAAAGGAAATTCCTCTCTATCACCATGCCACCTTGCTAGTATTGAGAAGTCTGCGGTCATTACAAATCTACTCATTTTATGCCTTTATGATAATATAAACAGGTTTTGCAATTAAGCAGATTTTCCTTGTGACAGTAGGATGACCAAGGCTCCATGCTTTGCTCAAGCAATAATTATACTTCAGTCAATGGAAAAGTTTGGAGCATCTGTTATACTCTGTGGCATTTTTCTGTCTCAAAACACGAGGTAAACAGTCCTGTTTGTCATTACTTATCTCTAAGAGGCACAGAAGGTAAGCAAGGCAACAGTTAAATGAACTGCCTGCTGCTGCAGATGATCAGTGCCAGAGGTACGATCAAAAGCCATGAATTTTTGGATCTGCTAACCAAATTTCTCTGTGTAATTATACTCACCATTTAGAGATACTGAAGAAATGCAGATATTGAAAAGCATCAGAAAAGAAAGGAGGGAAGGAGGGAAGGAGGGAACGAAGGGAGAAAGGGAGGAAAGGAAGAAGGGAGGACGGACTTCTGTAACGGTGTTTGTGTCTGTCCCATTGTTGGTATAGACTTTCCAGGAAAATATATGAAGACTCAAAGGCGAACAGCCAGTTAGCTAGATAGTTACAGATGCAGCCAAGGGATGCATTAGCAAAAATAATCACTGGTTGTCCTCAACAACTGAAGAATTTAATTTTGCTCTTTGGCCTGGGCAGCCTGGCTTTCAGTCCCATGTCTTTTTTGCTTTTTTTTTTTCCTCTCTGTACTGGATACTTTTCTCACCTCTGTGAATGGGGTTTCATCTTCACAGCAGTCTGCAAGGCAAACTGTGCTTCAGGATTGAGAAACTAAGGCACTGCCTTTATTTAAGCATACAGTAGGGAAGCTGAGCTGCAGGGGAGTTTTCTCATGTGATGAGGCAGTGCTCTTGAAGCTCAAGAGAGAAAGGGGTTTTCACACAGGAGCAGAAGGAACCATGCAGTACCCAGCTGAGGCCCCTCAGATGTGCTGCAGCATCCTGCCTTTGTGCTCCCACTGCATTTTGTACACATGAGGAAGGTATCCGCATCATGATGGCACCCCAGTTGCACTTCACTATCTGCAAAAGCAAACTTGAGGCTGCAACTGTGAGCTGTCCATTCTGTCTATTCTGCTCCAAAATAGAGCGTCACTGGGAAAGGTTGTGGCTGCCTCTCCCAAAAGAATGGAGCTGGCTATCGCTGCCTCACCCCAACATGGGACCAGGCACCAAGCCAAACCGAGCTATGTTTTTTCCCTTGAACGACCTGCTCTGCAGCCATTCCTCTGGTTGACATATCTCGGATGTCATAATAAAAACTGATATATGCAAATTGGCCAAGGATATTTGCTTTTTACCTTAAATATAGCTTTTCAGCTGAACTTTGCATTCTGTGGAGATGCATTTTTGAAAACCAGAACTGAGCATAAAATTCCATTATTTAAGTGGCATATACTAGGTAGGTATGGTCTAAGAAACCTGGCAGTAACTTACTCTGTTTGTGGTTTCTACTTTGTTAGACTCTGTGGAGCCATGAATCTATCTT